>NC_041383.1:93188288-93252712 GCF_002162155.2 Triticum dicoccoides
TTTTTTTGCGGGTGGAGAAACAACTTACTCAATTTAAATTCATTATTCAAAAATTCCTACCCATGAGAAACACAGATCTGTGGAATGAACCTTGTCTTCTTTAGAAAAAAAAAGGGCTTAAGGCCATATATTAAATAACATGGAAACACTAAAAAACAATCTGACATCAGTTTTTTTAGGCATGACAAAAAGAATGAACTGGGACAGATTTATCATGCTTGTCACCTAAACTTGTCATCCTCGAAGAATATAGTTTATCATGAAAAGCATACGATTTGTCATGGTCAAAAATCTGGCATCGGATTTGTAGTGGAGTCCAAATGATATAGGTCGTTACATACTTACCCATATAGAAAAATAAAATTACATTCCAATTTTGAGGGAGCCGAAGTCTTCTCCCTCATGCATCCATCAACGACGCACTGTGAGCATGGCTACTGCCTCCGGGCTTATGCCTCGGCAGAGCAAACTTTCTTGAAACCAGGAGCTCGTAGAAGCAGCGGTCAGGAAGTCATCGACGTAGACCAGGAGATGTCGCCAGCCACAATCTGCAAAGAAAATCGTTGTTCCGGAGAAGAAAGAAATCGCGAATGGCATGTATAAACTCTAAAGACCAAGACCACAAACGTCGGTCGAATCCAAGCCGATCCGCTAGAAACCTAAACTGACCAGATTCCAAAAGACCAGCTGAAGACATAGATCCACACGTCTTATTTCAGCGACAAACACACCAAGAAAATGTAGATAGGACGGGGAAAATATTATCCCTACAAAGGGTGTCCGCCACCGTCTTGTCGTCCTAACCAAGACCCTAAGACTACCTAGAGCCCTTCGCCGCCAAGGATCCTGTCATGAAGCCCACTTCTCTGATGACCAGGCTAGGCCTAGTCGTTGCCGAAGGTTGCCAACACGTCGGAGATGAGCCGCCAACCTAAATCAGGCATCTCCGCCACCAACACATGTGCGTGCCAGCACACAAAGGGTGTGTTTGGTTGCCCGCATAGAGCCCAACCACAAGCCAAGCGCACGAGTGGAGACGGGAGGGATGCGAGGTGATTAGGTGAGGTCTTCTTCAACCTCCAGTAAGCTCCTATCTAATCTCCTCCCTCTGACCTACACAACGGTGCTTCGGTTCGAGGTAAGCTCTACACGAAAAAGATGCACCTCGATGCTACGGTTCCATTCAGGCGATCTGTTTGTAGTTTCGTCGGTCGTAAGTTCTTAATTTTGTCTTCCCGTTTGGAGCTATTCTGGACAATTTTTATCAGATTCATCGTGCACGATCGATCATTTGAAATTTTCTTTGACCAGCAGCCTAATTTCGCAGTTCCTCACAAGATTTGTATTGTAAGTTTTTGGTTTCAACGATCATAGCTTCACCTCTCTTTGAACAACAGTCTATTGCACTGACGCCGCCATGTCGAGCTCCTCTGTCCTCTGCTCAAAGCCCTCCTATTCGTCTCTCTCGACGCCGACGCCCTTCCCCTTGATCTCCTTGCCCGTGTCCTACTACACTAGAGTGGTTTCCGACGTCGCTCATCTCGGCCTACTCTCTGTCGTCCTCCTACTGCACTGATGCTGTAATGGCGTGCACACTGCAGTTCGTCGTGCCGCCGACGGGGTCGATCATCTTGGCCTCCTCTCGGCCTCCTCTCTCTTGTCCAACTACACTGGAGTCATTTTCGGCGTCGATCATCTCGGCCTCCTCTATCGTCCTACCGCACGGACGATACCATGGCGCGAGCACTGCATTCTCCTCCCATGTCCACTGTCTTTGCGCGAGCACCGCAACTAGTTCACCGACGGTGCCGCTCGTTGTGCCGCCGACGGGGTCACTCGCCCACGACTCCATGCTCGTCATGTCGGACATGGCGCCACGGCCACTATCCACCGCAGTTGTCATGGTCCGGCGCACACTGCATTTCTTCTCCCCCTTCCTCTGCTAGCTCTTAACCCTGTGTGCTAAGTGCAAGTACTAGCTCTTAATCATACCCCATGCAGGCAACCAAGCAGCGTGTAGTTGTATGTGCCGAGACAATGCAGGCAACCAAACTACATGCCAATGTTGATCCCCTAATACAGGAAGTCCATATGCAGGCAACCAGACAACCTGCAGATGTCACATGTGAGGCCCTTTTTCCAGAGTCAGACTGGATTGAGATGTGTGTGCAACACAGATATTATTTACTACTGCAACCAAACACGGCCAAAAGCAGCCGGCCCTCCCCGCTGTCGTTGGCTTTGTGCTGGCTTTGCCCAGCGGCTCACCATGGCAGCGCCGAGAGCAGAAGATGTAATCTAGGTCTCTGGCGATGCGATAGGAGAGAACAGAGAAATTCTACTTGTTAAAGTCACCCCTGAAACCACCCGCCGTGTATGAAATGAACATTGGTGTATGATCACAAAATGCTGAATACTTGGCACTCTCCTGGCCTTAACTAGAAAAGGGTATCTCTTCTTTTTATTTTTATTTTTTGTGCAAAGTAAAGGGTATCTCAAATGTGACTCATGTTTTGGATCAGTCAATTGATCAGCGCCATGTACAACGCAGCCCGCAGCTCTTTTGTCTTTATTAGTCTCACGTTGAGCAACATCTTTTGAAACTTATAATGAGAACAAATTTTTTGTTATCCAACAAGAAAAAATAAAATCCTAAAATATAGTAGATCACACAGGAAAGTGCATAGGAGCTCCCGGGTGTCACACATCTCTATATGAATATAGTATTAAAAAATTACCAGAAAAATTCTAAAAATTCTGAAATTTTAGTTATCAAACATGGGTGCCCACTGCAACTCCGCGTTTAGTTTCGTGAGCAATGGATGCCCGCGGTATCTGTGGCAAAGAAAATTTGGTTTGACGTAAGATCCATCCAAATATATTTTTTAATACATAGTAAATTTTTAACTTTTTTTCCGAGAATACCACAGGACCCATTCCTCAGGAAACTAACAACACCGGAGTGGAATGAGCACTCATGTTTGGTATCCAAAAATTCCAGAATTTTCAAAAAAGATCTGATACATTTTTTAATATATGTTCATATAGGGATGTGTGGCACACCGGCACCAGAGAGCTACCAATCTGGTCACCCACTCTTTAGAAAGAAAGGAAAAAAAGATAGCTAGATCACACACAAACGAAGGGAGGAGGGGCCGTGCGTATCCTTCTTTCCATCTCCAGTTGAATCTGCCCTTTCCATTAATTACCTGTAGACAACATCATTCCGAGTGTCAGATTGGCTTCTCTTTCTGCATCTCCGTCGCTCCTATGACAGCTGCGCCAGCGCCTTGACAGCCAGCGTGACGAGCGGGCTGCCGTACCCTCTCCGCGCGGCTAGGTTTGCCGCGGTACACGGTTCCTACGGTGCGACTAGGCGGTCCAAGAACCGGTCGTGCAGCAGGGGGAGAGGTCACGAGTGGGTCGCTGGGAGGAGAAGGTGCCGAGAGCCCCGGAGGCAAGGGACTCGAAGAGGGAAGAGAGGTCGGAGGCAAACTGCTCTGCGCCGCCGGGGGAGAGAAGATGATGGTTCATGGGAGAGAGAGGTGGGTACAGGTGGGCCTTTTAGTTCGGTTTGTTTTGAAAAAATAGTAGACGAAAAAACAGGAAAAAAAATAAACCGTCCAAGTGGCACATTTAGCCGGCACCAAAAGTTGAGGAAAACACTATATAGGGTAAAATGTAACGCACATTTAATTAAATAAAAAAATAGCTAGATGAGAAAATGTTTGTCACAACCCGACACTTGAAGGTAAAAAGTGAAATTTAACTCAAAATAAAATTCTAAGAGGGCTAGACCGGAATCTTCGAAACTGTTCATGTTCTGTGGGTTCAAGGTTCCGGTCATGAAAATGCGACCCAGGCGGGCATCTCAAACGGGCCTCAAAAGTCCGGGCTGACTAGCACCCCTCATATCCAGCCCAAACCTAGGGCGGGTATGAGGACGTCCGGGCGCATCCGCCACGTAGGACCGACGATGGGGTCCCACGGGAAAACACTCCGAAACCCGACGGTCTGAAGCTCATGTCCTCCATCTGATCGATGGCGCCGCTCTGGCGGGCTGCATAGTGCGTAGCCCGGCTATTTAAGCCGACCGCGGGCACCGAAACCCTACTCGTCCATGTTTTGCCACTCCCATCCGCCGCCACCGCTGCCACTTTTGACTTGCTATCCTCCACCACTAGTCGCCATGCCCCCATGCCGCCGGGTAAGGAGCTACCCATGTCTAATGTCGGAGCGCTAGCTGCAGCTCCTTGAGCATATTCGTGCAAGGTGTGAAGTCTGGATCACCACGGGGCTACCTCCAGACGTGGTGGATCTGGAGGAGGACTTGGAGGTGGAGGAGGAGGAGGACAAGGAGGAGATGGGGGACGCTGGGGACAGTAGGGACACAAATCAGCAGGCGGAGCAACAGGCATCCTAGATTTCCTCCGGTCGAAATCAGAGGCGGAGGCCAACCGTGCGATGCCGTTTCAGGAAGCGGAGCACGCCGCAATCTTCAACGAGATGCTCGCGTCTATGGACGAGGAGGAGGAGCCGGAGCTATCCTATGCACTCATCTACCCGCCGCCCGGCACCAACATCGTGGACATCTTCGACGATGAAGCCTAGGCTAGGGTAGTACATAGTATGTAGTGCGTAGGATTTCTTTTGCATAGTTTGTATGGATCTAGGGATGAAAATGAGGTATTCGGATGCATAGCACCAACTATGAGGAGTGACCATTCAGTGCCCGCGGGCGTTCGAGGGGTCGAATTGCCAAGTCCGGCTGTAGATGTTCTTAAAGAGATATCACAGGGGCATGACAGCCCGGGTATATCCTTCCTACGGAGTACTCCCTCCGTCCGGAAATACTTGTCATTAAAGTGGATAAAAAAGGACGTATCTAGACATATTTTAGTTCTATATACATCACTTTTTATCCATTTTGATGATAAGTATTTTTGGACGGAGGGAGTAGTGTCCAAGTCAAGTCAACTTGGAGCACCTCCGACGCGAACCCTTGAACGGGCACATTATTTTTTCGTGGATTAGTCCGGACTCGAGCGTGGACATGAACACAAGAGCCGACCATCCAAGTAAGTTCTCTAAATGGTTGTCCGGGTTTTTTTTAATCTGCGAGATTCTAATAATTATTAAGGAAAAATCACCCGCAAATAGCATAAAAATAACCTAGTACATCAATAGTTCAAATGTAAATATTACATCGGAGATAACCAGATGTTCGACAATTTTTTTTGAATTCAGCAATACTCAAGTCAGAATCTGCACATGTCTTCTGACACACTATGTCCTTGAGCTTCTTCTCAATGTATGAACATAAATGACCCAACCTCAATCCTGTGGTACAACACATAGACATCCGGGCTAAACAACGTAATAATTATCAAGTTGTAACATTGACTGAATCGATGAATTGGTGAACATGTTGAGCAACAAGAAGTAAAACTTACGATCTTCATGGTTGGCGAGCCTGGTGGTTAAATTCTCTTCACTTCTGCAAGTGGACCACAAAACTTAATGGCGGAGTTGGAGATGGTGTATCACCAATGGGCGAGCCACTTCATATTGCATTTATAGATCACATGCAAGTCGTAGGGCGTGAAGTGCTTGTGCTCATGAAACAGGTCATGCACATTTGTAGAGCCCTATTTCCTCATGTCTACTAAGTCTGCAGATGCCAGATGCGACCTTTCATGCATTGCACAATAATGCATACTCCATCAACAAGTACCCTGCTATCGTGTTTATTCTAGAAAACAACAAGAAGGTCAAAAAAAAAGCTTGATGGCTTTGACTGAACACCTACCTGGTGTGGTGTCTGCCATGAACGACGCCTACAAGGGCGGGCATACCTGGTTGGACGACGACGTAGTCCAAGATGGGTATGCAGTTGGGTGACAGCCGCGAACGTCTCTCAATACTTGGGTGGCGGCTAGAGAGGTACATCAACGGCGTCGGACGAGTACGGGGAGGATGGGAGAGCACGAGGAGCATGGACAAAGTGGAAGAAAAATGGTCCAGAAGAGGGATTTGAGCGAGCCAAGGGTGTCGGACCCGTACGCGGCATGGATCCGGATGCGCATGGACCTCTCCAGTTTGCGTCCGATTTGCAAGAATTCAGACATGTAGACACGTTCACGAACAAATACGGTTCAGATTGGATGGCAAATACGCCCAGATTATTTGGTTCCGGACGTATGCAGAAGTTTTAAAGGACAGTATTGGAGATGTCCTTATTGCACTTTACATTAATGTAAGGTGTCCCCTCTACACCAACATCATTTCATTCCAATGTCAAACTGGACTAGAGGATAACGCACGCTTTGCCGCTCTGTTTTTCGGTTTTGGAATTAATTCTATTTTTTCTCAAATTTATTATGGCTAATCACATTTCATGTGCACCACAGAGGCGGGCGAGTAAATGCAGACTCCTGCAGGCATATTGAGTTGGCCATGTAGGCCGCTCCTTCCTGTTTTGGGGCGAGTTTAATTTGGTTTTTAATTTTCTTTTTTCTCTATTTTTTATTATTGTTTTTATACATGTTTTCTACATTCATGCATATTTTCAAATTTATAAATATTTTTTAAAATTCAGGAACATAATTTAAGTTGTTAAACATTTTGTAAATTCTAAAGTGTCTTCTTCAAGATGGTGAACTTTTTCTTAAATTCCATGAGTTTTTTCTATTCATGATTTTTTTAATCTGTGAATTCATGACCATTTCAAAAAAAATGTGAGCAATTATGAAACACATGAACCATTTTAGTATTCATGAATTTATTTTTCATATTTGTGGCGGATTTTAAATTTACACACATTGCTTAAATTCAAGATGTTTTTTGAAAATGTGTGACCATTTTTGGGAAATTCATAAAAAAAGAAAATTCCTGAATTTCCTTTTGAAAAGTGCCTGAATGGAATGTCGGTTTCGGTATTATCATGTTTCGTGAATGTCGGTTTTGGTATTACCCATGACCCCATTAAACCCTTATAGGCTGGGTCCACTTACACGGAAAAAAAAGGAAGCACTCCTAGACCTCTATTCCTAGGGAGCTTAGTGATATTTTTACTTTTTATTCATGAATTTATAAAAAATTATTCATATTTTTGAAAATTTGGGAACATAATTTAAGTTCTTAAACACTTTTCCAAACTATAAAACGTTTTCTTCAAAATTGTGAGAATGTATTAAAAATCTATGAATATTTTTTCATATTCATGAACTTTAAAAATATTTTTTTTTGGATTGATGAATTCATAAATATTTTAATAAGGCATGAACAATAATGAAAATTGTGAACATTTTTTAAAATTCATGAATATGTTTTTCATATTCGTGAAGGACTTTCAAATTTACGAACATTATTTAAATTCAAGAATATTCTTTGAATTTTGTGAATATTTTTGGAAATACAAGAAAAGAAATATTGTTAATGTTTTTAGTTTTTTTAAAAAGTGTTTGAAAATGTCAGTTCTCATATCGTCACGTGGACCAATGACCCTATCAGACCCTTATAGGCGGTGTCCACTTCCAGGAAAATACTTTGAATCTCAGGCCTCTATTCCTAGTGAGCTTAGTAATTGTACGGGAGATCCCTTCCATGTATCGCTTCCATTCTCTCCCGTGTCCTCCATTTGCTACCACGCTATATACGGTATAGTACTAGATCAGTGGTGGCGCGTGTTGCTGCGCTCATCTATTTATTCCATAGAATAATAGGATTTTTTTTTCATATAAGCAAGTTGCATTAAATATCTAATTGAGTTGTGAGAAAATTAAGAAAAGTAAGAAACTTAACTTTCTAGATAAATAAACAGAGCACCAATATTTGCAATTCATAGGATAGTGCCATGAAATATAAATATGTGATTATAAGGCTGGTTGTAATGGGGAGTATCATATACTAGTATCATGCATATGATACTAGTGTATGATACTACCTCCCTAATGCATAGTATCATATTTTAGTATCATGTAGTACTCTATTTATTACCATGCATGACACAAAGTAGCATAACATTTATTATGATACAGTATCATGATATGATACTACATCCTTTCTTTCTTCATTTAATGCTATGACATCTCATCAGAATTGTACTACCATTATGACCAGCCTAAGAGCATCTAATTCACGTGTTTTTGTGATCATCCATAATGACAAAATGATGACACAAATATCTGTGAAGATCTGTAGGGTACAAGTATTTGAGAAATTTTCGAAAACAGTATTATGATAGTAGCATGGTCCATCATATATGGCATTAAAAATGAAAAACGGTGTACACCAAGCAACTACTTCTCTCATTATCTGAAGAGAGCATAGCATAGGTAAGAAATCAAAACATAAAGGTGTACTATAGACGCCACTTCAGTTTTGGCGATTCCGAAAAATGCCACTGCAATTTCTAAACTAAGAAAAATGCCATCCAATTTTCATGTACGTTTATAGATGCCACTCCAGCTATTTGAGGTCATTTTTTGACAAAACAATTATCTCGTATATGTCCGTATTTTCCTCCTGGACGAAAATACCCTTGGCCCGAAAATCCTCAAAACCAAAGCCCCATATAAGTAGTCATCGGTACGTGGAAGTGGAGTATATGCTTCCGAGCTTAAATGTACCATGATAAACAGTAAAATAAAAAAATTCAAAAAATTTTGAATTTTTTTTGGGTAAACTTCCACAAATGTTTTGTATGCATTAGAATAGGACTTCCGTCAGTACCTCTTCTTCCTCCTGTTCTCTCGACCCCTCCTCTGTCGCCAAGAATAGGGCCCCTCTGCCGGAGCCCTTCCCACCGGCGCCCCGCAGCTCTAACCGACGCCGCTCCGCAGCCCTACATCTGCCGCCCCACAGTCCCATACCACAGCCGGCGCCGGCCCCCCTTCTCTCCACCTTCCGACCCTGCCCTAGCTCCCCCGTTCCTCCCCGCAGCTAGCAGTGCCGTTCACCTCGCGCCCTTGCCTCATCCTTGCGTCGCTCGCTCCCCACAGCAGCGCCGTCGTAGCTCTTCAGGCAACCAGCTCGTGCAACACCAGCATAGCCCTGAGAGATGTAGCTGGGTGGAGCTCCTCTTCGTTTGCTTCTTGGAGCAATAGCAAGGGCAGCGTTGGTGGCAGCAACATCGAAGAAGGCGACACCTGAAGAATGCAGAAAACATGATGTGTGGAATTCAGCAAAGAAATGCTGAGATTTTGTTTGATGTATAGTAGGCAGATTGGAAACATTATAGTTGTAGATGTAACTTTTTTTTTGGGTGCTCCTTTGTGTGCATTGCTTCTGGTGGCTGTGCTAAAAGAGTAAAAGTGTAAACTTCTTCTCTGTCTATCATGGATGGAAAGGTGCATGAAGCTTGTGAATGTATTGATGTAAATGTACTGATGCATGAACTGGAGCTTGTGCTTGAGCAAAGATTGTGAATGGAGCAAAGTGAATTTTACAACTTAATTCGAGTGTACAAATGAATGGAGCAAAGTAAACTGTGAATATACTATGCATTGTTTGAAGATGAACAGATGCATGAAGTTAGTGGAAAATTTTGACATGACCTTACCAAAATACAGATAATTTGCATCAGATTACAAGTGATAATATTCTGCATAATAGTAGATGAACCAAAATAGTCTCAAAACTACAGATTACTAAAGCAAAGGGGGCATATGGTCTTGCACGAGATAAAACTCCCGTTTGAGCATCATACGCACACGCACACGCACAAATTCGAGCTCCAGTTTGAGCTAACACACACAAACAGCTACCCCAAAACACCAGTTCAAGTAACTGTTTGAGCTACCACACACACACGCATGGCCCAGAACAGGTTATAAGTAAGCATATTCATCCCCCAAGCCAATGAAGCAGATTTCTCTTGGTTCCTAGAGTTGGCTTGAGAACAGCATCACTAGTAGATGGTGTAACAAGCAGTTTTTTGCTCTTCTTCCCTGCAGGTTTCTTTCCAGCACCTTCACTTTGGTTGCCTTTCCCCTTTTCTTCAGCTGACTTCTTGACTGGATTCTTCTTTTTGACTGGCTCTTTCTTCTTCTGTGGCGTCTTCTTCTTGACCGTCTTCTTCTTCTTGACCGGCGTTTTCTTCTTCTTGACCGGCGTCTTCTTCACCGGAGTGTTATTCTTGGTCTTCACGGGACACAGGAGTCATCTGCCTGCAGATACAATTTGAGCATGTGCAAGAACTAAGTATTGTGTGTTCAGAAATAAGTATACAATAATTAAAGTCAGCATGATACCTTTTATAATTTGCTATAGGTCCATCATCTTCCACAGTTTCCTCTTCGGTTGTAGTAGCATCTCTCTTTCTGCATGATAGTAAAAGATGAAAAGATTTAGCAACATTAACCAAATTGACAAACAAAGTTAGGGGAGTAAAATGACACCTTTTAGTAGGAGTGTGCTCCTCTGGTGGTGGTTCTGCAATAACTTCAGGAGGGAGATTGCTAGTTTTCTGAAAGTGACCATTTCGTCCACATTTCTTGCATTTCAACACTTTCCTGCATGGTTCTTCAAGGAAACCTCTAATTCTTTGAACCCTAGGCCTCCCAGGTGGCCTTTTCTCTTGTACAGGTGGGTAAACCGGGAAGCCAAGATCAGCTGGTTCCCACTGTGTCAATGCATGAATGCAAGGGTTCCCTGAAACTTGATATACCCGACATGAGCATGTTCTCTGCTGTAGATCAACTGTGTGCCTTTGGTCATACGCTTTGACATCATATAGTGTAATCTCTGCCTCATGTTCAGTATTCTATGCCACTTTATGCAGCCCAATAGTTTTGTAAGTGCATTGAGCCTTTTGAGGACCGCAGGCAAGATTATGCCGGCCAAATACCTACCAACATGCCTCCTCACATTGAACTTCAACATTATTAGCTCTCCGATTCTATCCAGTAGCTCACACACATTGAGCCCTTTCAAGTCTTTGATTTGCTTGTTAAAGCTTTCAGAAATGTTGTTAGTGAGATAATCAACCTTGCTATCCACACCAAAGCCGCATCTATACCAAATCCTATTATGGTGTTTCTCCAGAAACTCAAATAGTCTTTGGATCTGCCTCAAATATCTTTCCCATCTGGCATCTAAACTTGTGCTCTAGAAGCTGGGTACAAATGATCTGCATACACTTTACCATGGAATTGTTTCATAAAATTTTGGTATAAATGCCTCGTACACTCCTTATATTTGCACTCAGGGAATACTCCGTCAACAGCATTTTCTTGTCCCTTGCAGGCATCATAGGTAATTACTAGCCCTGGTGGGCATCCTACAGCCCTGAGCAGCTGCTGCATAAACCATAACCAATTTTCTGTAGTTTCTGAATCAAATACAGCGTACACTACATAGTACAACCAGTTATGTCCATCTACTGCAGTCGTTGATGCTAATTGACGAACATATTTTCCATTCAGTGTTGTTGCACCTACTCCTATGCATGGTCGGCATCCAGCTAAGAAACCATCTATGCAGGGCTTGAATGTTACAAAGACTATTGAAATAGTATTTATCTTTTTCCTTGACCAAGTCAATTTCAACTATACTATCAGGGCATCTCTTCTCTATTTCTGCTTTCCAATTAAACAACAACTGAAAACTGTCCTCATATTTACCATGCATTTGTTCTAGAGCTATCTTCATACCTGCCCAAGCCTTGGAATATTTCAGCTTGAAGTTGAACTCACCCTCAACTTAGTTCTAGCTGCTTTTGCTCCCTCTCCTGGGTTTTTCTTCCCCCAGTCTGCAAGCTTCTCTGCAACCCAACCTTGTGTTGCCATTTTGCTGTCTACAAGCTTTGTAGTAGGGCAATTGTGCTCAAAGGGGATCTTCTTTATCTGCGCGAAGATGGCATGGTTAGTTTAGCAAACAAAAACAAGATACATCTAGGGTATAAGAGCCATAAGTGAAAGGTGAGAAAATGCACAAATATTTACAGCATAAGCAAAGCATACCATGACAACTTGTTGATCACGCAACCTTGACGCGCGAATGCGCCAAGGGCAACTAGGATATGCGCAATTAGCCATGAATCTAGTACGATCAGTCCTCGCGTTAGCAAACTCAAAGTCTTGTATCACAGCATGATGTTTTATTGCTTTTCTAAAGGTTACAATATCAGGAAAAAGAGTCACATTGTACTGAAGAGGCATGTCAGTAACCTCTTCCTCTTCCTCCTGTTGGATGAGATGCTTAACATCGGAGTCATCCATGCCATCTTCGGATTCCTCATCAGGTATCGGAGCCGGTGGTTGCACAATGAGAGGTTCAGGAATGCTAAGACCAACTAAGTGTTCATCATCAACTCCAACATACACCTCCTCGTTATCAAACGGATCAGCTGAACGATTCTGAGGTTGTTTTTGGTCAGCATGTGCCGCATTGGGTTCGCTTGTACTACCTGTTGGATAAGTGAGCAACTAACATTTCCTGAGGGCCAAAGGCCATTACATATACATGTGTGTCAAAGTGCAGAAAACCCCTTATACAACGGGGATATACCGAAAAGGGACTATACACATCTAACACCCCCTTCAAACTCATGGTGGATCAACAACACTGAGTTTGGAGAGGAAAAAGGTATGCTGCGCTCGAGTCTGTGCCTTCATGAAGAAGTCAGCCAACTGTAACTCCGAGGGCACATAGTGAAGGGCGAGAGTCTGATCCTACACAGCAGCACGCACAAAGTGGGCATCCACACCGATGTGCTTGGTGAGCTCATGCTTCACCGGGTCACGCGAAATACTGATAGCACCCGTACTGTCTGACAGTAAGGGAGTTGAGGTAGTAGCCATGACACCAAAATCCTCAAGTAACCATCGCAACCAGATCACCTCAGCCGTCAACATAGCCATGGCTCGCAACTCAGCCTCTGTACTCGAGCGAGAAACTGCAGTCTGTTTCTTTGTCTTCCAGGCAATCAGAGAGCCACCAAGAAAGACACAGTAAGCAGACAGCGAGCGTCGATCAGAGGGATCACTAGCCCAGGTAGCATCAGAGTAAGCCTGGAGCTCAAGAGAACTGGAGCAAGGAAAGAAAAGGCGCTGAGAGATCGTACCACGAAGATATCATAGAACACGGAGGAGGTGACTATAGTGGACAGAGGTGGGGGCTGAAACAAACTGACTCAGGATGTGAACGGGATAGGAGATGTCAGGACGTGTAACAGCAAGATAGACAAGGCTACCAACGAGGTGACGATAGCGAGTGGGATTAGGAAGAGGGTCACCATCAGAGGCACAAAGCTGAACGTTGAGCTCTATAGGAGTCACAACAGTGCGGTCATCACTAAGAGCAGCTCGAGCAAGAAGATCCTGAATGTATTTCTCTTGAGAGATGTAGAAGCCATCAGAGGTGGAGGAGATCTCAATCCTAAGAAAATAGCGAAGAGGACCAAGATCAGTCATAAGGAACTGCTCGTGAAGGCGGGCCTTAACAAAGGCAATATAGTCAGTGTCGTCACCAGTGATGATCATGTCATCAACATAGAGAAGGAGAAGAGTCCGACCACGAGGAGACGTGTGAATAAACAGCACGGGATCATGGTCACTGGGCAAGAAACCAGCCGCGGTCACCACAGATGCGAAGCGCTCAAACTAGGCGCGAGGGGCCTATTTGAGACCATATAGAGAGCGGCGAAGTCTACAGACCATACCATCAGGAGCATAGTACCCCTGTGGTGGCTGCATATAAACCTCCTCACGCAACTCGCCATTGAGAAAAGCGTTCTGAACATCAAGTTGAGAGATAGACCACTGACGAACAGAAGCCACAGCAAGAAGAGTGCGGACAGTGGTCATGTGGGCCACAGGAGCGGAAGTCTCATCATAATCACGCCCCTGCTCCTGCTGAAAACCACGGGCCACAAGACGAGCTTTGTAGCGCTCAAGAGAACCATCGGAGCGAGTCTTAAGCTTGTAGACCCACTTGCAGGTGATGGGACGGACACCGGAAGGGAGGGGAACGAGATCCCATGTGCCAGAGCGCTCAAGGGCAGAAAACTCCTCAGCCATCGCAAGCTGCCATTCGGGCTGAGTCATGGCAGTGCGATAGGAAGTGGGCTCAGGCAAGACAGAGAGACTGTACCGATCAGGGGAGTAGCGATCAGGCGGAGGGCGAGGCCGAGCATGGAGGTTATGAACCGGAGGGCGTGTGGGAGGAGGTGCACCCGAGGTGGAAGGCTCATCAGAGGCAATATCCTCAGTACGAGAACGTCGAGTATAGTGGAGAGGAAACGGTGAGAGAGGGCTACGGACTGGAGAGGATGGGGGAGAGGTGGAGGAGGAGGAGGGAGAAGACGGGGTCGGAGGTGAATGAGAAGGAAGGAGAGGTGCCGTAGGAGGATGTGACACATGAGGCACATAGCAGGGTGTATCGGGAAGAAGAAGGAAAGAAAGGTCATCCACAGAGAAGCTCGAGGAAGAAGAACGTGGGTAGTAAGAGCGAGACTCATCAAAAGTCACATCACGCGAGATGCGCAAGCGACGACTGTTGGGGAACGTAGTAATTTCGAAAATTTTCCTACGCACACGCAAGATCATGGTGATGCATAGCAACGAGAGGGGAGAGTGTGTCCACGTACCCTCGTAGACCGAAAGCGGAAGCGTTAGAACAACGCGGTTGATGTAGTCGTACATCTTCATGGCCCGACCGATCAAGCACCGAAACTACGGCACCTCCGAGTTCTAGCACACGTTCAGCTCGATGACGTCCCTCGAACTCCGATCCAGCCGAGTGTCGAGGGAGAGTTCTGTCAGCACGGCGGCGTGGTGACGATCTTGATGTACTACCGACGCAGGGCTTCGCCTAAGCACCGCTATGATATTATCGAGGTGGATTATGGTGGAGGGGGGCACTGCACACGGCTAAGAGATCCAAGGGATCAATTGTTGTTGTGTCTAGAGGTGCCCCCTGCCCCCGTATATAAAGGAGCAAGGGGGGAGGGGCGGCCAGCCTAGGAGGGGCGCGCCAAGGGGAGTCCTACTCCCACCGGGAGTAGGACTCCCTCCTTCCTTGTTGGGGTAGGAGAAGGGGGAAAGAGGGGGAGAGGAGGAAAGAAAGGGGGGCCGCACCCCTTGTCCAATTCGGACCAGAGGGGGGCTGCGCGCCTCCTTCCTTTCGGCCTCTTTCCTCTATTCCCGTATGGCCCAATAAGGCCCATATACTCCCCGGCGAATTCCCGTAACTCTCCGGTACTCCGAAAAATACCCGAATCACTTGGAACATTTTCGAACTCCGAATATAGTCGTCCAATATATCGATCTTTACGTCTCGACCATTTCGAGACTCCTCGTCATGTCCCCGATCTCATCCGAGACTCCGAACTCCTTCGGTACATCAAAACTCATAAACTCATAATATAACTGTCATCGAAACCTTAAGTGTGCGGACCCTACGGGTTCGAGAACTATGTAGACATGACCTAGAACCATTCTCGGTCAATAACCAATAGCGGGACCTGGATGCCCATATTGGTTCCTACATATTCTATGAAGATCTTTATCTGTCAAACCGCATAACAACATACGTTGTTCCCTTTGTCATCGGTATGTTACTTGCCCGAGATTTGATCGTCGGTATCCAATACCTAGTTCAATCTTGTTACTGGAAAGTCTCTTTACTCGTTCCGTAATGCATCATTCCGTAACCAACTCATTTGGTCACATTGCTTGCAAGGCTTATAAAGATGTGCATTACCGAGAGGGCCCAGAGATACCTCTCCGACAATCGGAGTGACAAAACCTAATCTCGAAATATGCCAACTCAACATGTACCTTCGGAGACACCTGTAGTACTCCTTTATAATCACCCAGTTACGTTGTGACGTTTGGTAGTACCCAAAGTGTTCCTCCGGTAAACGGGAGTTGCATAATTCTCATAGTTACAGGAACATGTATAAGTCATGAAGAAAGCAATAGCAACATACTAAACGATCAAGTGCTAGGCTAACGGAATGGGTCATGTCAATCACATCATTCTTCTAATGATGTGATCCCATTAATCAAATGACAACTCTTTTGTCCATGGCCAGGAAACATAACCATCTTTGATAAACGAGCTAGTCAAGTAGAGGCATACTAGTGACACTATGTTTGTCTATGTATTCACACATGTATTATGTTTCCGGTTAATACAATTCTAGCATGAATAATAAACATTTATCATGAAATAAGGAAATAAATAATAACTTTATTATTGCCTCTAGGGCATATTTCCTTCAACGACCCACTGGATCCCAACACCGATAGCCCTTGTGCTCATAACTGTAGCCAAGGAAAACACACTCGACCGACTGAGCAGTCAGTTTGGTGTGTTCGCGGGGGGCAAGAAGAACATAGCAGACGCATCCAAACATACGAAGAGCTGAGTAGTCAGGAGAGCGACCGGTGAGACACTCCATAGGAATGCCACCCTGCAGAGCAGTCGATGGCTGAATGTTGATGAGATAGGTGGATGCGGAAACAGCCTCAGCCCAAAAATGGGGTGGAAGGGAAGCAGCAATCATCAGCGCACGAGCCGTCTCAAGCAAATGACGATGTTTTCGCTCAGCAACACCATTCTGAGCATGAGCACCCGGACAGGAGAACTGGGCAAAAGTACCCTGTTCCGCGAGAAAACCACGCAACAGCTGAGAGATATACTCTCCAGCAGAGTCAACACGAGAAGTACGAATGGGCGTGGCAAACTGGGTGTGAACCATGGCAGCAAAACGTTTGTATATAGGGAGAACCTCGCTACGAGATTTCATAAAGTAGAGCCAAGTGTAGCAAGAGAAATCATCAATAAACAAAACATAGTAGCGATGACCACCTTTCGAATCAAAGGGAGCAGGACCCCATACATCAGAATGAACTAAGTCAAAAGGACGTTGAGATATCGACTCACTGGTAGGATAAGGCAACTGAGTCTGTTTTCCAAGTCTGCAACCATTACAATGTAAAGAAACATCTCCAAATACAGACCCCAAGAGGCCCTGACGAACTAAGGAAAACAAGCGAGAGCCATAGATGTGACCAAGGCGATGATGCCACTGCTGGAAGGACGCAGACGAAGAGGCAGCAAGAGCATGGGAGCTGGCAGGAGTGATGGCAGCGGAAGGAACACGAAGCCAGTCAACCTCCCAAAGTCCCTCTGACTCATGGCGCCGGGGGCCAGCACCAACCAAAGCCTTGGTGCGACGATCCTGGATGGAGCAAGAGTCGGTATCAAGGATGACACGACAACCAGAATCAATAAGTTGAGCAGCGGAAAACAGATTCATGGTAAGACGAGGAATATGCGAGACACTAGGAACAGAAAAGGAGGGAGTGGAAAGAATGCCACGACTAGCAACAGGAAGAGGTGTGCCATCAGCGGTAAGAACATTAACAGGTGAATCAAGAGGTCGGAGAGAAGACAACATAGAAGAATCAGAAGACATGTGGAAGGAGGCTCCAGAATCCAAAACCCACGAAGATGTACCTGACTGTGTAGATGCCTGCGGTGGTGGAGAAGTGGTTGCAGTCACAGCAGCAGCTGAACCAGTCGACGAAGAGCCTGAGGAAGCCAAGAGGCGTTTGAGCCTCACAATGTCCTGGTCAGTGAGTGACGGAGTCGAGGAAGATTCAGGAGTCCCACTGGACGAGGAGCGCCGCTGGTCTCGCTTCTTCTCACGGCAATCATACTCTGGGTGATCGGGCCGAGAGCAGTAGCCACAGAAGGTGTCACGGCGCGACCGGCCCCTCTCAGTATAAGCAGGGCGACTCACCCCCCTGAAGGTGTGGGGAGGAGCGGTGGAGCATTGAGCCGAGGAGACGACACAGGAGCCCGAGCGGCCAGCACAGACGGGACCACCAGCAAACCAGCAGAGCGAAAGCGGGTCTCCTCAGCACGAAGCTCAGCAAGCACCTCCGATATTTGAACACGACCACGAGCAAGCAAGTGAGCACGTCTGGGCTCAAACTCAGAGCGGAGACGAGATAAGAACTCATGGACCCGCTGAAACTCCAGATCAGACCGAGTAGTCTGGCAGCAACGACAGGTGCCACAAACAACTGTCTGATGAGAGTCAAGCTGACGCCAGATGGCAGAGCACTGTGAATAGAACTCATCAACAGAGGAATCACCTTGCTGGAGGGCGTGCTCCTGACGTACCATAGAGAGATAGAGAGCATCACCAGAGGGCTGATAGCGCTGACAAAGGTAAGACCACATCGCTGCAACTGTGCCAAGTCCCATGAACTCCGAAGCAAACTGAGGGAGGACACTGGCAGTAAGAACAACAGCAGCACGAGCATCGTCATTGCACCATTGAGTGTAAGCAGATAGATCATCCCGGTATGCCGAAAGAGCATTGGAGTAAGCAGATACCTGCTGATCATAGGCATCAACTGCAGCATCATCAAGGGCCTTGGCGGCATCCCGGTCAGCCTGGGAAGCCTCAGGAGCAATTACCGGCGGCACCGGTGGGATTGGGGCCACAGGCACAACAGGACATGGCGGACAGGGAACCTCGCCAGAAAGAAAACCCCAGAGAAGAAGACCACGCATATGGATGTGCATGAAGCCGACAAACTCAGCATAGTTGGTGCCATCAAAGATCACTGAGCACCGAGGAACAGCAACATAGCCCGTAGAAGACATGAGGGAACTCTGTTTTCTCCTTTGTTTTTTTGGTCAACTCTCCCCGATCTGGATCGGTGCTGAGAGCCTCACGCTAGCCCGATGCAGCCCCGAGTGGGGAATCGGGAGGAAGTGAGAGGCCACGAGGAGGGCCGGCCCTGGGCTGCTCCTGCCGCAGCAGAGGAGCCAGCAGCAGCCAGCCAGATGCGGGACGAGGGCGGCCTGGGCGCGCGCTGCCAGAGGCACGGCCGGGGCAGATGGAAGAAGCAGCGGTAGCCAGGGGCACGCCAGGGGCATGCCCGGGGCGCAGGCTGGTCGCGGCCGGGCAGGGAGAGCATGGCCGGGGCGTGGCCAGGGCGGGTAGAGCTCGGCCGGGGCGCGGCCAGGGCGCAGCCGGGCGGGAAGAGCATAGAAGGGGGGCGGCCTGGGCACAGCCAGCCAGGAAGGTCGCAGCGCGGCAGGGGCTGCCAGGCGCGGAGAAGGTGGCCAGTGACGGGGGAGGTGGCCGGCGACGAGAATGCTAGGCACGGAGCTGCAGCGTGCGGGAGAGGAAGAGGAACCTAGCAACTGATACCATGCTGGATAAGTGAGCAACTAACATTTCCTGAGGGCCAAAGGCCATTACATATACATGTGTGTCAAAGTGCAGAAAACCCCTTATACAACGGGGATATACCGAAAAGGGACTATACACATCTAACACTACCAACCTCTGATGTGACACTCTCAGCTATAGGTGGAGGTACTGGACAATTTTGAGTGTCAGTTTGGTGGTCAACTTGTGCATCGTTCGGCTGGATTGTATTTTGACAATTTTGAGTGCCCATAACCAAAGGATTATCAGCAGGCACAACAACACAACGCCCATGACCAAAATTAACACCAGGACCAAAATCTGCAGTTTTTTCTGCACCATTGGATACACTAGATCCAATTACATCCACCACTACCACACTAAGTGGCACTTTCTTCTCAGCTGCATACATATCAAACATCACATAATGCTGGTCATCATGCAATATCCTAACATATTGGCCCAACACTTTGTCCAAATACCAAACATTCATCAATTGATTACTGCCAACATTCAAATCTATAGCTACCTGACCTGTTAGCACATCTAAACTGAATTTTGCAGTCCATGTCATAGTTCTTCCTTTCACATAATTCTTCCTACCATCATGACTTGTACAAAAAAATGCCTCCACAACAATTTGTAAAGTAAATTCATTACTCCCATTGCACCTACCATAATTCAATCACTCCAATATCAACAATCAGAGAAAAACTAAACACATGGGCCACGAATTGGTGAAACTTGAGCAAGCTGCACAAACTTGCTGCTGCTGCCGCGGCTGCGGGGCGGCTAGAGCGGTGGATGGGGCTGCAGGTTGCCGGCGGTGCCCTTAGCTAGGCTAGGGTTCTTGGCCAAGAGGAGAACGGGATGAATTGCCAGTTTTCCTAGTTTCTTTTATATGGTTTGGGGCAGGGGCAATTTTGTTCGGAGGAAATACGAGATGAAAATGTAATAGTTTCTTTTGGCAATAATCGAGCTGAAGTGGCTGAAGTGGCATCTATAGATGTATACTACTCCCTCCGTTCCTAAATATAAGTCTTTGTAGAGATTCCATTATAAACCACATATGGATGTATATAGATGCATTTTGAGTGTAGATTCACTCATTCTGCTCTGTATGTAGTCTATAATGAAATCTCTATAAAGACTTACATTTAGGAACGGAGGAAGTAGAATTGGAGTGGCGTTTCTCTTAGTTTCGAAATTGCAGCGAATGCCCCCTCCCCGTCTCGCCGCCGCCAGAGGCTCCCGCCGGCAAAGCTCGCGCAGGATCCAGGGACGGCGGCGGCGGGCCATCTCCCCCTTCGAGTGGCGAAGCGCGGCGATGTGTGACGCAGTGCCGGCGGCGCATCTGGCCGTGGTCGGCGGCGGTCTTGCTCGGCGCGTGATGTCGTGTGGTGGTCGATTCGAGGCGGCGGTAGGCGACCATGCAGCGGCGTCGCGGCGGCCGGAGGACTTGGTGGTCTGGACTTTGGTTCAGCGAGCCGGTCACGCGTGGAAGAGGTGGTGGGCGGCACAGGCAGAGTTGGTGGGAGGTGCAGTGTGGGTACACCGGCTGCGTGGTCATGCGGGTGTGCAGCCACGCCGGTCTTAGGTGTTATTGGCGCCCAGATCTGGTTCCCTGCGACTCGCCTGGCCGGCCGGCGGTTCCGTGACCACGACCAGGGGGTCGACAGTGGTTGCTGTCAACGGGGATTGACTTTGGCGGTGTGGGGAGTGGCAGGCGGCAAGGGCTTGGATGCAAGTGGCAGTCGACACCAACCTGACTCCGCCTGTGCAGGTGCTCGAGGCGAGCTTCTGTGTCGTCGGAGCCTCGTGCTAGTCCTAGTGAGGACGCTCACCGTGGACTGGTAGGGTGCGGAGAGGTCTCGCGCTGTGGGGACTCAGTGGCCAGCTTCGACGGAGATGACTGGCACGGAATGTTTCAAGCGAAAGCCTTGTGTCGACCTTGTCGGCGCGATGAAGGTGACACCTTCGGGTGCCGCTTCCCTTCATGAAGGCACCGTCGGGAAGCTACTGTTGCCCGCTCAATCGTGTGCCCCGGATGAAAGCCTCAGATCGGACGATGATGGCGTCTCGATGTAGTTTCTCCCCCTTGGGGCTTCGTTTTTGGGTGCCACGGATCCACGGTTGGAGTGCTTGTTGGGTTGTTGGTGTGTAGGGTGGTGGAAGTGAGATGTGGTGGCGACCAATCCCTTGGTCATCTTGGTGCTGGTAGTTGGATTATCACTTGGGAGCTCGTGGCGGCGATGAGGTCCCGGTGTTCGCTGCCCTTCGACGGCGTCCGAGGTTTTGTTGCCTTGCACAGTGCTCTGGTTCCCTCTATTTGTGATGGTGGTCGTGGTGTGGCCTAAAGGAGGTGCATGCCTGTCTCGACGGAACATTGCCCTTTGGCACGGTCTGTGGCTTTCTCTGCCGCGACATGGGTGGCTGCGATTTCCTAGGTCTTCAAGGCGCAGAGTGATCGCAGGGCAGCTGGCGACTTCTTCTCTACGTCTTCTAGGTGACAGATCTCCTTTCGACTGATTCTACAAAGCTTGCTTCCGCTCTTCTCAGACCAGCTAGTGGTGTTGGGTGCTAAGCTCTTGGTGTTGGCTGATTGTCGTAGCTCCTTTCTAGTTCTCCTTCTATTGTTCCTTGTATCTTCTTGTGTGTGTGGATGATCTTGTACCTGATGTGGCCGGCGTAAGCCCGCCGTAGCACCGTCAAAAAAATTTACAATGGCACTTTTCTGAATGGCCGGAATTGGAGTGGCATTTATCTAATTAACCCAGGCATAAATAGGTGATGAGGCGCCCTAGGTGCATAAATAGGTAAGACAGTGGAGAATCAAATGGTTTTGTATCTCGAGTGGCATTAACTATCATCGTGTACAACACAACTAAGTTGTCACTATATTATTAAAGGCAAACCAAACGTTATTATAATTGTATCTAGATCAAGCAAGGTGGAAAATAATAAAAGAATCACCAAGGTCAAGAGAAAATGCGGATGAGTAGACCCGTCTCACATGCAAGTAGAATCCTATGAGTGATGTCAATGAATACACAAGTAGAAGGCTCGCAGCAACCAACATCATTACCCCAATTATCTAAATACTTTACATGCCATTCAAGTTCGAAGTTATATGGTAACTAGATGACTCCCCGCTCGTTGCTTCGGGATATTTTTGTTGCTAAATGTTTTAGTGTGGAGAAATAAACCATGTAAAAAATAAAACAATGACTTCCTGTCCATCAAAATATTTTCGGCAAACATATCTTTCAAAGGATGTACATACTTGCTTGCATAGACCGAAGACAATAGTGTTAATACAAAGAATTCAAAACGAAGAAGCCTTTCAATGATAACACTTGTCTGTTAGATACATGAAAAGAGTGTATCAAAAAGCTATAGCTAAATGTAAAAGGAATAAATTTGGATGTTGGATCCATGTATGTGCTGCTATTTTGTTTCCTGAACTATTTTTTGGAGTATGTGAACAGGACCACAACACGTTGAATTTCAGAAAGACTAAAATGCACTGGCGGTACTTGAACTTGCGAAGAAAGCACACTTTGGTCATTGTACTTCAAAATACAGCCAATACGGTCACTCAATACGTCTACATGTGATTGTACGGTCACTGCTCACCCGTACGCCACTCGTCGCCTCTCCATTTGACCGCTCCGAGGCGACAGCTGGCGCTCGCGGGGATTTTTTGCTGCATTTTTACAAGAAAACCCTTGGGTGTCTCCGTAATTCCTACGCAGCCTTGTCTATTCGGTTTCGATCACAACGAAAGGGGAGGCGGAGACAGGGGAGGAGGGGAGGCGATCGTCGGAGGCACCGCACCACCACCACCGGAGTCGTCGCACAAGGGGGAGAGGCAACGTGCAGGCGCCGCGCATCTCATCGCTGGAGCCTGTTCGTCGGGATGTCGCCTGTGCGTCGCCCCGATGGTGCGCCGCCGCCCACCTACAGTAAGCCCTCGACTCGCCCCGCCATGGTTCTTGCGCTGTAAGCTGTAGGGTAGAAATCTAGATGTTGACATTGTGGATGGTTTGATTTGTTAGTCAGATATGCCCATCTGTATGTTCAAGATTTGCCTAGGGTTTTCGACCGCGATTTGGGGGTTTCAGCGTATAGGGTTTTTGGGTTTGGAGAAGGTGGTTGTTTGTAGCTTATTTGGTGATGAAAGGTGCTATATTTTGCTGCATGTTGAAGATGCTGGTTGTGCAGGTGATTGTGATACTCAAAGGTGGTTGCTTGCATCTATTTCTTGCAGATTATGTAGAACAGAAATTCTGAAACTCTGTTCTGCTCTGTTTTGATGTATGCAGATAAGCGCAGCAGGAAGTTTTCAGTTAAGTTCAACCATGGTGGTTATTTCCTTGGGCAAGGTAGCAATCGTTCCTATGTGAATGGTCATGAACTGTGGTATGATGAAGTAGATGTAGATACTTGGTCTCCTATCATGGTTGAAAACTTAGTTGAAGAGATAGGATGGGAGATGGCAGGCAGGATGAAAGTGTATTATTACATTCCCATTCTGTCAATCAACAGGAATGGGTTGAGAGAAATTAGAGGTGATAGGGATACAGATCAGATGCTAACATTTGTGTCACTAGGGCATTACTCATTTAGTTTGTACCTTGATCATGATGACAGCTTGAATGCAAACTTGACAGAGGATGATGTGGTCAATTTCCCAATAAGGCAGCTACCTGAAGTGCTTAGTCCTTGCAAGAGTAAACCAAATGAGCCAGACATTGCAGATATTTATGTTGAGCCTGAAGATGCAAATGTGCCTCACCCAATTCCTATATAGGTAGTTT
This sequence comes from Triticum dicoccoides, assembly GCF_002162155.2. Lineage (NCBI taxonomy): Eukaryota > Viridiplantae > Streptophyta > Magnoliopsida > Poales > Poaceae > Triticum > Triticum dicoccoides. The sequence continues at coordinate 93,212,292 of NC_041383.1, forward strand.
ATCCTCCAGAGCATGCAGAAGATGATGGTGTAAGCAAGTTTGTGTTTGCAAAAAGGAAAGCATCTTATGTGAGTGAAGATATAAGTGTGGAGGAGCCAGGTGTGATTCAGCCTACACCAAATGGTGGTGATGATGATGTTATAGCTGAAGGTGAAGGTGGTAGAGGAAGATACTACAAAAGAAAAAACAGACAGTGCAACTCATCTGGAGGAGCAAGTAATGAAATGGAAACAAATGAGAGTGATTCAGATGACTCTGACTTTGATCCTGGGGCCATAGTGGACTCTGATTATGGTATTAGTGATGGTGATGATGATCTGTATGCTGATAATGTGGATATGGATGAGCCTAAAGACATAAAGTTGAAAGAGAAGCAGAAACAACAAAAAAAAGAAAGTGCCTGTTAAAGCAAATGAGAAAGAAGCACATGAGCCAGTAGCACATGATCCTGAAGATGAGTTGTATGAGTCAGAAGGAGATGATCTATGGGCACCTGATTCTGATGATGAAGAAATTTACATGAAGTTCAAGGCATTTAGAGCTGAGGACCTGCACTGCCCCAAATTTCATGTTGGGCAAGTTTTCCAAATAGTTGAGTTACTTAGGAAAGCAATTAAGGAATACAGTTGCAAGAACAGAGTTGATGTGAAGCTCCCTGTAAATGATAAGAAAAGGGTGAAGGCAACTTGTGATGAGGATTGTACTTGGTACCTTTGGGCCTCTTATGATAGTAGGGCAAAGTGTTTCATGGTGAAGAAATATGTGCATGAACACACATGTACCAAAAAGTGGAAGATCAAGGCTTTCACTACTCCTTTCTTAGCACAGAAGTACCTTGAGAGCTTTAGGGCAGACCAAGATATGAATCTGAGGAACTTTTCAAGAGTAGTTCAGAAGGAATGGCATATGACACCATCTAGGATCAAGTTGCAAAGAGCTAGAAGGCTAGCAATGAAGATTATATATGGTGATGAAGAGGTCCAGTACAGTATGCTGTGGGACTATGGAAATGAACTTAGGAGAAGTAACTTGGGCAGCTCTTTTTTCTTCAACTTGATGATCAAGCAAGGTTCAGCAAAGCTTACATGTGCCTGGATGCTTGCAAAAGAGGTTTCCTTCAGGGATGTAGGCCAATGATATTCATTGATGGATGCCATATTAAGACAAGGTATAGAGGACAGCTGCTAACTACTGTGGGAATTGACTCAAATGATTGTACTTTCCCTGTTGCTATTGCTGTAGTTGAAGTGGAGGACAAGCCCAACTGGTGTTGGTTCCTTGAGAGTCTAAAAAATGATCTAGGCATCATCAACACTGACCCATGGACTATTATGTCTGATAAACAAAAGGTAAATGATGTTGATCTTCATTACTTGCTCTTATGATCCCTTCTTTCATTCAGTTCAGCACCATATGAAGTACTTGTTAATTTTTTTTGCAGGGCCTAATAAATGCTGTAGATGAGTTGTTTCCACAGTCAGAACATAGGTTTTGTGTGAGACACATGTGGCAAAACTTCCAACAGCAATTCAAAGGTGATGTACTGAAGAACCAACTTTGGAAAATAGCAAGAAGCAACACTACTGTGAAGTATGAGCAGTACATGAATGAGATGAAGGAAATTAACTTGGATGCTTACAAATGGTTACATGAGCTTGAACCTAACACTTGGGTTAGGGCTTTTCAAAGTGATCTACCCAAGTGTGATATCTTACTAAACAACAATTGTGAAGTATTTAACAAGTAAGAACCAACTGCATTGATGTTCTCATATGCTAATTGTTACTCTATTCAAATATATTTTGATGTGTGCTTTACATGGACAGGTACATATTGGATGCTAGGGAACTACCAATATTGTCAATGCTGGAAAGGATTAAAGGGCAATTGATGCATAGGCACTACACCAAGCAGATAGAAGCAGAAAAGATGAAAGGAAACATTTGCCCTAAGATAAAGAAAAAGGTTGATAAGCTAACTGAATGGGCAAACACTTGCTATGTTGAAGGGGCTAGTGATGGAGTCTTTCAAGTTGGTGATAGAGGGACTGACTACATAGTTGATTGGCACAGCAATGAGTGTAGCTGCAAGAGGTGGCAGAAGGGTGGCACACCATGTGTACATGCTATAGCTTGTGCTAGACATGAGAGAGTGGATCCCCTGCTCCTGGTTAACCAATGTTACTCTGTTGGGATGTTCAAGAAAGCATACAACAACATCATCTACCCCTGCAGAGATAAAGCAGAATGGGAGAGGATGAATGGACCCCCAATTAAGCCACCATTGTACACCAAGCAGGTAGGCATGCCATGCAAGAGCAGAAGGAAGGCCCCACATGAAGTTTCTTGCAGCAATGGTGGCAAAAAAATGTCAAGGCATGGTGTGATCATGCATTGCAACTACTGTGGAGAGTCAGACCACAATATCAAAGGCTGCAAGTACCTCAAGGCTGGGATGCCCCCTCCAAATGTGCAAGCTCCACCAGCACCAGAGGGAGATGTTGAAGCTGCTACCGCACAAGTTCCTCCAAATGTGGAAGCTGATCCAAATGTAGGTGATGATGAGCAAGTCATTACTCAGGTATGTCATTTGTACTGTAGGTTTTCTTGCACAGTTGATAATCAGAAATATTGCAAAGATATGATTCATAATTACTTGCACTTCAACAGGAGCACAACTCTCCAGAAAATCATGTCATAGAAGATCTTATGGTTGATCATATGGTTCAGAATGTAAGTAAATGTCCTTGTTTCCTGAAATTGATCTTAAGTTCATTGATAAAAATTGTTATTTTGAACTGCAATATGTACATTTGTCATCCAGAGGCCTCTACCAAGAGTGGTTGCAACAGGGCCTATACCAGAATCAACTTTCATATCTGCTGCCAGGGCCATGCTCAATGAAACCCAAGGTAACACAAGCAACAATGGGAGCTCAAGTACAATCCAACAAGGTGAATTAGCCAAAAGATTGCTTCTCCTCAAGAGACAGAGAGACAAAGAACTGGAAGATAAGAAACAAGCACTTCTTGCAGCAAGAAGGGAGGAACAACTAAAGAAAGCAGAGGAAGCTGCTAGGAAGAGACATCAGCAAGAGGAGAAGAAAGCACTGGAAGCAGAGAGGAAGAGGCAGTCACAAGCTCAGAAGAGAGAAGAGAAAAGAAGAAGCTGAAATAGCAAAGAAGGCTAGGGAAGAGACAAGGTAGATCATTATGGAGACCAAGAAAGCTTGTGCTGCTGAGCAAAAAGCAAAGCAGCAAGCTGAGAAGAAGGCTCAAAAGGAGGAAGCTGCTGAGAAGAGAGCAGAAAAAGAAGCTGCAGCAGCAAGAAAAAGAGCAGACAGGGTTGCTGCTGCTGAGGCTAGGAAGGAGGAATTGAGGCTGATAGGTATTGCTCTAGGCAAGAGGCCTGCAGATCCAGAGCCTGATTCAGATGATGATCTTGTGCTTCCCAGCAAGACCAAAAGCACTTCCATGTTTGACATATTCAGATGATGATCTGTGTAGCATCCTTTAATTCTTAAGCATGATGTAGTAGGAGTACTCATGTAGTAGGATGTGACTGATGAGAAATGTTTTAATTGATCCATACTGATGTGTACACATGAGTATGGATCAATTGTTGATCATTTTGTAGCTGAATGCACTTGTTGGTACTTCCCAGATATGGATTGTTGTTATGCTTATGATTTCTCCCTATTGATATGAATGCACTATGTTTTCTACCTAAAGTGATATGACAGCAACATGATATCTTCATATGACAGCAACAACAACTTCAACATGCCAAATTAACTTCCATTTGCATTACAACATGAGTAAAATGCTTACATATTACAAAAGCATCACTTAGAATGCAAAAGATTGTCACTACATCAACCACAACAACAAACTGGAAACTTCAGACTTACAATGCAAAAGCATTACTTCATACTACCAGTTCATCTGCTAACAAACTACATACTGCATCAACTCCATCACTTCATACTAGCAGTTCAACTGCATCAACTACAAACTGCATCAAATCCATCACTTCTTCACCAGAGACACATCTACAACCACTGCAAGTACAATGAAAGCTGCCAAGAGTGCCTTCAGCATCACCAAGATTTGATTGGCTAACCCTACGAGTGCTTCTGCTTGACGATTGCTCATTTGAGCTGCAACTCTTCCATGAGTTCCGTCTTCAAAGCCAACTGCATATCTTCGATTCCTTGCTCGCATTAGTTCTTCCCTCCCGTCCTCTGCAGCTCCTAATGCATCTACGGCTTCATTGCCAACCAAAAACTGATTATCCAGCAAGTAGGCAATGTATTCCAACTCCCAATGCTAGAAATGGTCCTGAAGATCAGAAGAAACAAACACACGCCAAAAATCATCATCGCAAGATCCACTAAAATCTACCAAAATTAACAAATCGCAAGATCCACTTACACCAATAGGACACCTGTAGAAGACCCAGCCCTCGTGCTTGTCCATGCTCGAGAGGTAGAACTTCACACGAGTGCCGCAAGTAGGGCATCTTATCAGCGGCACCACCACCGAATAGCCGCCGACCGATGACCTGACCGAGCTTGTCGACATGGCGGAGCTTCAGATGGCGGCGGCAAGCAGCAGGGGGAGGGCGGCGGCAAGCAGTAGATGAAGGGCGGCGGAATGCAGCAGAGGGAGGGCGCCGACAAGCAGCAGGGGGAGGGGGACGACGGCAACCAGCAAGCAGCATGCGGCCTCGGCGGCAGCGGAACTAGGGATTTGGCATCGCCGGCAAAGGGTGGTGGATGGAAATAACCCCCCGCGAGCTAATTTACAAAAAAAAACGCGAGCGCCAGCTGTCGCCTCGGAGCGGTCAAATGGAGAGGCGACGAGTGGCGTACGGGTGAACAGTGACCGTACAATCACGTGTAGACGCATTGAGTGACCGTATTGGCCGTATTTTGAAGTACAGTGACCAAAGCGTGCTTTCTTCGCAAGTTCAAGTACCGCCAGTGCATTTTACTCTTTCAGAAACGTCGTTGTTGTCCCCGCTTGTAAGCTTATCACTGATAGAAAAGAGCAACCTAGATGGCTTCCTCCCTAGCTGAGCTGCAGAGTCAGGTGGGCTAAAAACACAAACATTGCCAATGCTAGAAGATCAGAGATCGTTGAATACTCACCTCATATACGCCAAGTGAGAGCAGATCTATATACAATTACATCCTGGCAAAGATGGGGGCTGGATCCAGCATTCCTCCAAGCTGTCAGAATGAATGTTTCAGTTTTACAGCTTCCTGATGTTGTTTGTTTGGCCCATGGAGCTATATAAACTGGCCTGAAACACATCCGAGTAAGAAGCAATCTCACTCGTACACTTATGTGAATTAAGGGTTCATTTCAAATTACCAAGGAATGAATAATCACAGTCCAGAATATGTATCACATTAATAAAATCCATCCCAACATGTACATGGAGTTCTCAATAGCAGTATGGTAATCTCTTCTTTTTTGGTTAACTTGGTTAATCTGGTCATGTATGCAACATGGTTATAGAAGGGGTATGCAGAAACAGATCATGCAGTACATAGTAATACGAGAATGGAATAATTCACAGCCAGTAAGGCAACCCAACCTCACGCTCACCTGAATCCAAAAATACACAAATGCACACCCGTCAGTGCATGTTGGAAACAAAATGACAATCAGATTTGCCTTGACTCACTGGATCGGAAAACCAACAGCGCCGGCATACATACAGACACAAAACAGGTGAATAATCTGTACACACAACACACATGTCAACACCGGAACAGATCGACAGGCATAACATAGGCATGGTCGGACGGAGGCGACTTACATACGTGTAGAGCACATCATGTAACCCTCGAACATGTACTGCGGCTCTTGCTTGCCCTCGAGGATGTTGACGCCCTTCTGCATGTCCACCCATCCTCCAGATTGATCGTCTTGTGATCCTGCCCTGGCCCGGCAAGCCTCATTGCCGGTTCTATCCCCGATGATGGTGGCCCCAAACCCTAGGGTGGTTGGGTTCTAGTGCGTCTACCACCGCCTGGGGATTGTGTCGCTTAGGCAAAGATGGGGAGACGGGAGACGGGGAGGCCAACTTATGAGGAGCGATTCCAGGGAAGACATTTCGATTGGAGAAAGGTTCTCTCCAGCTCCCGCGGGTCTAGGAAGGAGAAGCGAACGGAAGGGATCTCGCGTGTAGTGTACGGAAGAGATCAAGTCTTGGTTGTAGATCAATTTTAAAAAAATATTAGCTATAGATGAGGTGAGGTGGCATGTGGGGTATGTGTGATGATGTGGATAGGCTGCATGTCAAGAGAAATAAGATAGTGGGGATCAACTATTTAGGTATTATAGATTATAGATTATAGATTGGATGAAACAAGATGGCCATATGTAGCTTCACCTCAATTATCTACAATTCTTAAAATGGTCTACAGGTACAATCTAAATATGAATCAGGAGTTCTTTTAATTACAGAAACTCCTACAAATTTGTCACCAGTTCATCTCCCAAATAGGTCCAGACTTCGGTCATATTTTCATAGGTATAGAAAAGTATGATCAAAGTGTAACTTGCCTTGCTGACGACCAGAAAATTCTAGAAATTCGTAGTAACAAGCTTTGCACTCCGGATAATCTAGCATAGACAAACAGTAGCATACATAAGCAATCAATCAACCGAAACAAAGAGAAATCGAGAAAAGATCCAAATAAAACTCGAAACAAGCAAACAACTAAACCAAATAGAAAGCAAAACCTAACAGCATTATTTTCATATGGATTAGATCTTAACAGTAGGTACATGTTATTAGCTACGATTTGAGAAAAGAATCAACTCAAACGGAGCTACGAAACTCAAGAAACAAACAAAACAAGATCGAATACTAATATGAACTAAACTCAAATTTTAAATTGTCAAAATCATGTTCAAGTTGGTTTACTGGAAAGAGGGGATCGCTACGAAGATTTAGGTGTTGGTTTCAACTAATTTAGATAAACGAGCTAAAAGTTACGCTAGTTTTAAGATCAGGGGCTAAATCGCGATAAAACTATTCATGGATAGGTCCCTGGCCGAAATTAAACAGAAAAAGAAAAATCTATCGGACGATCGTCCGCTAATAGAGACAAATGAACGAAATCGTTCGCTAACAGAACTAATCGGGTGAAAATTCGCTAAATAACAGATCTAAAAGAACAAAACCTATCTAACCTAACTAAACCGAAAACAAAAAAACCAAAAATTAACCGGCGAACCGGGACGGTTTTTACCGGCTAATCGGCGGCGGCGAGATGAGGTCAACGGCGGCGGCTTTCCGGCGAGGCTCGGCGTCAGCGGCGGGGCTCAGCGGCGGCGACGGCGGCTGCGGTGGAGGCGGGCGACGGCGGCGCGAGTTGGGAAAAGAGAGGGCCGGGGTGGGAGTATATATAGGAGGGGGAGGGGGCGGCGGTGGCTTGCGGGAGGGGGCGGGGCTCCCGTGTCCTCGTCGGACACGGCGGCGGCGGTGCAAACGCTCGGGACACCGGTCCCGAGCCGGAGACGAAGGCGGTCGGCGAGCTGGGCCTGGCCTGGTTTCGGCTGGGCCGACCCAGTTATTTTTTTAACGATGCCGCGAAGAAAAATCCTAATAAATAAAAATAAAAGTCCTAAAATTCCAGAAACAATTTTCACCATCCCACCTAATATTTGAGGCAAGATGAACATTTTTCTGAACTAAATGTAAATTTTTTAAATGCATATTTTTCTCTAATTTCAACCAAATAAAATCGCAAATAAAAATTCAAATAAAATAATTGACTTCCAAATTTCTTTTCCAATATTTCTCCTCTGTTTTGAAGAAGTCATTTTATCTTCTCTCTTTTATTTTATTGTTTTGAAATAATTGGAAAGAATTTGTTGAAATCAAATTGATCCATCATTATTTTTCAAATTTGAAATAAATTCAAAATTGTAATTTAAATGAAACCTCCAACTCTCTCCTTGGGTCCTTGAGTTGCTTAAGATTTCTTAGATCACAACCAAAAGCAATAAAATATGAAATGCATATGAATGATCTATGTATAACATCCTAATTGAAAATTGGGATGTTACCAACCTATCCCCCTTAAGATGAATCTCGCCATCGAGATTCGGGTTGGTCAGCAAAAAGGTGTGGGTGGTCCTTGCGGAGGTCTTCTTCTCGCTCCCAGGTGGCTTCCTCCTCGGTATGGTGGCTCCACTGAACTTTGCAAAACTTGATTAACTTGCTACGAGTAACTCGGTTGGAAAATTTGAGAATCTTGATTGGCTTCTCTTCATAGGTCAGATCACTATCCAACTGAATTGCTTCCAGTGGCACTGTATCTCTCAGAGGAATGTCAGCCATCTTTGTGTGGCACTTCTTCAACTGGGAAACGTGAAACACATCATGAACTCCTGACAATCCTTCGGGCAATTCCAACTTTTAGGCAACTTCTCCCATGCGTTCCAAAACTATGTATGATCCCACAAAACATGGTGCTAGCTTTCCCTTGACTCCAAGACGCTTAACTCCTCGAAGTGGGGACACACGAAGATATGCTCTGTCTCCAATTTCATAGGCTACCTCCTTGCATTTAGTATCCGCATAACTCTTCTGCTTGGACTAGGCTACCTTGAGTCTATCCCGAATCAACTTAACCTTCTTCTCAGAATCTCTGATTAAGTCTGGTCCGAACAACTGTCGATCTCCAACTTCATCCCATGATAATGGTGTTCTGCACCTCCTTCCGTACAAAGCTTTGAAAGGGGCCATCTTCAAACTGGCTTGATAACTGTTGTTATAGGAGAACTCTGCATAGGGAAAATTTTCATCCCAACTAGATCCATAATCTAGCGCACAAGCTCTCAACATGTCCTCCAGAATCTGATTGACCCTCTCCGTCTGTCCATCTGTATGTGGATCAAAGGTTGTACCAAATTCTAGCCTGGTACACAAAGTTTCATGCAATTGATTCCAAAACTTTGAAGTAAATTGTGTTCCTCTATCTGATATGATGGTCCTCAGAACTCCATGCAGACATACGATCACGGTTATCTATATCTTCACCAACTTAGCACTCGTATAAGTTGTCTTCACAGGGATAAAATGGGCTACCTTCGTCAAGCGATCAACTACAACCCAGATAGAGTCATAGCCTGAACGGGTCCTGGGTAATCCAGTGATAAAATCCATGCCAAGTTTATCTCACTTCCATTCAGGTGTCGGCAAAGGCTGAAGTAACCCTGCTGGTTTCTCATGCTCTGCCTTTACTCTCTGTATATGAATGATCTATGTATAACATCCAAATTGAAAATTGGGATGTTACATCTCAATTGATGGCGCACAAAACAAAAATCAAGGTAAATAGAGCAACTTGAAATAATCTAAACCAAATCATAATTTACCAAAACCACATCATGAATTAAGTCAATCAATTCAAATCTTATCAAAATTTCAACTAAATCGAAACTTTCCTTGCTTTACATTAAATCAAATCTTTTCTTGCCTTCTACTACTCATACCCCAGTAAAATTAAATCTTACCAAATAAAAAATGATGTATGTATTTATTGTTGCTACCTCTTGAGCACTGCGTTGGTTTTCCCTTGAAGAGGAAAGGGTGATGCAGCAAAGTAGCATAAGTATTTCCCTCGGTTTTTGAGAACCAAGGTATCAATCAAGTAGGAGGCTCCACGCAAGTCCCTCACACCTACACAAACAAACAAGAACCTCGCAACCAACGCGATAAGGGGTTGTCAATCCCTTCACGGCCACTTGCGAAAGTGAGATCTGATAGAGATAATAAGATAAGATAAATATTTTTGGTATTTTTATGATATAGATTGGAAAGTAAAGATTGCAAAATAAGATAGATTAGAAACTTATATGATGTAAGATAGACCCGGGGGCCATAGGTTTCACTAGTGGCTTCTCTCAAGATAGCATAAGTATTACGGTGGGTGAACAAATTACTTTCGAGCAATTGATAGAAAAGTGCATAGTTATGAGAATATCTAGGCATGATCATGTATATAGGCATCACGTCCATGACAAGTAGACTGACTCCTACCTGCATCTACTACTATTACTCCACAGATCGACCGCTATCCAGCATGCATCTAGAGTATTAGTTCATAAGAACAGAGTAATGCATTAAGCAAGATGATATGATGTAGAGGGATAAACTCAGGCAATATGATATAAACCCCATCTTTTTATCCTCGATGCCAGCAATACTGTTGGGGAACGTAGTAATTTCAAAATTTTCCTACACACACGCAAGATCATGGTGATGCATAGCAACGAGAGGGGAGAGTGTTGTCCAGGTACCCTCGTAGACCGAAAGCGGAAGTGTTAGAACGACGTGGTTGATGTAGTCATACGTCTTCACGGCCCAACAGATCAAGCACCGAAACTATGGCACCTCCGAGTTCTAGAACATGTTCAGCTCGATGACGTCCCTCGAACTCCGATCCAGCCGAGTGTTGAGGGAGAGTTCTGTCAGCACGACGACGTGGTGACGATCTTGGTGTTCTACCGTCGCAGGGCTTCGCCTAAGCACTGATAACCCACAAGTATAGGGGATCGCAACAGTTTTCGAGGGTAGAGTATTCAACCCAAATTTGTTGATTCGACACAAGGGGAGCCAAAGAATATTCTCAAGTATTAGCAGCTGAGTTGTCAATTCAACCACACCTGGAAACTTAGTATCTGCAGCAAAGTGTTTAGTAGCAAAGTAATATGATAGTGGTGGTAACGGTAACAAAAGTAAAGACAGCAAAAGTAATGTTTTTGGTATTTTGTAGTGATTGTAACAGTAGCAACGGAAAAGTAAATAAGCGAGGACTAGTATATGGAAAACTCGTAGGCACCGGATTAGCAATGGATAATTATGCCGAATGTGGTTCGTCATGTAACGGTCATAACATAGGGTGACACAGAACTAGCTCCAGTTCATCAATGTAATGTAGGCATGTATTCCGTATATAGTCATACGTGCTTATGGAAAAGAACTTGCATGACATATTTTGTCCTACCCTCCCATGGCAGTGGGGTCCTATTGGAAACTAGGGGATATTAAGGCCTCCTTTTAATAGAGAACCGGAACAAAGCATTAGCACATACTGAATACATGAACTCCTCAAACTATGGTCATCACCGGGAGTGGTCCTGATTATTGTCACTTCGGGGTTGCCGGATCATAACACATAGTAGGTGACTATAGACTTGCAAGATAGGATCAAGAACACACATATATTCATCGCAATTGGCGGCGGCTCCGTATCGTAAAACGCAATTATTTCTTCTCTCTGATTTTTTTCTCCCCGAAAGCCAATATATGGAGTTGGAGTTGGCGTCGGAGGGCCACCAGGGGGCCCACGAGGTAGGGGGCGCGCCCAGGGGAGCGCCCCCCCCCTTGTGGACAGGGTGTGGGCCCCCTGGTCTTCATCTTTTGCGAGGATTTTTTATTGTTTTTTCTGAGGTGTTCCGTGGAGTTTCAGGTCATTCCGAGAACTTTTATTTTCTGCACAAAAGACAACACCATGGCAGTTCTACTGAAAACAGCGTCAGTCCGGGTTAGTTCCATTCAAATCATACAAGTTAGAGTCCAAAACAAGGGCAAAAGTGTTTGGAAAAGTAGATACGACGGAGACGTATCAAGCATCGTTATAATATTATCGAGGGGGACTATGGTGGAGGGGGGCACTACACACGGCTAAGAGATCAAGAGATCAATTGTTGTGTGTAGAGGTGCCCCCTGCCCCCGTATATAAAGGAGCAAGGGGGGAGGGGGCGGCCGGCCTAGGAGGGGGCGCACCATGGGGAGTCCTACTCCCACCGGGAGTACGACTCCCTCCTTCCTTGTTGGACTAGGAGAAGGGGGAAGGAAAGGGAGAGGAGGAGAAGGAAAGAGGGGGCCGGCCCCCTTGCCCTAAACCAATTCGGTTTGGGCCTTGGGGGGCGCGCCCCACGCTCCTCTTGCTGCCCTCTATTTCCACTAAGGCCCATGTAGGCCCATTAAGCCCCCGGGGGGTTCCGGTAACCCCCCGGTACTTCGGTAAAATCCTGATTTCACCCGGAACACTTCCGACATCCAAATATAGGCTTCCAATATATCAATATTCATGTCTCGACTATTTTGAGACTCCTCGTCATGTCCGTAATCACATTCGGGACTCCTAACAACCTTCGGTACATCAAAACTCATAAACTCATAATATAACTGTCATCGAAACCTTAAGCGTGTGGACCCTACGGGTTCGAGAACTATGTAGACATGACCGAGACACATTTCCGGTCAATAACCAATAGCGGAACCTCGATGATCATATTGGCTCCTACATATTCTATGAAGATCTTTATCGGTCAAACCGCATAACAACATATGTTGTTCCCTTTGTCATCGGTATGTTACTTGCCCGAGATTCTATCGTCCGTATCCCAATACCTAGTTCAATCTCGTTACCGGCAAGTCTCTTTACTCGTTATGTAATGCATCATTCCGTAACTAACTCATTAGCTATATTGCTTGCAAGGCTTATAGTGATGTGCATTACCGAGAGGGCCCAGAGATACCTCTCCAACAATCTGAGTGACAAAACCTAATCTCGAAATACGCCAACTCAACATGTACCTTTGGAGACACCTGTAGAGCTCATTTATAATCACCCAGTTACGTTGTGACGTTTGGTAGCACACAAAGTATTCCTCCGATAAACGGGAGTTGCATAATCTCATAGTTGTAGGAACATGTATAAATCATGAAGAAAGCAATAGCAACATACTAAACGATCAAGTGCTAAGCTAACGGAATGGGTCATGTCAATCACATCATTCTCCTAATGATGTGATCACGTTAATCAAATGACAACTCATGTCTAAGGTTAGGAAATATAACCATCTTTGATTAATGATCTAGTCAAGTAGAGGCATACTAGTGACATTAAGTTTGTCTATGTATTCACACATGTATCATGTTTCCGGTTAATACAATTCTAGCATGAATAATAAACATTTTATCATGATATAAGGAAATAAATAATAACTTTATTATTGCCTCTAGGGCATATTTCCTTCAGTCTCCCACTTGCACTAGAGTCAATAATCTAGATTACATAGTAATGATTCTAACACCCATGGAGCCTTGGTGCTGATCATGTTTTGCTCGTGGAAGAGGCTTAGTCAACGGGTCTGCAACATTCAGATCCATATGTATCTTGCAAATATCTATGTCTCCCACCTGAACTTGGTCCCGGATGGAATTGAAGAGTCTCTTGATGTGCTTGGTCCTCTTGTGAAATCTGGATTTCTTTGCCAAGGCAATTGCACCAGTATTGTCACAGAAGATCTTCATTGGTCCCGATGCACTAGGTATGACACCTAGATCAGAAATGAACTACTTCATCCAGACTCCTTCATTTGCTGCTTCCAAAGCAGCTATGTACTCTGCTTCGCATGTAGATCCCGCCACGACGCTTTGTTTAGAACTGCACCAACTGACAGCTCCACCGTTCAATATAAACACATATCCGGTTTGGGATTTAGAATCGTCCGGATCAGTGTCAAAGCTTGCATCGATGTAACCATTTACGACTAGATCTTTGTCACCTCCATAAATAAGAAACATATCCTTAGTCCTTTTCAGGTATTTCAGGATATTCTTGACCGCTGTCCAGTGATCCACTCCTGGATTACTTTGGTACCTCCCTACTAAACTTATTGCTAAGCATACATCAGGTCTGGTACACAGCATTGCATACATGATAGAGCCTATGGCTGAAGCATAGGGAACATATTTCATTTTCTCTCTATCTTCTGCTGTGGTCGGGCATTGAGTCTGACTCAACTTCATACCTTGTAATACATGCAAGAATCATTTCTTTGCCTGATCCACTTTGAACTTTTTCAAAACTTTATCAAGGTATGTGCTTTGTGAAAGTCCAATCAAGCGTCTTGATCTATCTCTATAGATCTTGATGCCCAATATGTAAGCAGCTTCACCGAGGTCTTTCATCGAAAAACTTTTATTCAAGTATCCCTTTATGCTATCCAGAAATTCTATATCATTTCCAATTAACAATATGCCGTCTACATATAATATCAGAAATGCTACAGAGCTCCCACTCACTTTCTTGTAAATACAGGCTTCTCCAAAAGTCTGTATAAAACCATATGCTTTGATCACACTATCAAAGCATTTATTCCAACTCCGAGAGGCTTGCACCAGTCCATAAATGGATCGCTGGAGCTTGCACACTTTGTTAGCACCTTTTGGATCAACAAAACCTTATGGTAGCATCATATACAACTCTTCTTCCAGAATTCCATTCAGGAATGCAGTTTTGACATCCATTTGCCATATTTCATAATCATAAAATGCGGCAATTGCTAACATGATTCGGACAGACTTAAGCATCCCTACGGGTGAGAAAGTCTCATCGTAGTCAACCCCTTGAACTTGTCGAAAACCTTTCGCAACAAGTCGAGCTTTGTAGAAAGTTACATTACCATCAGCGTCAGTCTTCTTCTTGAAGATCCATTTATTCTCGATGGCTTGCCGATCATCGGGCAAGTCAACCAAAGTCCATACTTTGTTCTCATACATGGATCCCATCTCAGATTCCATGGCCTCAAGCCATTTTGTGGAATCTGGGCTCATCATCGCTTCCTCATAGTTCGTAGGTTCGCCATGGTCAAGTAACATGACTTTCAAAATAGGATTACCGTACCACTCTGGTGCGGATCTTACTCTGGTTGACCTATGAGGTTCGGTAGTAACTTGATCTGAAGTTTCATGATCAATATCATTAGCTTCCTCACTAATTGGTGTAGTCGTCACAGGAACCGGTTTCTGTGATGAACTATTTTCCAATAAGGGAGTAGGTACAGTTACCTCATCAAGTTATACTTTCCTCCCACTCACTTCTTTCAAGAAAAACTCTTTTTCTAGAAAGGATCCGAATTTAGCAACAAAAGTCTTGCCTTCAGATCTATGATAGAAGGTGTACCCAATAGTCTCTTTTGGGTATCCTATGAAGACACATTTCTCCGATATGGGTTCGAGCTTATCTGGTTGAAGTTTCTTCACATAAGCATCGCAGCCCCAAACTTTAAGAAACAACAAATTTGGTTTCTTGCCAAACCATAGTTCATAAGGCGTCGTCTCAACGGATTTTGATGGTGCCCTATTTAACATGAATGCGGCCGTCTCTAAATCATAACCCCAAAACGATAGCGGTAAATCAGTAAGAGACATCATAGATCACACCATATCTAGTAAAGTACGATTATGACGTTCGGACACACCATTTCGTTGTGGTGTTCCGGGTGGCGTGAGTTGCAAAACTATTCCGCATTATTTCAAATGTAAACCAAACTCGTAACTCAAATATTCTCCTCCACGATCAGATCGTAGAAACTTTATTTTCTTGTTACGATGATTTTCCACTTCACTCTGAAATTCTTTAAACTTTTCAAATGTTTCAGACTTGTGTTTCATTAAGTAGATATACCCATATATGCTCAAATCATCTGTGAAGGTGAGAAAATAACAATACCCGCCGCGAGCCTCAATATTCATTGGACCACATACATCAGTATGTATGATTTCCAACAAATCAGTTGCTTGCTCCATAGTTCCGGAGAACGGCGTTTTAGTCATCTTGCCCATGAGGCATGGTTCGCAAGTACCAAGTGATTCATAATCAAGTGATTCCAAAAGTCCATCAGTATGGAGTTTCTTCATGCGCTTTACACCAATATGACCCAAACGCAGTGCCACAAATAAGTTGCACTATCATTATCAACTCTGCATCTTTTGGCTTCAACATTATGAATATATGTATCACTACTATCGAGATGTAATAAAAATAGACCACTCTTCAAGGGTGCATGACCATAAAAAATATTACTCATATAAATAGAACAACCATTATTCTCTGATTTAAATGAATAACCGTCTCACATCAAACAAGATCCAGATATAATGTTCATGCTCAACGCTGGCACCAAATAACAATTATTCAGGTCTAAAACTAATCCCGAAGGTAGATGTAGAGGTAGCTTGCCGACCACAATCACATCGACTTTGGAACCATTTTCCACGGGCATCGTCACCTCGTCCTTAGCCAATCTTCGCTTAATCTGTAGTCCCTGTTTCGAGTTGCAAATATTAGCAACAGAACCAGTATCAAATACCCAGGTGCTACTGCGAGCATTAGTAAGGTACACATCAATAACATGTATATCACATATACCTTTGTTCACCTTGCCATCCTTCTTATCCGCCAAATACTTGGGGCAGTTCCGCTTCCAGTGAATAGTCTGCTTGTAGTAGAAGCACTCAGTCGCAGGCTTAGGTCCAGATTTGGGTTTCTTCTCTTGAGCAGCAACTTGTTTGCTGTTCTTCTTGAAGTTCCCCTTCTTCTTCCCTTTACCCTTTTTCTTGAAACTGGTGGTCTTATTGACCATCAACACTTGATGCTCCTTCTTGATTTCTACCTCCGCAACCTTTAGCATTGCGAAGAGCTCAGGAATAGTCTTGTCCATCCCTTGCATATTATAGTTCATCACGAAGCTCTTGTAGCTTGGTGGCAGTGATTGAAGAATTCTGTCAATGACACTATCATCAGGAAGATTAACTCCCAGTTGAATCAAGTGATTATTATACCCAGACATTTGGAGTATATATTCACTGACAGAACTATTCTCCTCCATCTTGCAGCTATGGAACTTATTGGAGACTTCGTATCTCTCAATTCGGGCATTTGCTTGAAATATTAACTTCAACTCCTGGAACATCTCATATGCTCCATGACGTTCAAAACGTCGTTGAAGTCCCGGTTCTAAGCCGTAAAGCATGGCACACTGAACTATCGAGTAGTCATCAGCTTTGCTCTGGCAAACGTTCTTAACGTCGTCAGTTGCATCTGCAGCAGGCCTGGCACCTAGCGGTGCTTCCAGGACGTAATTCTTCTGTGCAGCAATGAGGATAACCCTCAAGTTATGGACCCAGTCCGTGTAATTGCTACCATCATCTTTCAACTTAGCTTTCTCAAGGAACGCATTAAAATTCAACGGAACAACAACACGAGCCATCTATCTACAACAAACATAGACAAGCAAAATACTATCAGGTACTAAGTTCATGATAAATTTAACTTCAATTAACCATATTACTAAAGAACTCCCACTTAGACAGACATCTCTCTAGTCATCTAAGTGATCACGTGATCCTAATCAACTAAACCATGTCCGATCATCACGTGAGATGGAGTACTTTTCAATGGTGAACATCACTATGTTGATCATATCTACTATATGATTCACGCTCGACCTTTCGGTCTCCGTGTTTCGAGGCCATACTGTATATGCTAGGCTCGTCAAGTTTAACCTGAGTATTCCGCGTGTGCAACTGTTTTGCACCCATTGTATTTGAACGTAGAGCCTATCACACCCGATCATCACATGGTGTCTCAGCACGAAGAACTTTCGCAACGGTGCATACTCGGGGAGAACACTTCTTGATAATTAGTGAGAGATCATCTTAAAATGCTACCGTCAATCAAAGCAAAATAAGATGCATAAAGGATAAGCATCACATGCAATCAATATAAGTGATATGATATGGCCATCATCATCTTGTGCTTGTGATCTCCATCTCCGAAGCACCGTCGTGATCACCATCATCACCGGCGCGACACCTTGATCTCCATCGTAGCATCATTGTCATTTCGCCATCTATTGCTTCTACGACTATCGCTACCGCTTAGTGATAAAATAAAGCAATTATTGGGCGCTTGCATTTCATACAATAAAGCGACAACCATATGGCTCCTGCCAGCTGCCGATAACTCGGTTACAAAACATGATCATCTCATACAATAAAATATAACATCACGTTTTGACCATATCACATCACAACATGCCCTGCAAAAACAAGTTAGACGTCCTCTACTTTGTTGTTGCAAATTTTATGTGGCTGCTACGGGCTGAGCAAGAACCATATCTTACCTACGCATCAAAACCACAATGATAGTTCGTGATACGTCTCCAACGTATCTATAATTTATGAAGCATTCATGCTATTTTATTATCTGTTTTGAATGATTACGGGCTTTATTATACACTTTTATATTACTTTTGGGACTAACCTATTAACCGAAGGCCTAGCCCATATTGTTGTTTTATTGCCTGTTTCAGTATTTCGAAGAAAAGTAATATCAAACGGAGTCCAAACGGAATAAAACCTTCGGCAACGTGATTTTTGGAACGAACGTGACCCAGGAAACTTGGAGTGCAAGCCAGGGGAGCATCGAGGAAGCCACGAGATAGGGGGGCGCGCCCACCCCCCTAGGCGCGCCCTACCCTCTTGTGGGCCCCTCGAGGCTCCCCCGACCGACTTCTTTTGCCTATATAAGCATACGTACCCTAAAAACATCGAAACAGAAGATAGATCGAAAGTTCCGCCACCACAAGCCTCTGTAGCCACCAAAAACCTCTCAGGAGCCCGTTCCGGCACCCTGCCGGAGGGGGAACTCATCACCGGTGGCCATCTTCATCATCCCGACGCTATCCATGACGAGGAGGGAGTAGTTCACCCTCGGGGCTGAGGATATGTACCAGTAGCTATGTGTTTGATCTCTCTCTCTCTCTCTCTCGTGTTCTCTCTATGGCACGATCTTGATGTATCATGAGCTTTGCTATTATAGTTGGATCTTATGATGTTTCTCCCCCTCTACTCTCTTGTGATGAATTGAGTTTTCCTCTTGAAGTTATCTTATCGGATTGAGTCTTTAATGATTTGAGAACACTTGATGTATGTCTTGCCGTGCTTATTTGTGGTGACAGTGGGATTTCACGTGCCACTTGATGTATGTTTTGGTGACCAACTTGCGGGTTCCGCCCATGAACCTATGCATAGGGGTTGGCACACGTTTTCATCTTGACTCTCCGGTAGAAAGTTTGGGGCACTCTTTGAAGTACTTTGTGTTGGTTGGATGAATCTGAGATTGTGTGATGCATATCGTATAATCATGCCCACGGATACTTGAGGTGACAATGGAGTATCTAGGTGACATTAGGGTTTTGGTTGATTTGTGTCTTAAGGTGTTATTCTAGTACGAACTGTTGAATAGATTGATCCGAAAGAAATAACTTTGAGGTGGTTTCGTACCCTACCACAATCTCTTCGTTTGTTCTCCGCTCTTAGTGGCTTTGGAGTGACTCTTTGTTGCATGTTGAGGGATTGTTATATGATCTATCTATGTCATTATTGTTGAGAGAACTTGCACTAGTGAAAGTATGAACCCTAGGCCTTGTTTCCTATCATTACAATCCCGTTTACACTCACTTTTATCATTAGTTACCTTGCTGTTTTTATATTTTCAGATTACAAAAACCTATATCTACCATCCATATTGCACTTGTATCACCATCTCTTCGCCAAACTAGTGCACCTATACAATTTACCATTGTATTGGGTGTGTTGGGGACACAAGAGACTCCTTGTTATTTGGTTGCAGGGTTGCTTAAGAGAGACCATCTTCATCCTATGCCTCCCACGAATTGATAAACCTTAGGTCATCCACTTGAGGGAAATTTGCTACTGTCCTACAAACCTCTGCACTTGGAGGCCCAACAATGTCTACAATAAGAAGGTTGTGTAGTAGACATCAAGCTCTTTTCTGGCGCCGTTGCCGGGGAGGTGAGTGCTTGAAGGTATATCTTTAGATCTTGCAATCGAATCTTTTTGTTTCTTGTTTTATCACTAGTTTAGTTTATAAAAGAAAAGTACAAAACAGTGGAGTTAAGTTTGTCTCATACGCTTTGTCTTTTTAATATCTTTCGTGAGTTTGATGGAAATGAAAATTGTGCTCAAGTGCTAGAAGAAGAATGCATTAAAATGCTTGGTACTGAATCTTTGAATGATGAGCATGATTGCAATGTTGTTAGTATGAACTCCTTGAATATCCATAGTACTAATGATGATTGCACTAGTTATGATGAAAATGTCTCCTATAAGCATGTTGATTTTTGTGGAGTAGATTTGGTTTGCAAGTACACACACCAAATAGGGAAGATAGATATTGCAAGAGGCATAAGTATTTAGAAACTAAATTGTTGCAAGAAAGTCTTGATGAGTGTGCTAAAAGATTCAATATTTTTCGCGCCCCTTGTGAACTTTGCAATGAACGTGGTCATTTAAATCTCCAATGCAAATTGTTTCATGATCGAACCGTGTCCAAAAATTGTGATAACTTGATTACCCTTGGGCATCATAAAGAGCTTAGTCTTCTTTTGGGGTATGAAGAAATGAAACGTATAACTGAGGGTATTCAAAAATTTAATCTTGATAGATTTCTTGATTTTGATCTAGGGGATATTTATATGTTTTGTGCGGTGAATTGCATTGAAAATCCTTATATTGCCAATTACATAAAGAAAAGAAAGCAAACAGAAGATGAAGAGAATAATAATGAAAGGGAAGATACTTCCCAATCTCCTCCTATTATTTCTTATGATGAATCAGGTAACGAGGAGGAGCTTTCTATTAACCAATCTTGTCAATAAGGAGCTCAAAGAGGAAGGTTGAACCCACACATAATGTGAAGAAAAAAAAGAAAAGAAGGAGCAACAAAGGTAAAAAGGTATCCCTCCCAAATGATGTTGCTCCTACTACTCATTGTGATGATGATAATTTCTACACTATTGGTGCTATCCATACTATTAATGATGAGAGTGATTATGCTTATGATATGAAAAGGCCCAAGCTTGGGGAAGCTATGTTTGATGAGGATGAAATATTTGAGAATATATTTGCTGCAATTAGTGTTTGTCCCAAGCTTGGGGATGCTATGTTTAATGAAGATGATATTTTTAGCATCCCAAGTTTTGATATGCAAAGTTGTTATGATGATAGCATGCCTCTTACCTATGATGATTATACTGATGAAAGTGGGTTTGGAAGAGTGTCAACTTTAGGAAGTAGTGATCCCACTATTTTGGAGGATGTTGAATTTTATTGTGATGAATACGAAAGTGGATTTGGAAGAGTGTCAACTTTATTTAGTGATTCCACTATCTTGGGAGAGGTTTCAATCGATTATGATGAGAACGAAGTTGCTACTTATGATGATTATTGTGATGAAACTTATGCTATAAAAAGTAGTGATGATTATATTTACAAATCTTGTCATGATTATGATTACCCTTTTTCTGAACATTAGTCTTTTAATGTGGAAACAATTTTTAGTGTTCAAGTCTCTTATGATACTCCCACTATTCCGAATGAGAAGAATTTTGTTTATGTGGAGATTAGTAAAAATTCTATGCTTGTAGATCATGAAAGGAATGCTTTAGGTGCTGGTTATATTGTTGACTTCATTCATGATGCTACTGAAAATTATTATGAGGGAGGAACATATGCTTGTAGGAATTGCAATAATATCACGTTTCCTTCCTATGTGTTGAAAATTTTGAAGCTATGCTTGTTTTACCTTCCTATGCTTGTTGATTATTGTTCCCATAAGTTGTTTGCTCACAAAATCCCTATGCATAGGAAGTGGGTTAGACTTAAATGTGTTAGTCATATGCTTCATGATGCTCCCGTTATGTTTCAATTCTTATCTTTTATGTTAGCATCATTGTCATCATCATGCCTAGCTAGAAAGGCATTAAAGAAAAACGCTTGTTGGGAGACAACCCAATATTTATACTTACTGTTTTTGTGTGTCCACATTATTATGCTACTGTAGTAATCATGTTTTATAGCTTTTGTTTCAATAAAGTGCCAAGTAAGACCTTTAGGATAGCTTACGGTGATAGTTGTGTTGATCCTGCTGAAAATCAGAAACTTTTGCACCCAGTAAATTAGTTTTGTTACTTCACAGAAACGTGCTTCTGATCTGATTATTTTTGCTACGGATTGGTACACAAATTTCTTAGGACTTCCTAATTTGGTAGGAGTTTTGTAGTTCCAGAAGTATACGTTTGATACAGATTACTACAGACTGTTCTTTTTTTGACAGATTCTGTTTTCTATGTGTTGTTTGCTTATTTTTATGAATCTATGAGTAGTATCGGAGGGAATGAACCATAGATAAGTTGGAGTACATTAGATATTACACCAATATGAATTTAGAATGAGTTAATTACAGAAACCTAAGTGGTGGTTTTATTTTCTTATACTAACGGAGCTTACAAGTTTTCTGTTGAGTTTTGTGTTGTGGAGTTTTCAAGTTTTGGGTAAAGATTTGATGGACTATGAAATAAGGAGTGGCAAGAGCCAAACTTGGGGATGCCCAAGGCACCCCAAGATATTCAAGAATAGCCAAAATCCTAAGCTTGGGGATGCCCGGAAGGCATCCCCTCTTTCGTCTTTGTTCATCGGTAACTTTACTTGGAGCTATATTTTTATTCGTCACATGATATGTGTTTTGCTTGGAGCATCATTTTATTTTGTTAGTATTTGCTTGATGTTATTTAGAATAATGTGTTGCATCTTTATTTTCAATAAAAATGTCAAGGATAGCCTTTACCATGCTTATTTTGCTGGTATACATGTTGCTGTTTGAAAACAGAAAGTTTACCACTGTTGCAAAAATTCCCTAGAAAAGTCAGAGAATGGTATAATGTTTAAACTTTTTGCATAATGAGATCTGATAAATTTACTACAGTGGGAATTTTCTCCCATAATTTTTGGAGTTAGGAAAGTATGATGAATCTTGCATTCTTTACAGACTGTACTGTTTTGATAGATTGCTGTTATGTTTGCATTGTTTGCATATTTTTGCTTGTCTAATGATTCTATTTTAGGATAGGAGTATTAAAATGCAGAGGCATTTACTATGCAATGTTGAATAATAATTTTAGTGATTTGTTACAGTATAAAATGATAAGGTTTTGCATTGGTTTATACTAACCTATCTCATGAGTTCTTGTTGAGTTTGTTGTGGATGAAGCTTTTGAGAAATAGAGAAACCATGATATGAGAGGAATTAAGGAGACACAAAAGTTCAAGTTGGGGATGCCCAAGGCACCCCAAGATAATATTTCAAGAAGTCTCAAGCATCTAAGCTTGGGGATGCCCCATTAGGCATCCCACCTTTCTTCTTCAACAACTATCGGTTAGTATCGGTTGAGCCTAAGTTTTTGCTTCTTCGCATGAGTTGTGATATCCTTGCAATGTCATTTTATTTTTGCTTTGCTTGCTTTTTGAATAAGATACCAAGATCTGAAATTCTTAAATGAGAGAGAGTCTTCACACAGTTGCATAATTATTTAGCTACTCATTGATCTTCACTTATATCTTGTTGGAGTAGTTTGTCATTTACTCGTGTGCTTCACTTTTATCCTATGAGTAAATGGTTGAATGAGTTGATTGTCATAAATCTGAAATTATATATGTTTCATTTGCTTATCCCATGGGGAGTAATGACTTCACATCTAAGAAGTAGAGGTTGTAAATTTATTGAAGGTTAGCAAGCGTTGTATTGGTCATTTGAACAATTCATGAAAGAATATTGAAGGAAGAGAGATTCCACATATAAATACACTATCCTAGACATCTTTTATAATTGGGAGCACTCATTAATTATGACATGCTAAAGAGTTGATGTTGGACAAGCAAGACAACGTAATGGGTTATGTTTTCGCACATCTCAGTTAAGATGTTGTTCATTCGCATTAAGATTTTGTGCATCCAACCCTAAAAGCGCATGACAACCTCTGCTTCCCCCTACGAAGGGCCTATCTTTTACTTTATGTATTTTACTTTATGCAAGAGTCAAGGTGATCTTCACCTTTCCCTTTTTCAATTTATCCGTTGGCAAGCACTTTGTGTTGGGGTGATCCTGATATATATATCCAATTGGATGTAAGTTAGCATGAACAATTATTGTTGAAATCACCCAAAGGTGAATACGTTGGGAGGCAACACTATAAACCCCTATCTTTCTCAGTGTTCGATTGAAACTCCATAACCATTAGTATTGCGTGAGTGTTAGCAATTGTAGAAGACTATATGATAGTTGAGTATGTGGAGTTTGCTGTTCCTGAAAATAAGATGAATTGCAATTGTTTGATGACTGAGAATGAAGTTTGCTAGTTTTCAAGAAAGTTTATGGCATATGCTTTGACATGTGAATTGCTTGTTACTTTATCGTGAGAAGTTTTATGAGATGAACTACTGTTATGACATATAATGATGCTAGAAATGGTGATTGAAATTATCATTGATCAAACTTGTGCACCTTCTAGCATTCACACTTCATAAATTCTTTCTTTATCATTTACCTACTCGAGGACGAGTAGGAATTAAGCTTGGGGATGCTGATACGTCTCCAACGTATCTATAATTTATGAAGCAATTTACCATTGTATTAGGTGTGTTGGGGACACAAGAGACTCATTGTTATTTGGTTGCAAGGTTGCTTGAGAGAGACCATCTTCATCCTACGCCTCCCACGGATTGATAAACCTCAGGCCATCCACTTGAGGGAAATTTGCTACTGTCCTACAAACCTCTGCACTCGGAGGCCCAACAACGTCTACAAGAAGAAGGTTGTGTAGTAGACATCAGTTCATCAAGTTAGTGCTATTTTAACCTTCGCAAGGACCGGGCGT
Organism: Triticum dicoccoides; assembly: GCF_002162155.2. Taxonomy (NCBI): domain Eukaryota; kingdom Viridiplantae; phylum Streptophyta; class Magnoliopsida; order Poales; family Poaceae; genus Triticum; species Triticum dicoccoides. The sequence continues at coordinate 93,236,914 of NC_041383.1, forward strand.
AGCCACACTCGGTTCAACTAAAGTTGGAGAAACTGACACCCGCCAGCCACCTGTGTGCAAAGCACGTCGGTAGAACCAATCTCGCGTAAGCGCATGCGTAATGTCGGTCCGGGCCGCTTCATCCAACAATACCACCGAACCAAAGTATGACATGTTGGTAAGCAGTATGACTTGTATCGCCCACAACTCACTTGTGTTCTACTCGTGCATATAACATCTACGCATAAAACCTGGCTCGGATGCCACTATTGGGGGACATAGTAATTTCAAAATTTTCCTACACACACGCAAGATCATGGTGATGCATAGCAATGAGAGGGGAGAGTGTTGTCCATGTACCTTCGTAGACCGAAAGCAGAAGCGTTAGAACAACGCGGTTGATGTAGTCCTACGTCTTCACGGCCCGACCGATCAAGCACCGAAACTACGACACCTCCGAGTTCTAGCACATGTTCAGCTCGATGACGTCCCTCGAACTCCGATCCAGCCGAGTGTCGAGGGAGAGTTCCGTTAGCACGACGGCGTGGTGACGATCTTGATGTTCTACCGTCGCAGGCCTTCGCCTAAGCACCGCTACAATATTATCGAGGAGGACTATGGTGGAGGGGGGCACCGCACACGGCTAAGAGATCAAGAGATCAATTGTTTTGTGTAGAGGTGCCCCCCTACCCCCGTATATAAAGGAGCAAGGGGGGAAGGGGCGGCCGACCTAGGAGAGGGCACGCCATGGGGAGTCCTACTCCCACCGGGAGTAGGACTCCCTCCTTCCTTATTGGACTAGGAGAAGGGGGAAGGAAAGGGAGAGGAGGAGAAGGAAAGAGGGGGCCGGCCCCCCTTGCCCTAAACCAATTCGGTTTGGGCCTTGGGGGCGGGGGGCGCCCCACACTCCCCTTGCTGCCCTCTATTTCCACTAGGGCCCATGTAGGCCCATTAAGCCCCCAAAGGGTTCCGGTAACCCCCCGGTACTCCGGTAAAATCCCGATTTCACCCAGAACACTTCCGACATCCAAATATAGGCTTCCAATATATCAATCTTCATGTCCCGACTATTTCGAGACTCCTCGTCATGTCTGTAATCACATCCGGGACTCCGAACAACCTTCGGTACATCAAAACTCATAAACTCATAATATAACTGTCATCGAAACCTTAAGCGTGCGGACCCTATGGGTTCGAGAACTATGTAGACATGACCGAGACACGTTTCCGGTCAATAACCAATAGCGGAACCTGGATGATCATATTGGCTCCTATATATTCTACGAAGATCTTTATCGGTCAAACCGCATAACAACATGCGATGTTCCCTTTGTCATCGATATGTTACTTGCCCGAGATTCGATCGTCGGTATCCCAATACCTAGTTCAATCTCGTTACCGGCAAGTCTCTTTACTTGTTACATAATGCATCATTCCGTAACTAACTCATTATCTACATTGCTTGCAAGGCTTATAGTGATGTGCATTACAGAGAGGGCCCAGAGATACCTCTTCGACAATCGGAGTGACAAAACCTAATCTCGAAATACGCCAACTCAACATGTACCTTTGGAGACACCTGTAGAGCTCCTTTATAATCACCCAGTTACGTTGTGACATTTGGTAGCACACAAAGTGTTCCTTCGGTAAACGGGAGTTGCATAATCTCATAGTTGTAGGAACATGTATAAGTCATGAAGAAAGCAATAGCAACATACTAAACGATCAAGTGCTAAGCTAACGGAATGGGTCATGTCAATCCCATCATTCTCCTAGTGATGTGATCCCGTTAATCAAATGACAACTCATGTCTATGGTTAGGAAACATAACCATCTTTGATTAATGAGCTAGTCAAGTAGAGGCATACTAGTGACATTAAGTTTGTCTATGTATTCACACATGTATCATGTTTCCGGTTAATACAATTCTAGCATGAATAATAAACATTTATCATGATATAAGGAAATAAATAATAAGTTTATTATTGCCTCTAGGGCATATTTCCTTCAAATACAATACATGCCTTGCTGCCACTGCTGTCACTTGGAAAGGACACCGCAAGATTGAACCCAAAGCAGAGCACTTCTCCCATTGCAAGAAAGATCAATCTAGTAGGCCAAACCAAACTGATAATTCGAAGAGACTTGCAAAGATAACCAATCATACATAAAAGAATTCAGAGGATTTTCAAATATTTCTCATAGATAAACTTGATCATAAACCCACAATTCATCAGATCTCGACAAACACACTGCAAAAAGAGTTACATCGAATAGATCTCCAAGAAGATCGAGGAGAACATTGTATTGAGATTCAAAGAGAGAGAAGAAGCCATCTAGCTAATAACTATGGACTCGAAGGCCTGTGGTAAACTACTCACAACTCATCGGAGAGGCTATGGTGTTGATGTAGAAGCCCTCCATGATCGATCCCCCTCCGACGGAGCGCCGGAAAAGGCTCCAAGATGGGATCTCGCGGATACAGAAGGTTGCGGCGGTGGAAATAGGGTTTCATGGTGCTCCTGGATGTTTTCAGGGTATGTTGATATATATATAGGCGAAGGAAGTTGGTCAGGGGAGCCACGAGGGGCCCGCGAGGGTGGGGGCCGCGCCCACCCCCCTAGGGCGTGCCTTGCACCCTCGTGGCCGCCTCGGCTGCTTCTCGACATCCACTCCAAGTCTCCTGGGTTGCGTTTGTTCCAAAAAGATCGCTCCTGAAGGTTTCATTCCGTTTGGACTCCGTTTGATATTCCTTTTCTTCGAAACACTGAAATAGGCAAAAAAAACAGCAATTCGGGCTGGGCCTCTGGTTAGTAGGTTAGTCCCAAAAATGATATAAAAGTGTAAAGTAAAGCCCATAAACATCCAAAACAGGTAATATAATAGCATGGAACAATAAAAAATTATAGATACATTGGAGACGTATCAAGCATCCCCAAGCTTAATTCCTGCTCGACCTCGAGTAGGTAAATGATAAAAACAGAATTTTTGATGTGGAATGCTACCTAGCATATTTCTCAATGTAATTTTTTTTATTGTGGCATGAATGTTCAGATCCAAATGATTCAAGATAAAAGTTCATATTAACATAAAAATAGTAATACTTCAAGCATGCTAACAAGTAATCATGTCTTATCAAAATAGCATAGCCAAAGAAAGCTTATCCCTACAAAATCATATAGTTAGGCTATGCTTCATCTTCATCACACAAAATACTCCCATCATGCACAACCCCGGTTTCAGCCAAGCAATTGGTTCATACTTTTTAACGCGCTTCAGCTTTTTCAACTCTCATGCAATACATGAGCGCAAGCCATGGATATAGCACTATATGTGGAATAGGATGGTGGTTGTGAAGAAGACAAAAAGGGAGAAGATAGTCTCACATCAACTAGGCGTATCAACGGGCTATGGAGATGCCCATTAATAGATATCAATGTGAGTGAGTAGGGATTGCCATGCAACGTATGCACTAGAGCTATAAATGTATGAAAGCTCAACAAAAGAAACTAAGTGGGTGTGGATCCAACTTGCTTGCTCATGAAGACCTAGGGCATTTTGAGGAAGCCCATCATTGGAATATACAAGCTAAGTTCTATAATGAAAAATTCCCACTAATATATGAAAGTGACAACATAGGAGACTCTCTATCATGAATATCATGGTGCTACTTTGAAGCACAAGTGTGGAAAAAGGATAGTAACATTGTCCCTTCTCTCTTTTCTCTCATTTTTTTGGTGGGCTTCTTTGGCCTCTTTTTTTTATTTGGGCTTCTTTGGCCTCTTTTATTTTTATAAAGTCCGAAGTCTCATCCCGACTTATGGGGGAATCATAGTCCCCATCATCCTTTCCTCACTTGGGACAATACTCTAATAATGAAGATCATCACACTTTTATTGATTTACAACTCAAGAATTACGACTCAATACTTAGAACAAAATATGACTCTATGTGAATGCCTCCGACGGTGTACCGGGATATGCAATGAATCAAGAGCGACATGTATGAAAGAATTATAACGGTGGCTTTGCCACAAATATGATGTCAACTACATGATCATGCAAAAGCAATATGATAATGATGGGGCGTGTCATAATAAACGGAAGGTGGAAAGTTGCATGGCAATATAACTCGGAATGGCTATGGAAATGCCATAATAGCTAGGTATGGTGGCTGTTTTGAGGAAGGTAAATGATGGGTGTATGATACCGGCAAAAGTTGTGCGGCATAAGAGAGGCTAGCAATGGTGGAAGGGTGAGAGTGCGTATAATCCATGAACTCACATTAGTCATAAAGAACTCATATACTTATTGCAAAAGTTTATTAGCCCTCAAAGCAAAGTACTACTACGCATGCTCCTAGGGGAAGGGTTGATAGGAGTTAACCATCACGCGATCCCGACCTCCACACATAAGGAAGGCAATCAAAAGAGCACCCCATGCAACAAATTTGTTACACAACTTTTACCATACGTGCATGCTACGGGACTTGCCAACTTTAACACAAGTATTTTTCAATTTCATAATTACCCAACTAGCATGACTCTAACATTACCACCTTTATATCTCAAAACAATTATCAAGCATAATTGATCATAGTGTTTAATGCACTTTCTATGATAGTTTTTATTATACCCAACTTGGATGCTCATCATTCTAGGACCAATTTTATAACCATAGCAAATACCATGCTCTTCTAAAAGGTTCTCAAAATAATATAAGTGAAGAATGAGAGATCAATAATTTCTAGAAAATAAAGCCACCGCCGTGCTCTAAAAAGATATAAGTGAAGCACTAGAGCAAAACTGTCTAGCTCAAAAGATATAAGTGAAGCACATAGAGTATTCTAATAAATTCTGAATCATGCGTGTCTCTCCCAAAAGGTGTGTACATCAAGGATGATTGTGGTAAACTAAAAAGCAAAGAGTCAAATCATACAAGACGCTCCAAGCAAAACATATATCATGTGGTGAATAAACATATAGCTCCAAGTAAAGTGATCGATAGACGAAGACGAAAGAGGGGATGCCTTCCGGGGCATCCCCAATCTTAGGCGTTTGGTTGTCCTTGAATTATCTTGGGGTGCCATGGGCATCCCCAAGATTAGGCTCTTGCCACTCCTTATTCCATAATCCATCAAATCTTTATCCAAAACTTGAAAACTTCACAACACAAAACTCAACAGGAAATCTCATGAGCCCGTTAGTGCAAGAAAGAAAAATCACCACTTAAGGTACTGTAATGAACTCATTATTTATTTATATTGGTGTTAAACCTACTGTATTCGAATTTCTCTATGGTTCATACCCCCCGATACTAGCCATAGATTCATCAAAATAAGCAAACAACACACGAAAAATAGAATCTGTCAAAAACATAATAGTCTGTAGCAATATGTAACTTTAGAATACTTTTGGAACTCTAAAAATCCTACCAAAATAGGAAGTCCTAGAAAATTTGTCTATTTATCTACTTCAAAAAGAATCAACTCAAAATCACGTTTCTGTGATTTATTAAAATTATTCTCGTGAGCGCAAAAGTTTCTGTTCTTCAGCAAGATCAAATTGACTATCACCCAAGATGATCCTATAGGTTCTACTTGGCACAAACACTAATTAAAACATAAAACCTCATCTAAACAGAAGCTATATGAATTATTTATCACTAAACAGGAACGAAAAACAATGAACAAAAATAAAATTGGGTTGCCTCGCTACAAGCGCTATCGTTTAACGCCCTAGCTAGGCATAAAAGCGAGAATAGATCTAAGTATTGCCATCTTTGGTATTCAATTCATAAGTGGCTCTCATAATAGATTCATAAGGTAATTTTATTTTATTTCTAGTAAAGTGTTACATGCCTTTCCTTAATGGAAATTGGAATCTAATATTTCCTTCCTTCATATCAATAATTGCACCAATCGTTCTAAGGAAAGGTCTACCAAGAATAATAGGACATGAAAAATTGCAATCTATATCAAGAACAATAAAATCTACAGGCACATAATTCCTATTTGCAACAATAATAACCTCATTAATCCTTCCCATAGGTTTCTTAATAGTGGAATCCGCAAGGTGCAAGTTTAAAGAGCAATCATCAAATTCACGGAAACCTAGCACATCACATAAAGTTTTTGGAATCGTGGAAACACTAGCACCCAAATCACACAAAGCATAGCATTCATGATCTTTAATTTTAATTTTAATAGTAGGTTCCCACTCATCATAAAGTTTTCTAGGGATAGAAATTTCCAATTCAAGTTTTTCCTCATAAGATTGCATCAAAGCATCAACGATATGTTTGGTAAAAGCTTTATTTTGACTATAAGCATGAGGAGAATTTAGCACGGATTGCAACAAGGAAATACAATCTATTAAAGAACAATTATCATAATTAAATTCCTTCAAATCCAAAATAGTGGGTTCATTGCTATGTAAAGTTTTGACCTCTTCAATCCCACTTTTACCAATTTTCGCATCAAGATCTAAAAACTCTGAATCATTGGGACGCCTTTTAACTAAAGTTGACTCATCTCCAGTCCCATCATTATCAAGATTCATATTGCAAAACAAATATTTAATAGGAGACACATCAATTACTTTTAGATCTTCATCATTATTATTATGGAAACTAGAAGAACACGCTTTTACAAAGCAATCTTTCTTAGCACGCATCCTAGCGGTTCTTTCTTTGCACTCATCAATGGAAATTCTCATGGCTTTGAGAGACTCATTGATATCATGCTTAGGTGGAATAGATCTAAGTTTCAAAGAATCAACATCAAGATAAATTCTATCCACGTTCCTAGCCAATTCATCAACTTTAAGCAATTTTTCTTCAAGCAAAGCACTGAAATTCTTTTGAGAGATCATAAATTCTTTAACACTATTCTCAAAATCAGAGGGCATATTATTAAAATTTCCATAAGAGTTGTTGTAGGAATTACCATAATTATTAGAGGAATTACTAGGAAACAGCCTAGGATTAAAGTTTCCTCTATAAGCATTGTTACCAAAATTATTCCTACCAACAAAATTCACATCCATAGATTCATTATTATTCTCAATCAAAGTGGACAAAGGCATATCATTAGGATCAATAGGAGCACTCTTAGTAGCAAACAATTTCATAAGTTCATCCATCTTTCCACTCAAAGCATTAATCTTTTCTATCGCATGAACTTTTTTACTAGTACATCTTTCGGTGTGCCATTGAGAATAATTAACCATAATATTATCTAGGAGTTTAGTAGCTTCTCCTAAAGTGATTTCCATAAAAGTGCCTCCCACGGTCGAATCTAAAAGATTTCTAGAAGCAAAATTCAATCTGGCATAAAAATTTTGTATGATCATCCATAAATTCAAACCATGTGTAGGGCAATTGCAAATCATTAATTTCATTCTCTCCCAAGATTGTGCAACATGCTCATGATCTAGTTGCTTGAAATTCATAATATCGTTTCTAAGAGAGATGGTCTTAGCGGGAGAAAAATACTTAGAGATAAAAGCATCTTTGCACTTATTCCATGAATCAATACTATTTTTAGGCAAATACGAAAACCAAGTTTTAGCACGATCTCTAAGTGAAAACAGAAATAGCTTTAATTTAACAATATCATTATCCATGTCTTTCTTCTTTTGCATATCACATAAATCAACAAAGTTGTTTAGATGAGTAGCGGCATCTTCACTAGGAAGGCCAGAGAATTGATCTTTCATAACAAGATTCAACAAAGCAGCATTGATTTCATAGGATTCAGCATCATTAAGAGGAGCAATCGGAGTGCTAAGGAAATCATTATTATTGGTATTGGAAAAGTCACACAATTTAGTATTATCTTGAGCCATCGTGACAAGCAATCCAACACACAAGCACACAAGAGGCAAGCGAAAAAGAGAGGCGATCGAGAAAGAGAGGGCGAATTAAACGGCAAGGGTAAAGTGGGGGACAGGAAAACGAGAGGCAAATGGGAAATAATGTAATGCGAGGGAGATGAGTTTGTGATGGGTACTTGGTATGTCTTGACTTGAGCGAAGACCTCCCCGGCAATGGCACCAGAAATCCTTCTTGCTACCTCTTGATCATTGCGTTGGTTTTCCCTTGAAGAGGAAAGGGTGATGCAGCAAAGTAGCGTAAGTATTTCCCTCGGTTTTTGAGAACCAAGGTATCAATCCAGTAGGAGGCTCCACGCAAGTCCCTCATACCTACACAAAAAAACAAGAACCTCGCAACCAACGCGATAAAGGGGTTGTCAATCCCTTCACGGCCACCTGAGAAAGTGAGATCTGACAGAGATAATAAGATAATATAAATTTTTTTGGTATTTTTATGATATAGATTGGAAAGTAAAGATTGCAAAATAAGATAGATTGGAAACTTATATGATGGAAGATAGACCCGGGGGGCAAAGGTTTCACTAGTGGCTTCTCTCAAGATAGCATAAGTATTACGGTGGGTGAACAAATTACTGTCGAGCAATTGATAGAAAAGTGCATAGTTATGAGAATATCTAGGCATGATCATGTATATAGGCATCACGTCTGTGACAAGTAGACCGACTCCTGCCTGCATCTACTACTATTACTCCACACATCGACCGCTATCCAGCATGCATCTAGAGTATCAAGTTCATAAGAACAGAGTAACGCATTAAGCAAGATGACATGATGTAGAGGGATAAACTCAAGCAATATGATATAAACCCCATCTTTTTATCCTCGATGGCAACAATACAATACGTGCCTTGCTGCCCCTGCTGTCACTAGAAAAGGACACCGCAAGATTGAACCCAAAGCAAAGCACTTCTCCCATTGCAAGAAAGATCAATCTAGTAGGCCAAACCAAACTGATAATTCGAAGAGACTTGCAAAGATAACCAATCATACATAAAAGAATTCAGAGGAGATTCAAATATTTCTCATAGATAAACTTGATCATAAACCCATAATTCATCGGATCTCGACAAACACACCGCAAAAAGAGTTACATCGAATAGATCTCCAAGAAGATCAAGGAGAACATTGTATTGAGATTCAAAGAGAGAGAAGAAGCCATCTAGCTAATAACTATGGACCCGAAGGTCTGTGGTAAACTACTCACAACTCATCGGAGAGGCTATGGTGTTGATGTAGAATCCCTCCGTGATCGATTCCCCCTCCGGCGGAGCACCGGAAAAGGCTCCAAGATGGGATCTCGCGGATATAGAAGGTTGCGGCGGTGGAAATAGGGTTTCGTGGTGCTCCTGGATGTTTTCCGGGTATGTTGATATATATAGGCGAAGGAAGTCGGTCAGAGGAGCCACAAGGGGCCCACGAGGGTGGGGGGTGCACCCACCCCCCTAGGGCGCGCCTTGCACCCTCGTGGCCGCCTCGGCTGCTTCTTGATGTCCACTCCAAGTCTCCTGGATTGGCGTTTGTTCCAAAAATATCGCTCCCGAAGGTTTCATTTCGTTTGGACTCCGTTTGATATTCCTTTTCTTCGAAACACTGAAATAGGCAATAAAACAGCAATTCGGGTCGGGCCTCCGGTTAGTAGGTTAGTCCCAAAAATGATATAAAAGTGTAAAGTAAAGCCCATAAACATCCAAAACAGGTAATATAATAGCATGGAACAATAAAAAATTATAGATATGTTGGAGACGTATCAATTGTTAATCTCTAATTTTTTGAATATTATTAAATTTGTATTATCGATACTATTCCCCACAGTTAAAGGAAGTCCATATGTCGTGTTCGTTTGATTCGCTTCGTAAAACCACCGATCAATCCAAGGAAAAAAATTCACCCCCTCGCTCGATCCCCCTCATGCAAAAAATGAGTTAAAAACCAAAGGTTGAAAGTGGAAACCCACGCATGCCGATTGCACCTTCAACACTGGTCGAGGTTGACTACACAAGATTTGCGAGGGAGTTTACCGGCACACTCGAAATAAAGCAACTCGACTGGAATTTTGACATAGCTAGATGGCAATGTTTATTTCCATATGGTATTCCAAGGAGCATAGATGGGTAAATTTATATATTTCATTATCATAACATTCAAAATACAAGCATTTATTTTTTATCACTATATTCAAGATAATATTAATTTAGGAAATTGCAGGGATGTGTCTGGGATGAGAGAGTGAGAGGGTTGGGTGTGGTGAGAGAGTAGTTGAGATCAGAATAAGGTTGGGCAGGTAAGCTTAGAAAAATAGATAGACAACATTCCTAACCATGCGAGAATTTCTTAAGTGCATCAAGTGAAATTTAAATTGTAATAGATTTTTAGTTGAACAATCGCTCTGTATGTATAAATCATCAATCTGCTTTTTTATATCAATTTACATTGCAAGTGAAGTGGACTTCAATTATTACCCAATGTGCCCATGCTATCTTTTCTCTACATGTGAAATTTAACATACATTATGTTTATATATAACTTCAGCAAAATATTTTAAAAGCATGTGGCAACGCACAGACATTTTACTAGTTTACCACATGATGGAACGGTCAAGAGGGTTGGCATTAATGCTATTCACAAGAGACTGACAATCTGTAGCAAAAATCACATTGAAGAAGTGTTCATCCCATGCTAGTTTCACAAACCTTCGAAGAGCCATAGCTTCAGCAAGTTCAGGTTCTAGTGCACCTTGAAGAGGCTCAGTGAATGCGGCAACACAAATGCCTTCATGGTTTAGGGCCACCGCACCAACCCCAGACATGTTACGCCAGGAATCGAACTTGTCACCAGTTCCTCACAAACCACCAGAGGCAACCACTAGGATAACACAACTTTTGTGCCTCTTTGTATCATTTTATTATTTCAAGCTCGCGGAAAGCCCTGGTTTCCCAACCAGGTTTTATCCGGTCGCGAGACAGTTTTCGTTTAGCAGAAAACCTGGTTTTCTGGACTGGCTTTTGTTTGTTTGTTTTTTCAAATGTTTTACCTATTACAAATTCGATGAACCTTTTTTCCAAATTCAATGAATTTTTTTTCAAATTTGATAAACTTTTGTCAAATTGATGATTTTTAAAAAAAATTGGATTTCAAAACTGATGAACTTTTTTAAAAATCAATGATTGTATTTTCAAATTCCATAAACTCTTTTTCAAAATCGCTGAACTTTTTTCAAATTCATTGAACATTATTTTACAAATCTATGAACTTTTGTCAAATTCGATGAACATTTTTTTTCAAATTTGATGATTTTTTTTCAAAACAACCAAACTTTTTCAAATCAATGATTTTTTTTTGGAAATCGAGGAAATCTATTTCAAAACCGATGGACTTTTTCCAAATTTGATTTGATGAACTATTTTTAAAAACTGATGAATTTTTTCGTACGTTTGTTTTTTCTAGTGGAGAACGAAGCGTACGTTTCTTTTATCAAAGAAACGAAGCGTACGAAGCGTGAGCTGGCGAACGATTCGCTGATTGCCTCGTGGTGGGCTGGCCCATACCAGGTGCCGTGTGAGCGCCAGAAACTCCAACCGGCGGCGCTATAGCGAGCACTCACCTGCTGGTTGGACCGGCCCACGAGCGGAGGCACGTGAGCGCTGCGCGAAGAGGAGGACTCGCAGCCGCCTCCACCCTCCTCTGCTGATCCAATCAGGTCAACGCGTGCGCCCCCTCCCTCCTCTGCTGCGGCTGCTGCGGCTTAGATCTCCCTCTTCAATCTGGGTATCACCTTCCGCCGCATCTGATTTGGCTACGTTTCACCTTCCGCCGGTTATTGCTCTAATTTCCTTCCTCCCTTTGGTAGAGAGATAGGAGGATTCTGAGAAGCAAACCGAGTGGGACTCCTCGAATCAAGTCCGTGCCTTCATCAGCAAAAGAATCCCCGAGTGCCCAATCCAATACAGTTCTTCGCGTATTCGAATCAGGTGTGTCCTCCGTTTGTGATCTATAAGTTACCCACAAGAACTCTTATCCTCTGTTTCCATCCAAAGTTGTAACTTTTTTTTTAATTATAAAACTTATATATACGGATGCCTGTAGATTATGAAGTCCGGCGGTACACCTGAGAATAATCGGACTGTCGCCGAAGCTCCGTATCTTCCTCCTCCGGCATTGGGTCTTTTTAAGTCGTCCAAGATTGATTTTGCCTATATGGAGGCCTGTAGCCTAGCCTGGACAATGAGCTTATGGAGTCTAGCTATACACCCAGCATATCTGTGCTCGCTAGTTCTCAGAGCTTTGCCTAGGCTGCTACGCCTCACTCCAAGTTCACTGAAGAAATTCTGCAAGCATCCTCCACTGATCAAGACTATGGAGGGCGCATCGCCTGAGCTGCCTCAGGACATCTTGATGAGCATCTTGGCCACCCTCGAGATCCCTGACCTCATCCGTGCCGGGTCGGTCTGCTCCTCATGGCGCTCCACGTACTTGAGGCTGCGCAGCCTTGGGCACTACACGCGCCCCCAGACGCCGTGCCTCCTCTACACATCTGAATCTGCTGGCGAGAGCGTTGCTTGCCTCTACAGCCTCACGGAGAAGCGGACGTACAAGCTGACTCTTCCAGGGCCGCCTATCAGAAATAGGCATCTGATTGGGTCCTCGCAAGGCTTGCTTGTTACAGTTGATGACAGATCTGAGATGCACCTTGTCAATCCCATCACTGGTGAACAGATTGATCTCCCTTCGGTGATCACCATCGAGCATGTGAAACCCAGCTATAATGACTCCGGTGCTCTTCACCAGTACGAGTACTCATGCCACACCGCAAAAAGGGTTTACGGTCCGCCATCGATCTTGGCTCTTGGAGAGCTGAGGAACAAGCTCCACTATAAAGCTTTTGTGTTTTCTGATGCATGCAATGGATACATTGTGGCGCTCATACACAATCCAGCCAGTCAGCTCTCGGTTGCAAGGGCAGGGGATGATAGTTGGATATGGCTGCCACCATACACCAACTATGACGATTGCATTTACAAGAACGGCCTGCTGTACGCAGTCACTTCATATGGACAAATTCACGCTTTTGACCTAAGTAGCCCTGTTGTCACGATGAAGATGATTACACGGGAGCCAGAGCCTGATGACCGGTTTCTGAATACTTACATTGTACAAGCTCCATGGGGCAATCTTCTTCAGGTGTGGAGATTATATGAGCACTGTGATTTAGAACCCGAGCCTGGGGCATCTGTGTTTTGGAGCACTGGAAAATTCAAAATATATGAAGTCGATGCTTCTTCAGGAGAGAAAATTAAGAAAACCAGTTGCTTGCGCGACCATGTGTTGTTTCTTGGGCACAATCAATCACTTTGTCTTGCTGCTCAAGACTATCCGGCTCTCAAGGGAAACCATGCCTACTTTACCGATGACAGTGTGCTTTGGACAAGGGGATTCAAGAACAGTCCCCGTGATATGGGAATTCTCGACTTGGGTAATAACAGCAGGGAGGAACTTGTGTCTTCCCAGCTTTGCTCCAACTGCCCAGCTCCGGTGTGGATTACACCCAATCTTAGAAAGATGAACTTGGCATTCAATGAATAGGTTTTAGCTTCCTTTATCTATAATTATATGTAATAATTATTTAGTTTGGTAGGCGGTGGTCCTGTGTTGATGAACCCTGTACTCGTACACTTGAACCACTTTTTAAGAAGTTCCATGGTAAGCGTATGGCAAAATATGAGGAAAAAAGTAGACTTGTCCAAAAAAATCATCATGCACAATACAAAAGGAAAAGATTGTACTTATATTACAAAACATGAGTGCAGTCCTTTTTTTCCACTTTATCCTAATTACAATATACATGGATCATATTTTTGCACAAATTTGGTATTTTCTCATATTTATCATGTACTAGTGCCACAGTTCTTTTTTCTTTTATCTTTTTGAGTTGTATAGAATATAGAGGATAATTTCTCATGTAGTTCTCCACACAATAAGATGTGTCAAATCAAATGTAAAAGTTGAGGGATTTGGATGAACTTGCAATGTGTACTCTGCTGTAACATTCAGTCTTTTATGTTGCTGTTTTTGGATAATAACATCAGGGATTTGGCATGTTATTTTCATTCAAATACGCGTTAGAAATATAAGAATCGTATTGTCTCTTTGCTGATGTAGAAGGTAAGTGCTTACATAGATAAGCATGAAAGCGTGCATGATTGTTCTTTCAAAATGCACCTGTGGCTTGTTTAAGTATACTTACAGTGGTGATCTGCTTTGGCAGCTATATATACAATTACTCCCTCCGTTCCAAAATAAATGACTCAATTTTGTACTAACTTTAGTACGAAGTTGGGTCATCTATTTTGGAACAGAGGGAGTACAAACTTGCATCATTTGAAATAGCTCATTCCGGGGGCTGAAAGACATCTGTCAGCATGTGCGTTGGCTTAGCTGCAGTTAGTTGGACATGGACTAAGCTGAAATAGTCTGTCTTTCAACTAGAGCCTTTGTTGTGGGTTTTTTTTACATGCTTTGTTGTTGTTGTTCATTGTACTTGTAATGTCTGTCAAATTTGAGCAAATTTACAGGTCATTCTAAAGAAAAGAAAAAGGTAAATTGTAGAAGGGTCAAAAGAAAACATGTTCCTTTCAAAACTAATATGACCAAGACCAAGACGGCACCAGTTCAAGGATCGAAAGAAGACTTCTTCTTTCAAAATTTATCTGATCCAGAACATATAACAGCCATAACCAACTAACTTTCCAATTTTCATGAGTTTAAAAAAGGGAACTAAACTTGTGTTTTTCATCCTCGGTTAGTTCCTTAGGTTGTTTTCGTCGCCATCAACTTCCACTTGTAATGTTTGACTTGCAATTCCTACAAATAGCAGGGAAGTCACCCTTGTTGTGACAAAACAACCCACAAGTCAGCTAAACATACTTCTTCCCGGGCCGTCTGGCTGCCAGTTCTTCCTCTCACGCCCCTTTATTTTCAGAAAATAAAGTTGAAGAATCTGCTGCTCAATAGAGTGGCCTTTTGTTAAACTTCGACAGGTGCGTGCATACATACATGTGACGCCCGAGCACCAAACTTAGAAGACGGTCGTCAACCTTAGGTCCTCCTGCGCCCTTGATACTCGAATAGAGGATCCATTCTTTTTCAGGAAGGCGGAGTACCAGCGAGCAGAGAGCCTGGCTTGCCGTGGCCTCCTTTCGTCATCAAAATCCACGCGGTACAGGCCGTACTTGGACTCGTATCCTGCCAGGAGCTCGAATAGGTCCATGAGTGCCCAGGCGAAATAACCCCTCACATTAACCCCATTCCTGCAGAACAACGAGCGTCAATCGGGGTGGTGGAAAACCAAATTTTATCTTTGTTTTCCTTTTCTGAGTCTTAAGCATCCGCTGAGAGATATGGAGCCGTGTGCTGAAGATTGCTAACCTTATTGCATCTAGTGTGCTTCCCATGTAGCTGCGCAGGTAATCGACCCTGTAAGTATCATCAAGGCTATCGTTGGCTGACCCCACACCTGCTGACACGAAGAATAATACAACTGAGATTCAGGAAGATATTTGGTTCGTTAACATAGGTTTGCTTCTTGCTAAACTATATGTGCTTGCCATTCTCGTGGACATAAAGTTGAGTTATCCCATAGGCTTCCTTCAGGTACTCGAGGACAAGTTGCAACCCTTTGGGATCACTTGGAACATTTGTTGGGGCTCCCTGCAGACCAATAGAGACCGTAACTTTGTCAGGAATCAGCATCAGTTTGTCAACCTCGATCACATCTGCTTGATGCGTGTTTTTCTTATTTAATCTCCAAGCCAGTTTGGTATTTCTAACTGAATGGTGCGCAGAAAACATTTTGGTTCACTGTACATTGCACTCTTCAACTCTCTAGTACTGTAACCCCGAATTATCAAAACTGGGTTAACGACCCCCCCC
>NC_041383.1:93252976-93254078 GCF_002162155.2 Triticum dicoccoides
ACACACACTTCAGATCATCCCAAGTGGCTCATAGGTGCACAAACAAAAAAAAATCAAAGAACTGGAGTTGGCAACTCTTCACAAAAAGCATTGATGACATGGTTTTACCTGCCCAGCTGGCGGTTCTGTCCTAGAAGCTGCAGAATAGAAACAAATATCTAGTTAGGGTAACCAAGGCACATAACTGCAAAGTAGAATTGTTGGAGAAAAAATTGTATTCGTTTACTAAGGTTATGAAGAAAAACATTGGATCAAAATGGTCAAACAACAGTGTTGTCGTCTAGAAAACTATGGTAAAACGATATAACTCGATGGAGAAACTATACCTTTTAGAGAGAGACTAGACAGCTATATTTTTGGATAATTCATGACATGTGAGTCGCTAACCCATCTGCTAGGCACAGCCAGCCTTAGCCAGCTCCACCTAATTTGAGCAACTCCAGCAGATTCTCTCAAAAAATGAATCCTTTAGAACTGAAAAAGGTAGCCTTTATAATTTTTTGAAGGCTCGAGAGATAGTGTGCAAACTCAGATTCCCTAAAAACTACTTCCTTTATAATTTCCTTCTCCTATTTATCCGATGTGTGTGCATATACACTGTAATTAAACTTCAATTTCGCATAGATATAATACTTCTCGCATTTTAACATCACACACTTCAATAACATTCAAATCCAAATTTTAAAATTCAAAGTGAAACATAGCACTGGTGTTCTGCTCGTTCAACAAATCAATGTAGTGATTCATCTTTGCCCGACAAACAAACAACACCAAGCACCACAATTACACAAGAACATAAAAAACCAATGAATCAACAATCTATCTCAAGCTATCATCATCTGTAATTTAATCTCTGTCACTCTCAACAACACATCCCTCTGTAATTCTATTTCTCTCTCACTCTTCATCTCTGAAATACCGTCTCCCTCTCACTCACCATCTTCCGTTTCTCTCATCTCTCACTCTCAACTCTCAGCAAAACAGCAGCAACAGCAAAGTAGCAGCAGCAGCAGCAGCACAGCGATACCAGCAAAGTAGCGCCGACAGCAGCATAGCAGACCAGCAAAATAGTGTCACTTGCAGCCTCAGCAGGGTACCCCCC
>NC_041383.1:93254507-93278764 GCF_002162155.2 Triticum dicoccoides
GTCCTCCTGTTAGGAACCCCTAGATCCAACCCAGACCCACTTAGTTCCCTAGGACATGAATCAAAGCCAACGATACAAATTGCACAACAGGGCAATGGACGCCAAGGTCGACATGGCTTCCGACGCCAAGTTTTTAGCCAACATGAATGCCAACAACGAAAATATGAAGGTGTGCGGTTAAGGGACGAAGGACATGAATGATGTGATAATGTCTTGCTTCGCCAAACTGGACATAGCGCAAGAGTCTGGAGCGCGAAGACCTGAGCCCTGAGGCATAGGCTAAGAAAGGTGCTTCTTTTTACACAGGCTATCTTAGTGAAATTGACTCGCTTCCAGGCGTGCTCGAGAAAAAGAATTACATAGGTGGATACCTCTGTAATAAATTGACATGTCCCTGTTGTAGTCTCGGATACCTGGTTCTGTCTGGCGGTCACTCACATAAAGAGAATAGTAGTGATTTATTCCGATAAAATCAAAAGAACCCTTGATAAGTTCAGATTGGACTTTTGTGAACGATGGAAGACGAGAGCCAACATTTTTCTTCATCATTTCTGGGTAGTCCCCAAACACCAAAGGCTCTAGTATCCTGTCAGTATTGCAGTTAGGCTCCCAACATGCATAGTTCCCATGTAGAGATGGAGATAAATATCATACCAGCCAAACATGAAGTCCTTGCATCTTTGAGTTGCTTCTAAATCCGCGGTGGAATCTGTGAATGGGTAACTCCAGAAGGAGTAGATATTTATGCCCACAAGTCCTTTTTGCACAGCCTGCATCCATAAGTTCCTTCAGTGAGACCACACTCTTTAGCTATGAAGGAAAAAAGGGAATATGGTGCTGAAACATCAAACATGCAAAAAAGATGAGTCATGAAATGCTTAGCGTGTAATGGAATGAAAATTTTGGCTTCACCAACGACCTAAGCTAAGATGTTAATAAAGCTCACGGTTTGTGAAGAAGCTAGCCGCTAAGATGCTAAGTCACTCACTTGATACTTTTCTCTGTACAGTCTGGCAACTGATGCATGCGCCAATAAGTAAGTACGAACTGCTATGTATGGTTCAGTGCTGGAGTTCCCAGCTGTGCACTTTGTTATTCCAAATGGATCTGAGCATCGACCAGGTGGTAATTGACCACTGCCGTAAGCGGCAACTGCACCAATGTTTGGCTCGTTCACTGTAGTCCAGTAAGTGACTCTGCCTCCAAACTCCCTGAAGCAAACATCCGCATATGCCGTGAAATCTTCGCTGCATTTTGCAGATACAAAAGTATTAATAGGACCACTGCGTTTTAATTATGTCACTGTTACTACAAATTGCCGCTCCGAGAGAAATTATTTATTTGTGAACCCTTATATAAACTTACATAATTCTGGGGCTTAACCATCCACCATACTCGTCTTCAAGAATTTGAGGGAGATCTAGATGGTGAAGTGTGATGTGTATTTGAATACCTGGACAAATAAACTTCGTTGGTGCATACCTAAGCCATAACTGCATTTGGATGCTCAAAGATGAAAATATATACTCCACTCGCTCTGCTATGTCTGTCCTAAGCCCACCAGGCCACCACACACACATACAAAGAGAAAACTAATTCTACAAAAGAGTTAATGAGAAATGAGTATGCATAGCCTTATCATATGACATGTTACAACCACATGACCTCTTCTAAATCATTAAAGTAGGGGTAGAAGCATTGTATCAACTACACTTGATTCCCTGAATGGACAAATATTTGGTGGAGACTCCTGAGGCCAAGGACATGTATAGAGAAATAGAAAGAACAATTACCATGTTTCACAAGCTCATCTATGATGTTATTGTACAATTGTAACCCTTTTGGATTGACAGCTCCACGCCCATCTGCAAACCAGAAATTTTGCTGAAATAGTTAGAAAAAAACGAAATTGAGAAAGGGCTTTTTGTGATGGACCTTGTGAGGAATTATGTACTTGGAATGAGCCTTGACCAGGAGATGGAGAACCTATAGGCCTCTAGACCTGTCTCAGATATGAGCTTGATATCCTCCTGAAATATCGGAATTACTAAACCTGAGAACTGCTGAAGTATTACTACAGTTGATACACCAGCAGAACATTTTGCTCTTATCATTTACCTTGTATTTATGGTACCCATCTGCAGTAACATCTCCTATGCTTTGGTCTGGCATTTTACCTGTCAAAACAAATCAACAGCGGCCAGCTTGGTCAACCTGTGCGGCTATGATTACCATGTCCAGTTTAGCTCTGCTTTAACAAAACAAAACAAAAATGTTTATGTGGAAATGTTTGTCCGAGAGGGAACTGGTCCCAAATTTCTACTGCATTCATCAGGAAAATGGACCAAAATTTGTGCCAAACTCTATTTGTTAGGCATTTCAAATACAAAAACTAAAATAAACACATTCTTTATCAATTCCTTTTACGAAACCTGCTGCCGAAAATTTAATGAGGCGTGGCAGCACATCAAAACTAGAAAGATAAATTGCACTAATAGATAGTAGCAACTTACCTGCATGAGTGAAAGTGTCCCAATAGCTTGGCCTCCTGCCATCCTCAGCAACAGCACCCTCATACTATATGCAAATGAAATATCTAAATTTAGCAGACGATGATTTTCAGGGGAACAAGATTCCATCAGCTTACTTGATATGCTGAGGTTCCAGATCCAAATACGAAGTCCTGGGGAAAATCGCTTCTTGTGAAGCCAAGAATGGCAGCTGCGCCCTGAACCCAGAGGGACAGCAGGATGTACAAGAAAGCAGTAGCACCCATGTATCTATCCTCTTGTGTTGATCTGTGCCCTTTGGGGAAGGATTTATGCCAACTCTCCTCAACCTCATCTTCATACAGCCAAATAAATACGGTAGCTCACAAGTGTAGGCATGTCCAACTGCCATGTACACCGTGCTTGCTTTGCCTTCATGCCTGTCAGACCCTGTACAAAGAGACGGAGTC
Organism: Triticum dicoccoides; assembly: GCF_002162155.2. Classification (NCBI taxonomy): domain Eukaryota; kingdom Viridiplantae; phylum Streptophyta; class Magnoliopsida; order Poales; family Poaceae; genus Triticum; species Triticum dicoccoides. Next base: position 93,257,467 of record NC_041383.1, read on the forward strand.
ACGCACTTAACTCTTTATTTAATAAAATAACTTATCCTGAGTCAGGATACATAATTTTTCCCCGCTCATTGTCTGTGCGTCAACTGGCCCTTCAGGACCGCACGATGCCCATAAATAAGTTGGCCTAGTGCGTCAGAGATTAGCTGGAGACTCAGCGGATTAAGAAAAGGCACAATTCAATAATGAAGCCCCATGCTGATCACAAGGATGGCAGGAGAAAGGATCTTTTGTTTTTCTAGAATATGCGCCTGGAAAGTGCGCGTCATTTTGTATTAGAAGAAAAAACCTCGAAGCAACGCAAGTCTTACAGCAAAAAAATACGAAAGGCAAAGCGAAATAAGCAACAAAATAAAATATGAAAGGAAAAACTAGCAAGCGAGGGGGGAAACTGTTCAGCTATCCTAGTTCCTTAGGGGAGAGCTACGGGAGCACACCCACAGGAGAAAGGAGTAAGGATCATGAGAATGCATAAGTGGATATTGTGCCAAAAACTATGACCGGGGTGGATATTGAGCATCAGCATCTACCTGGCTGTCCTCTCCTTCAGGTTCTTGTTATGGCAACAATAAGTTGCAGTTGAACAGCACCAGCAGTCGCTACAGAAGAACAAACACTAACATGTGCAGAAGAAGTGTGATGGGGTTCATGTGGCTAGCTTGCATTCTTGCCGCCGGAGGACATGAAGCCGCCGTAGATAGCCAGTTGACAGAGAAGGCACTGCTGTCAGACGTTGAGGGCTCGAGGCAGATCCTTCTTTTCTTTTTTTTCTCTTGCACACTCACAAGCACTTACACCAGTAGGAGATATTAGTATCTTCCGACAGTGCATAGATCTGCATTTTCCGGGGTGTAAGCAACTCATGGAACCAACCATTTCACTCTATTAAGCTCAAACCTGCTTCATTGTTGGCTCCCTTCACCATCTTCTGCGGAATGGCTCTTGCATCTTTCCATCGACCATTGACTGCATACAGGCAGGCATAACGCCCACCATGTTGCGTCTCTAGCTCAATGAGCCACTTCCCTACACGTTCGCCAACAGCATTACAGCAATATTATTGTGCATCCGGCATGACGGCATCAGTGCACCCCACTGGGATGCACATGGCTCCATTGGCATATCCAACAGCAGAGTCTCAGCCTCCTCCACGCCATTGTCCTGCACGCCCAAGGGGATCAGCTAGGCACCCATAGTGCTCCCTCTCTGGCTCGAATCGGTGGTTATGCATCGACTAGAGAATTTTTCCTCCCATAATTCACACGAACTGTGTGGGTGCACGTGCACAAAGCCGCAACAGACGACTGGTTATGCACAAAACCCTTTCCGAGCATCCTCTGGAACAACTCAAGTTCACGCTCACCATGGCCATTCATTGCAAGCTCTCCGGTCACTGAATTCCACAGCACAACTTCACGGCGGCGAACGCAGTCACACACCACGCCTCCTCCATGCACCCACACTTGCAGTACATGTCCACCGGCGTGGCCTCAACCATGCCATCCCTTTGCCTCCCTGCAAACCCTCCATCTCCAGATACCGACGGACCCACCAACCACACTCAACAACACAAAGACGGGAGCACGGTCACCAGGACCGGCACATTCGGCATGAAACCACCCCCCATCACCCGATCAAACGCGTGCAGCGCCTCGCCGAACTCACTCCCCTGCACGCGCAAGCGGCGCGTCGGCCATCGCGCTCCGAGACAACGCCATGTTCGGCTCGGGCATTCTTGCAAACACTTCCCGCGCTGCCGGCAGGTCGCCGCTCTTGCCATGCGCCCATGCCTGGACGCCATTGCGTTCAATGAGGCGGCGCCCGGGTCGAACACCTTGCGCGCGTGGGGCCGGAGGCCAAGGGCGCAGTAGAGCTTGAGGAGGGAGTTGGCGACGACGGGCCACGCTCGCGAGCGCGCCGCACTTGAACGCAGTGAGCAGGAGGAAGGTGGTGGATGGGTAGACCGGGTGGCGGCGCGGATGCCGGGGCAGCCGCGGCGTGCGAGCGGGCAACCGTGGGAGGGCGCCGCAGAGAGCGGTCAGCTCACCATTTTGGTCTTGCGCTTCGCGTGATTTTGGCCAGCGTTGTGAACAAAAGAAGCGTCCAAACAGTCAGGAGTCCGCAGTAGAGGTTGGCAAAAAAAAGCTGCGTCTGCCGGGAGTCGAACCCGGGTCTATTGCTTGGAAGGCAATTATCCTAACCGTTGGACTACAGACGCTTGCTGTGCCAATTTTCACGATACAGCTTAGTTATAAGCGCGTACTTGCAATGAGGACGCAAGCAAAAGACCATTACGCTCTACACCCAGGCCCTTCATCATCATTTCAAAAGGATACAGTACTAAAATGGCAGGTGTTAATATATATTGTACCATCCAGCTTAGTCTTCTGCGAGTGAATGTTTGATTATGTAGAGTCCATTACTTTTTTTTGAGGTGAACTAGGGATTTATTCAACAATCACAGAAGGAATACAAATAATGTGTGATGGGTTCCCTAGCCACATGTGGCGCCCAGCAGGGAGTGACGAAGCCGCCTTTGCCAAGGCGTGTGCTTCAAAGTTTGCCTCCCTATTTTCAAACAGGAAAGTAGTGCTAACAAAATCTGTAGCTCTATCTCTAATTTCATTCAAAACTAAAGCGTAAGAAGAAGAACTCGAAGCTCTGTTGATTTCTTGTATAACTTGAGCGCAATCAGACGCTATTATTGCATGTGTCAGAATCAAATCTTGCACTAGGGCAAGAGCCTCGTTGCATGCTTGGGCTTCTAGGCATGGAGCGTTAACCAGCCCATCAAATACCACCGCCGATGCTCCAAGGTAATTGTCGTGTTGATCCCTGCAGACAGCGGCTGCAGCTCCCGTCGTGCCCTGGCGGGAAATAGCACCATCAGCGTTAATTTTCGCCGCGTTTACTCCAGGTGGGATCCATGTACGAGTTCTTGGATTCGCAGCCTGTAGCTGTCTCGTCGATGTCCTTGTGGTGGCAATTTCCAAATCCTGCAAGTATCGGTTTACAAAAGCACATCGTGGACATGGGACTTTGAAACTCATCATCATGTATCGCTCTACGACGAGGCCACCATATTGCCCACATGGTAATCAAAACTCTCGCAAGGTCATGTTGATTCACCGTGTCAAACAACCAAAACAGCCAGAGCCTCGCATCGTCACTTTTGTTAGATGTCACATGCTCAAGAATCTCCTCATCTCCAAGCGCCCACACGCACCGCGCCATCCTGCATTCAAACAAAGAGTGGCACCACGAATCAACCTCCTCTTCACATAGACCGCATGCTGCTGTTGTCGCCATTTTGCGTTCATGCCGTACTGAACCCGTTGGAAGAGACATATGTGCCAGCCGCCACACAAAAATCTTGACCTTTGATGGAACTTGCACCTTCCATCCACGATTTCCCTTCAGCTCCTGTATTTGAATGACCCGGCCTATGCTCGAGCCAATCTTCTCATTGATGTTTAATGCCACTGATCATTCTGTACGCCGACTTAACAGTGAACGTCCCCCTTCTGTCATAATGCCACGCCCAAAAATCAGGTTGTACCCGCGAGCTCAATGGGATATTCATTATTACTTCCACATCCGGCCCTATGAAATGCTTCATTAGCAGCTGCTTGTTCCATGTTCTGGTCGTCACATCAATTAGTTCAGAAACATGTATAGGTGGATTGGCCGATATGGGGCATATCGGTTTCAGCTTGTAGTCCCGGGGAAGCCAATTATCTTCCCATATGTGCGTGTCTGCACCCGTGCCAATTCTTTTAATCAGTCCTAGGGTCAGAAGATCCCTTCCTTCCACCAAATATTTCCATACTTGGGACGGATGGGCTCCCAAAACTGCATCAAGGATGTTACCGTTTGGGTAATACCTCGCCCTTAGCACGCGCGCACTCAGTGACTCCGTATCCTGCAAGCAAAGCTAGGTTAACGAGCTCGATATCTCTGAATCCTATTCCGCCCATGTGTTTTGGTTTGCACATTGTCTTCCATGACACCCATGCAGGCTTTCTCTGACCTTGTTTACATCCCCACCAGAACTTCCGAAGAAGACTGTTTATATGTTCACTGAGGCCTCTGGGTAGTTTGAAACATGACATCGAATATGTCGGGATACCTTGTGCGACGGATATAATTAACACCTCCTTCCCCCCTGCAGACAAGCATTTCTCCATCCAGCCCTGAATATGTTTCCAAATCCTATCCTTCAGATATCGGAAACTCCCTTCTTTGCTTGTGCCTACGTCCGTGGGTAGGCCTAAATATTTCTCCGAAAGTGACTCGTTCTGGACATCCAAAACATTCTTTATCTCATTTCGGGTGGCTTCCGGGACACCCTTACTGAAATAGATTGAGGATTTATCCGTGTTAATTTTCTATCCCGAGGCATCACAATAGGTTCTTAAGAGATCACGAACCCGAGCTGCATTTTCCCTGTTAGCTTCAAAAAACAAAAGACTATCGTCTGCAAAAAGGAGATGATTAATAGCCGGTGCTGTATCTGCACCAGAAAGTCCTCAAAGACCCGCACTTTGGTCTTTCAACAAGCATGATAGTCCTTCCGCAGCCAAAAGAAATAGATACGGGGAGATTGGGTCCCCCTGCCTCATTCCCCTGGAGGGGCTGAAATCTTGTAGACTTTCCCTGTTAAACAAAACCGAAAAAGATACGGAAGTGAAGCACCTCATTATTGTTTCAGTGAAACGAGGGATGATGCCCAGTTTCAACATGACTGCTTTAAGATATGACCACTCCAACCTGTCATACGCCTTCATCATATCTAGCTTCAGTGCTACAAATATGTTTGCTTTGACTCGCCTTGTTTTCATATAGTGAAGACACTCGTAAGCAGTTATAAAATTATCTGTGATCAGACGTCCAGGCACAAAGGCCGACTGCTCTTCAGAAATTACCTCTAGGAGAATGATCTTCAACCTATTTGCTAAGACCTTACACTACTACAAAAAGGGCTATAGATGGAATGGCCACTAATGGCGCACCTGTGATGTGGTGCGTCATTGCTATATTCTAATGGCGCACCATGTCTCGGTGCACCATTAGTAATATATTACTAATGGCGCTGCGCCATTAGTAGTTTTGAAAAAAACATAAAAAAAATTTATTACTAATGGCGCATCATTGTATAGTGCGCCATTACTAATTGACATAGTAATGGCGCACCACATCCGTCGTACGCCATTAGTATTTTTGAAAACAAAGTAAAAAAATAAAAATAAATTGTTACTAATGGCGCACCATGACTCGGTGCGCCATTACTAGTTTTAACTAGTAATGGCGCACTGTCCACTGGTGCGCCATTACTAAGTTTTTTTCAAAAAAAAATTCAAAAAAAATATCAATTTTTTTCATTTTTTTTCAAAACTATAATGGCGCACCGTGGGTGTGGTGCGCCATTACTAGTTTAACTAGTAATGGCGCACCACCCCCAGGTGCGCCATTACTAACTTGCCCCAACACCGAATGCACCCCCCCTGTGGATCGTCTTTTCAGTTTTAAAAAAAATAAAAGAAAATGATGGAAATGTCAAAAAAATAAAATAAAATAAGTTTCCCATGTGATATGTACTCTAGTTGTTGGGAAAATTTACAAATATGAATTTCGACTTTATTTGCAAAATCTCTCTGGAAATTTGTAAAATGGGCATAACTTTTGCATACGAACTCGGATGAAAAAGTTTTTTATATGAAAAATCATCTACTCGAAAAGTTACATCCAAATTTAACTGGGGGAACCCCGTTAAACATTTTCAAAATCCCCCAAAACCTAACAGAAAAAAGTTACGGGGCTTTCAAGATCTAGAGGCAAAAAAATTCAAAAAAATTCAAACTTACTAGTGGCGCACCGTGGATGTGGTGCGCCACTAGTAACAGAAAAAAAATGGTTTTGAATTTTTTTTCAAAAAATGATACGTAATATGACCGGGAAGTTTAAAATATTTTTCAAAATTTCATCATAGTCATGAAAATGAACAATGTCCTAGACATCAAAAGGTATAACAGGATTGATATGCTAGATATATCAACAAGTGCGTGTGAAGTGAGCTGTTGCTGGGGTTGGATAGAACTCTGAAGTTAAGCGTGCTTGGCTGGAGTAGTGTGAGGATGGGTGACCTTTTGGGAAGTTTGACCACGGAGTGCGATTTGACCCGAGATTAAGCCATAGTGAGACTAAGAAAAAATTGAAAAAAAATTTGAATTTTTTTTTTGAAAAAATATTGTTACTAATGGCGCACTTCTATGTGGTGCGCCATTAGTATCTAGGTGCGCCATTAGAAAAAAAATCTAATGGCGTGGTGCTAGTGGCGCACCTGTAGTGCGCCATTAGTAGCGAAAACAGGTGCGTCACTAGCAGCCCTTTTTCTAGTAGTGTTAGATGCAATCTTGTAGATCACATTGCAAAGACTTATAGGCCGAAATTGTGCTAGAATTTTTGGACTAGCGATCTTAGGAATAAGAACGATGAACGTACGGTTGATATCCTCCGGTGAGTCCTCTCCATTGAGCAACCTGATTATCATGCTAGTTACCTCTTCTCCACAAAGCTCCCAATTCCTTTGAAAAAAATGTGTAGGAAAACTGTCTGGCACACATTTGAAAGAGTGCTTCTTTTACCTCCTTGTTTGTATACTGGGCGTTTAACTTAACATTCATACCTGCATCAACCCTGATTGGTATATGTGACAGTACCTCTTCAATCCCTATGCAGCCCTCAGATGTGTATAGATTCTTGTAGAAATCATTTATCATCCCAACCAACTCCCCTGGGTCCGAAGCCATAGACCCATCAGATTTTTGGAACTGGCTAATTGTGTTCTTGGCTCTCCGCCCACTTGCCTTTCTCTGAAAATATTGTGTGATGCAATCTTGTAGATCACATTGCAAAGACTTATAGGCCGAAATTGTGCTAGAATTTTTGGACTAGCGATCTTAGGAATAAGAACGATGAACATACGGTTGATATCCTCCGGTGAGTCCTCTCCATTGAGCAACCTGATTATCATGCTAGTTACCTCTTCTCCACAAAGCTCCCAATTCCTTTGAAAAAAATGTGCAGGAAAACTGTCTGGCACACATTTGAAAGAGTGCTTCTTTTACCTCCTCGTTTGTATACTGGGCGTTTAACTTAACATTCATACCTGCATCAACCCTGATTGGTATATGTGACAGTACCTCTTCAATCCCTATGCAGCCCTCGGATGTGTATAGATTCTTGTAGAAATCATTTATCATCCCAACCAACTCCCCTGGGTCCGAAGCCATAGACCCATCAGATTTTTGGAACTGGCTAATTGTGTTCTTGGCTCTCCGCCCACTTGCCTTTCTCTGAAAATATTGTGTGTTGCGATCTCCTGCCGAGAGCCAGTTTATTCGAGACCGTTGTCTCATCATGATCTCCTCGCGGTAGGACAGCTCCACGATCTGATCCTGTACTCTCTTCTCTTCCTCCCCCGGCCCCACCCTATGGGGATCTGCTCGCAATTTTGCTAGTTTATGGCGCAGCTTTCTCAGCTCTTGTCGTACAGACCCGAACGTCTCCCGCCCCCAGCGTTTCAGCGACGAGCCCACAAAGGTCAGTTTTCTGGCTAGCTCTGCCACTATGGTTGCCGGTTGTGTTTGGTTCCATACCTGCTGCACCGTTGCACCGAAAGTATTGTCAGTCTCCCACATACATTCATACCGGAACGGCTTCTTCAGGGCAACTCTCAAGTTATTTGCTTCCAGCTCATTCAAGAGTAGTATGGGGCTATGATCGGACTTAGCCGCCGTAAGATGTTCGACAGTGGCAAAAGGAAACATAGACTACCAACTAGCCGTAGCTAGGGCATGGTCAAGTCGGACTCTACAATACTCCCCCCCCCCCCAGCAACTCTTTTCTCAAACGTCTAGTCTAGGCCTTTGTAGCCCAGGTCAGCTAGCTGACACACATCCACTGCCTCCCTGAATCCTTCTATTTGTGCATTGTCCCTCTCGTTGGGTCCCATCTGCTCTTCCTGCCGCAATATCTCGTTAAAGTCTCCCATGCAGACCCAAGGAAGATCATTTTCTCCTAGCAAGATTTTCATAGTATCCCATGTTTTATACCTCATGTTCCTGCTCGCTGCACCATAGAAGACAGATAACCTCCACGCTTCCTTGCCCGGTTCATTAACCACCGAGTCAATATGATACTGAGAATAAGTTTTTATTTCAAGAACTACATTATTCCTCCAAAATAAGCAAAGCCCACCACTTCTACCTCTACTATCAACTCCAAATCTACCTGTAAAACCTAAATTGCTCGCCAAGCCTTCCACACGACACTTCGCGATTTGTGTCTCCACTATGCAAAGCACCGCCGGCGCGCAAGCCTCCACTAGATCGCGGAGCTCCTTGACCGTCGCAGGATCGCCAATCCCATGACAGTTCCAACAAAGTATCCTCATTGAGTCCGGCGGTCCTCCTCAGAGGAGGCCGCCCAATAGTTGTCTCCATATACTCACTTCCCCCTACTCCATCTTGCCTCCTCCTCTTCACAATCGGTACCTTTCCAGGCGTGTTAGGGATTGCTTGTGATGCGTCCCCTCCTCCCTGTTCTAGCATTAGAACCGTCCCTGCCACCCTGCCAGCAAGATTTGGTATAGGTTGGCCTTGCACGTTTATTGTACCATCAACCCATATGAGTCTCTTGCGCGCATAAGGTGACGTTATGGGCGCGAGCAAAAGGGCTGTCGGCCGTTGTGGGCGCGAGTAAAAGGGTTGTTAGGCCATCTGACAGCCCTTTTGCTCGCGCCCACAACGGCACCTTATTCAGCTTATATTCTGCCACATCTGTAAAGCCATCATACTCCTGAATGACCATAGGAGCATAACGAAAGATTCATGGACCCCCCTCCATGATGCGCTTCCAATCGCCTAAACAATGGCATTGAAACAATAAGAGATTGGCCCCTTAATATTGAAAGTTACACCCTGAGTTGCAGCCCAGGCGTTCCTCATCTGCCTCAACAGCGCTGCATGGCTAAATGGCTTGGTGGTGTGGACTCGGAAAAGCCCTAGCCATCGCATGTCCCCGATCAAGTCTTCTACTTCTCCTGACAGATCCAGATCATCCTCCTCTTCACCATGAAGCTTCATCCCCGCAAACTGATCCTCCAGATCCAGTTCTGGGCCATAGAAGTCCCAGTCTCCATCCTCGCCTGCACCGTCTTCTGTCTCGTGTCTCTCGCTACCCCCGCCATCTGCTCCAGGCGGCAACTGCGTCTCCTCCCCTGCCTCCAATCTTCCGTCCACCCTCATCTGACCCTTCTCCGCTAGATCTCCTCCTTCCAGCCTCGATCCTTCTCCGTTTGTGACCGCCGATGATGGTAATTCCGCCATGCAAGGAGTCCTCGCCAACATGCTCATGTTGGTGACTTCCGATTGTTGGGGAACGTTGCAGAAAATAAAAAAATTCTACGCTTCACCAAGATCAATCTATGGAGTCATCTAGCAACGAGAGAGATGAGTGCATCTACATACCCTTGTAGATCGCGAGCGGAAGCGTTCAAGAGAACGGGGTTGAGGGAGTCGTACTCGTCGTGATCCAAATCATCGAAGATCCTAGTGTCGAACGGACGGCACCTCCGCGTTCAACACACGTACGGTTGGGGAAGACGTCTCCTCCTTCTTGATCCAGCAAGGGGGAAGGAGAGGTTGATGGAGATCCAGCAGCACGACGGCATGGTGGTGGAAGTAGCGGCGATCTTGGCAGGGCTTCGCCAAGCTCAGCGAGAGGGAGAGGTGGTACGGGGGAGAGGGAGGCGCCAGGGACTAGGGTGCGGCTGCCCTCCCTCCCCCCTCTTTATATAGGGGCCCTAGGGGGTGCGCCGGCCCCCTAGAGATCCCATCTCAAGGGGGGGCGGCGGCCAAGGGGGGGGACTTGCCCCCCAAGCCAAGTGGGGCGCCCCCCACCCCTAGGGTTTCCAACCCTAGGCGCAGGGGAAGGCCCAAGGGGGGCGCACGCCCACCAGGGGTTGGTTCCCTTCCCTCTTTAGCCCATGGGGCCCTTCGAGATAGGTGGCCCCACCCGGTGGACCCCCGGGACCCTTCCGGTGGTCCCGGTACAATACCGGTGACCCCCGAAACTTTCCCGGTGGCCGAAACTGGACTTCCTATATACAATTCTTCACCTCCGGACCATTCCGAAACTCCTCGTGATGTCCGGGATCTCATCCGTGACTCCTAACAATTTTCGGGTCACCGCATACTAATATCTCTACAACCCTAGCGTCACCGAACCTTAAGTGTGTAGACCCTACGGGTTCGGGAGACACACAGACATGACCGAGATGACTCTCCGGTCAATAACCAACAGCGGGATCTGGATACCCATGTTGGCTCCCACATGTTCCATGATGATCTCATCGGATGAACCACGATGTCGAGGATTCAAGCAATCCCGTATACAATTCCCTTTGTTAATCGGTATGTTACTTGCCCGAGATTCGATCATCGGTATCCCAATACCTCGTTCAATCTCGTTACTGGCAAGTCACTTTACTCGTAATGCATGATCCCGTGACCAAACACTTGGTCACATTGAGCTCATTATGATGATGCATTACCGAGTGGGCCCAGAGATACCTCTCCGTCATACGGAGTGACAAATCCCAGTCTCGATCCGTGTCAACCCAACATATACTTTCGGGGATACCTGTAGTATACCTTTATAGTCACCCAGTTATGTTGTGACGTTTGGTACACCCAAAGCACTCCTACGACATCCGGGAGTTACACGATCTCATGGTCTAAGGAAATGATACTTGACATTGGAAAAGCTCTAGCAAATGAACTACACGATCTTGTTATATGCTTAGGATTGGGTCTTGTCCATCACATCATTCTCCTAATGATGTGATCCCGTTATCAATACATCCAATGTCCATAGTCAGGAAACCATGACTATCTGTTGATCAACGAACTGGTCAACTAGAGGCTCACTAGGGACATGTTATGGTCTATGTATTCACACATGTATTATGATTTCCGGATAACACAATTATAGCATGAATAATAGACAATTATCATGAACAAGGAAAAATAATAATAATCATTTTATTATTGCCTCTAGGGCATATTTCCAACAGTCTCCCACTTGCACTAGAGTCAATAATCTAGTTACATTGTGATGAATCGAACACCCATAGAGTTCTGGTGTTGATCATGTTTTGCTCGTGGAAGAGGTTTAGTCAACGGATCTGCGACATTCAGATTTGTATGCACTTTGCAAATATCTATGTCTCCATCTTGAACATTTTCACGAATGGAGTTGAAGCGACGCTTGATGTGCCTGGTCTTCTTGTGAAACCTGGGCTCCTTGGCAAGGGCAATAGCTCCAGTGTTGTCACAGAAGAGAGTGATCGGCCCCGACGCATTGGGTATGACTCCTAGGTAGGTGATGAACTCCTTCATACAGATTGCTTCATGCGCTGCCTCCGAGGCTGCCATGTACTCCGCTTCACATGTAGATCCCGCCACGACGCTTTGCTTGCAACTGCACCAGCTTACTGCCCCACCATTCAAAATATACACGTATCCGGTTTGTGACTTAGAGTCATCCAGATCTGTGTCGAAGCTAGCGTTGACGTAACCCTTTATGACGAGCTCTTCGTCACCTCCATAAACGAGAAACATATCCTTAGTCCTTTTCAGGTACTTCAGGATATTCTTGATCGTTGTCCAGTGTTCCATGCCGGGATTACTTTGGTACCTTCCTACCAAACTTACAGCAAGGTTTACATCAGGTCTGGTACATAGCATGGCATACATAATAGACCCTATAGCCGAGGCATAGGGGATGACACTCATCTTTTCTCTATCTTCTGCCATGGTCGGGCATTGAGCTGAGCTCAATTTCACACCTTGTAACACAGGCAAGAACCCCTTCTTGGACTGATCCATATTGAACTTCTTCAATATCTTATCAAGGTATGTGCTTTGTGAAAGACCTATGAGGCGTCTCGATCTATCCCTATAGATCTTGATGCCTAATATGTAAGCAGCTTCTCCAAGGTCCTTCATTGAAAAACACTTATTCAAGTAGGCCTTAATGCTGTCCAAAAGTTCTATATCATTTCCCATCAAAAGTATGTCATCTACATATAAGATGAGAAATGCTACAGACCTCCCACTCACTTTCTTGTAAACGCAGGCTTCTCCATAAGTCTGCATAAACCCAAACGCTTTGATCATCTCATCAAAGTGAATGTTCCAACTCCGAGATGCTTGCACCAGCCCATAAATGGATCGTTGGAGTTTGCATACCTTGTTAGCATTCTCATGATCAACAAAACCTTTCGGTTGCATCATATACAGTTCTTCCTTAAGATAGCCGTTAAGGAATGCCGTTTTGACGTCCATCTGCCATATCTCATAGTCATAGTATGCGGAAATTGCTAACATGATTCGGACGGACTTCAGCTTTGCTACAGGAGAGAAGGTCTCATCGTAGTCAACCCCTTGAACTTGTTAATAACCCTTAGCGACAAGTCGAGCTTTATAGATGGTAACATTACCATCCGCGTCCGTCTTCTTATTAAAGATCCATTTGTTTTCTATCGCTCGCCGATCATCGGGCAAGTCTGTCAAAGTCCATACTTTGTTTTCATACATGGATTATATCTCGGATTGCATGGCTTCAAGCCATTTGTTGGAATCTGGTCCCGCCATTGCTTCTTCATAGTTCGAAGGTTCACCGTTGTCTAACAACATGATTTCCAGGACAGGGTTGCCATACCACTCTGGTGTGGAACGTGTCCTCGTGGACCTACAAAGTTCAGTAGTAACTTGATCTGAAGTACCTTGATCATCATCATTAATTTCGTCTCTAGTTGGTGCAGGCACCACAGGAACATCTTCCTGAGCTGCGCTACTTACCGGTTCAAGAGGTAGTACTTCATCAAGTTCCACTTTCCTCCCACTTACTTCTTTCGAGAGAAACTCTTTCTCCAGAAGGTATACCCAATGGTTTCCTTAGGGTATCCTATGAACATGCATTTTTCCGACTTGGGTTCGAGCTTTTCAGGTTGAAGTTTCTTGACATAAGCATCGCATCCCCAAACTTTTAGAAACGACAGCTTAGGTTTCTTCCCAAACCATAATTCATATGGTGTCGTCTCAACAGATTTAGACGGTGCCCTATTTAAAGTGAATGTAGCTGTCTCTAGAGCGTATCCCCAAAATGATAGCGGTAAATCGGTGAGTGACATCATAGATCGCACCATATCCAATAGAGTGTTATTACGACGCTCGGACACACCGTTACGCCGAGGTGTTCCAGGCGGCGTGAGTTGTGAAACGATTCCACATTTCCTTAAGTGCGCACCAAATTCGTGACTTAAATGTTCTCCTCCATGATCTGATCGTAAGAACTTTATTTTTCGGTCAGGTTGATTCTCAACCTCATTATGAAATTCCTTGAACTTTTCAAAGGTGTCAGACTTGTGTTTCATCAAGTAGACATACCCATATCTATTTAAATCATCAGTGAGAGTGAGAACATAACGATAGCCACCGCGAGCCTCAATGCTCATTGGACCGCACACATCAATATGTATAATTTCCAATAAGTTGGTTGCTCGCTCTATTGTTTCGGATAACGGAGTCTTGGTCATTTTACCCATGATGCATGGTTCGCACGTGTCAAATGATTCGAAATCAAGAGACTCCAAAAGTCCATCTGTATGGAGTTTCTTCATGCGTTTGACATCAATGTGACCAAGGCGGCAGTGCCACAGATATGTGGGACTATCATTATCAATCTTACATCTTTTGGTATTCACACTATGAATATGTGTAACATCACGTTCGAGATTCATTAAGAATAAACCATTGACCAGCGGGGAATGACCATAAAACATATCTCTCATATAAATAGAACAACCATTATTCTCGGATTTAAATGAGTAGCCATCTCGTATTAAACGAGATCCAGATACAATGTTCATGCTCAAAGCTGGCACTAAATAAATTGTTGAGGTTTAAAACTAATCCCGTAGGTAAATGTGGAGGTAGCGTGCCGACGGCGATCACATCGACCTTGGAACCATTCCCAACGCGCATCGTCACCTTGTCCTTCGCCAGTCTTCGCTTATTCCGTAGCTCCTGTTTTGAGTTACAAATATGAGCAACCGCACCGGTATCAAATACCCAGGAGCTACTACAAGTATTGGTAAGGTACACATCAATTACATGTATATGACATATACCTTTAGTGTTGCTGGCCTTCTTGTCCGCTAAGTATTTGGGGCAGTTCCGCTTCCAGTGTCCGCTTCCCTTGCAATAAAAGCACTCAGTCTCAGGTTTGGGTCCATTCTTTGGCTTCTTCCCGGCAACTAGCTTACCGGGCACGACAACTCCCTTGCCGTCCTTCTTGAAGTTCTTCTTACCCTTGCCTTTCTTGAACTTAGTGGTTTTATTGACCATCAACACTTGACGTTCCTTTTTGATTTACACCTCCACTGATTTCAGCATTGAAAATACTTCAGTAATAGTTTTCACCATCCCCTGCATATTGTAGTTCATCACAAAGCTCTTGTAGCTAGGTGGGAGCGACTGAAGGATTCTGTCAATGACCGCCTCGTCCGGGAGGTTAATGTCCAGCTGGGACAGGCGGTTGTGCAACCCAGACATTTTGAGTATGTGCTCACTGACAGAACTATTTTCCTCCACCTTACAACTGTAGAACTTGTCGGAGACTTCATATCTCTCGACCCGGGCATGAGCTTGGAAAACCATTTTCAGCTCTTCGAACATCTCATATGCTCCGTGTTGCTCAAAACGCTTTTGGAGCCCCGGTTCTAAGCTGTAAAGCATGCCGCACTGAACAAGGGAGTAATCATCAGCACATGACTGCCAAGCGTTCATAATGTCTTGGTTCTCTGGGATGGGTGCGTCACCTAGCGGTGCTTGTAGGACATATGCTTTCTTGGCAGCTATGAGCATGATCCTCAGGTTCCGGACCCAGTCCGTATAGTTGCTGCCATCATCTTTCAGCTTGGTTTTCTCTAGAAACGCGTTGAAGTTGAGGTTGACATGAGCGTGGGCCATTTGATCTACAAGACATTTTGCAAAGGTTTTTAGACTAAGTTCATGATAATTAAGTTCATCTAATCAAACTATTTAATGAACTCCCACTCAGATTAGACATCCCTCTAGTCATGTAAGTGATACATGATCTGACTCAACTAGACCGTGTCCGCCCATCATGTGAGACGGACTAGTCATCATCGGTGAACATCTCCATGTTGATCGTATCTTCCATATGACTCATGTTCAACCTTTCGGTCTCTTGTGTTCCGAGGCCATGTCTGTACATGCTAGGCTCGTCAAGTTAACCTAAGTGTTTTTGCATGTGTAAATATGTCTTACACCCATTGAATGTGGACGTTGGAATCTATCACACCCGATCATCCCGTGGTGCTTCGAAACAACGAACTTTCGCAACGGCGCACAGTTAGGGGAAACACTTTCTTGAAATTATTGTGAGGGATCATCTTATTTACTACCATCGTTCTAAGCAAATAAGATGCAAAAACATGATAAACATCACATGCAATCAAATAGTGACATGATATGGCCAACATCATATCGCTCCTTTGATCTCCATCTTCGGGGCGCCATGATCATCTCCGTCACCGGCATGACACCATGATCTCCATCATCATGATCTCCATCATCGTGTCTCCATGAAGTTGTTCACCAACTATTACTTCTACTACCATGGCTAACGGTTTAGCAATAAAATAAAGTAATTACATGGCGTTTATTCATTGACACACAGGTCATACAATAATTAAGACAACTCCTATGGCTCCTGCCGGTTGTCATACTCATTGACATGCAAGTCGTGATTCCTATTACAAGAATATGATCAATCTCATACATCACATATATATCATTCATCACAACTCTTTTTGGCCATATCACATCACAAGGCATATGCTGCAAAAACAAGTTAGACGTCCTCTAATTGTTGTTGCATGTTTTTACGTGGCTGCAATAGGGTTCTAGCAAGAACGTTTCTTACCTACGTAAAACCACAACATGATATGCCAATTTCTATTTACCCTTCATAAGGACCCTTTTCATCGAATCCGATCCTACTAAAGTGGTAGAGACAGACACCCGCTAGCCACCTTATGCAACTAGTGCATGTCAGTCGGCAGAACCTGTCTCGCGTAAGCGTACGTGTAAGGTCGGTCCGGGCCGCTTCATCCCATGATGTCGCCGAAACAAGATAAGACTAGTAGTGGCAAGAAAATTGACAACATCTACGCCCACAACAAGATTGTGTTCTACTCGTGCATAGAAACTACGCATAGACCTAGCTCTGATACCACTGTTGGGGAACGTTGCAGAAAATAAAAAAAATTCTACGCTTCACCAAGATCAATCTATGGAGTCATCTAGCAACGAGAGAGATGAGTGCATCTACATACCCTTGTAGATCGCGAGCGGAAGCATTCAAGAGAACGGGGTTGAGGGAGTCGTACTCGTCGTGATCCAAATCACCAAAGATCCTAGTGCCGAACGGACGGCACCTCCGCGTTCAACACACGTACGGTTGGGGAAGACGTATTCTCCTTCTTGATCCAGCAAGGGGGAAGGAGAGGTTGATGGAGATCCAGCAGCACGACGGCATGGTGGTGGAAGTAGCGGCGATCTTGGCAGGGCTTCGCCAAGCTCAGCGAGAGGGAGAGGTACTACGGGGGGGAGAGGGAGGCGCCAGGGACTAGGGTGCGGCTGCCCTTCCTCCCCCCTCTTTATATAGGGGACCTAGGGGGTGTGTCGGCCCCCTAGAGATCCCATCTCAAGGGGGGGGGCGGCCAAGGGGGGGACTTGCCCCCCAAGCCAAGTGGGGCGCCCCCACCCCTAGGGTTTCCAACCCTAGGCGTAGGGGGAGGCCCAAGGGGGGTGCACCAGCCCACCAGGGGCTGGTTCCCTTCCCTCTTAAGCCCATGGGGCCCTTTGGGATAGGTGTCCCCACCCCGTGGACCCCCGGGACCCTTCCGGTGGTCCCAGTACAATACCGGTGACCCCCGAAACTTTCCCGGTGGCCGAAACTGGACTTCCTATATACAATTCTTCACCTCCGGACCATTTCGAAACTCCTTGTGACGTCCGGGTTCTCATCCGAGACTCCGAACAATTTTTGGGTTACCGCATACTAATATCTCTACAATCCTAGCGTCACCGAACCTTAAGTGTGTAGACCCTACGGGTTTGGAAGACACGCAGACATGACCGAGACGACTCTCCGATCAATAACCAATAGCGGGATATGGATACCCATGTTGGCTCCCACATGTTCCACGATGATCTCATTGGATGAACCACGATGTCGAGGATTCAAGCAATCCCGTATACAATTCCCTTTGTCAATCGGTACGTTACTTGCCCGAGATTCGATCGTCGGTATCCCAATACCTCGTTCGATCTCGTTACCGGCAAGTCACTTTACTCATACCGTAATGCATGATCCCATGACCAAACACTTGGTCACATTGAGCTCATTATGATGATGCATTACCGAGTGGGCCCAGAGATACCTCTCCGTCATACGGAGTGACACTACAAGAAATATGTCAACTAGTGACCTTCTGTCAGTGACCCTGAAAGAATTGGTCATAGATCTATGACCATTTCAGACCAATTGGTCAAAAGCTGTTCGGGGGGCTCCAAACCCTAAACCATTGCGACCATTTTGGTCAGAAAGGTCGTAATTTCCTTACACGAAATGGTCACAAAGCAAACAGTGCTAGTCCGCTGCCTTATTTCTAGTTGTTAACGACCAATATAGATGGTCATAGCCTTGTAGATTGTGGTGGGTTGTGATGACTAGGCGCCATCTCATCAGTTTTGCCTATGTGTCATGTCCATGTGGCAGTTTTTGCCCTAGGTTGTGAAGCAACATATATTTCTGTTATTCCAAAAATTCCCAAAAAATTCTCATAAATGTTTTGGATCATATCTTCACCAAATATGTCAAAAACATTCCTTTCCTAGTTCAAAAATAATTCGAAAATATTCATTTTCCTATTCTGTTCAGAGCAGCACTTTGTGAAGGAAGTACCACTTTGGCATGTCCAAATGGTATCCATTTTCTACATTGCTTTCCTATGCCCAAATAAACGTCCTCCACCAAATGCCAGCTCAATCCATTCATTATTTTGAGCCCAGCTTCAACATTCGTATTTATGTCCAGTGTGGTACTTTGTAAAGCAAGTACCACCTAGGCTCCTCCTTTTGAGGTGAAAGTTTGTGAAGACGGTCTTCTTAGTAACTGATCATCCTCAGCCAAAACTCACACCCATTAGCCATGTGCATTTCCCGTACCGCAAATCAAACACTTGGCTGCTTATTCATGTTTGAGCATCGATCGGTCTCCTCGTGAGAATCTTATGTTGTGATTTTCTTCCTAGCACCTACCTGGGGAGTGCACAACCCACTAGACATGCCTAGGCCACCCAGAACACATGGCAACACCACGGTCACGCGTGACCACGCGGCGGGCATGCGAGCTTACGCGCTCTAGTGTTGGGGCCCTCGGCCACCGTCCAAACCTCGATGTCTCGCCATCAAACCATGTATTTATGATTAAGTAGATACTTACTTACCTAGAAATGATTTTTGGAAAAAATAAAGAGCAAACTATGAGGCAGCTGCAGTTCAAATTTGACCCGCTTTTCCTGCTAAATCGGCGGGAATTTGTCTTTTTCACCAGAGGTGGATCAAAACTTTTGACACCCAACCATTTTGTCAATTCTGCATTAAATATGGCCTAGTATTTTATCAAATTGATTTGGTACAATTTTGCAACAAATATATGGTAGGTCCTTCATAAAAAAACACATTTCACGCACTCGAAAAATGGAAAATGAATTTTCTGTGCAAAGAAAATGAAAACTTCCTTAGGCAACATTGTTTTCCATTCCAAGATGCACCCTTGTGCACGATATGAGATCATTTGAACAAACTACGCCATGAATGTGGCCATAAGATTGATCATTTGGCTTGAAAGCCATGAATCTTCACGCATGATAGCTCATTTCTGAGAACACTTTTTTAAAATAATTTCCGTATTACAAGTTTATTATTTTTCCTGGAAACTTGGCCACATATAATGACACAATACGAAGGTTTTCCAATTTTTTTATTTTATTTTATTTTTTTATGCTCGTTTCAAAATGTGGTCAAAACGGCAGGGTTGACCGTTCCTAGCTAGTGGTTGAATCTTGGAAAACTTTTGATGTTTCTCTTATTAAATAGATACTTATGTACCTAGAATTTATTTTTGGAAAAAATAAAGAGCAAACTATGAGGCAGCTGCAGTTCAAATTTAACCTGCTTCCAGCTGAATCAGCGGGAATTTGTCTTTTTCACCAGAGGTGGATCAAAACTTTTTACACCCAAACATTTGGTCAATTGTGCATTAAATATGGCCTAGTATTTTTGAAAAATGATTTGGTCCAATTTTGCAATAATTATTTGGTAGGTCCTTCAGAAAAAAAACTCATTTTGGGCACTCAAAAAATAGAAAATGAATTTTCCGTGCAAAGAAGATGAAAACTCCCTTAGGCAACATTGTTTGGAATTCCAAGATGCACCTTTTTGCACAATATGAGATCATTTGAACAAACTATGCCATGAAAGTGGCCATAAGATTGATCATTTGGCTTGAAAGCCATGAATCTTCACGCATGATAGCTCATTTCTGAGAACACTTTTTAAAATAATTTCCGTATTACAAGTTTATTATTTTTCCTGGTAACTTGGTCACATATAATGACACAATGCGAAGGTTTTCCAATTTTTTGATTTTTTTTAATTTTTTATGCCCGTTTCAAAATGCGGTCAAAATGGCAGGCTTGACCGTTCCTAGCTAGTGGTTGAATCTTGGAAAACTTTTGATGTTTCTCTGATTAAATAGATACTTATGTACCTAGAAATGATTTTTGGAAAAAATAAAGAGCAAACTATGAGGTAGCTGTAGTTCAAATTTGACCCGCTTCCAACTGAATCAGCGGGAATTTGTCTTTTTTACCAGAGGTGGAGCAAATATTTGACACCCAACCATTTGGTCAATTGTGCATTAAATATGGCCTAGTATTTTATAAAAATGATTTGGTCCAATTTTGCAACAAATATATGGTAGGTCCTTCACGAAAAAACTCATTTTGGGCACTTGAAAAAATGCAAAAATGAATTTTTCGTCCAAAGAAAATGAAAACTTCCTTAGGCAACATTGTTTTCCATTCCAATATGCATGCTTGTGCACGATATGAGATCATTTGAATAAACTATGCCATGAATGTGGCCTTAATATTGATCATTTGGCTTGAAAGCCATTGATCTCCACACATGATAGCTCGTTTCTGAGAACACTTTTTAAAAATATTTGCCGTATTACAAGTTTATTATTTTTCATGGTAACTTGGTCACATGTAATGACACAATACGAGGGTTTTCCAATCTTTTGATTTTTTTTGAATTTTTTATGCCCGTTTCAAAATGCGGTCAAAACGACGGGAATGACCGTTCCTAGCTAGTGGTTGAATCTTGGAATTTTTTTGGTGTTTCTCTGATTAAATAGATACTTTTGTACCTAGAAATGATTTTTGGGAAAAATAAAGAGCAAACTATGAGGCAGCCGAAGTTCAAATTTGACCCGCTTCCAGCTGAATCGGCGGAAATTTGTCTTTTTGATGAGAGGTGGATCGAAACTTTTGACACCCAACCTTTTGGTCAATTGTGCATTAAATATGACCTATTATTTTATAAAAATGATTTGGTCCAATTTTGCAACAAATATATGGTAGACCCCTCACAAAAAAATCATTTTGGGCATTCAAAAAATCATTAAAAATAGCTAGAAAGATAAAAAATGCATGCAAATTTGTGATCATCCATAAAATGTGGTCTAAGTTGAGTGATAAATCTAGTTGTGCAGTTTTCCAAAATATTTTTGATAGCTGCTTAACAAAACCTCCTAGTTTTAGTACTTAAAAAACTATTTAAAACATAAACTTTCTCAACCAATCAGGGTTGTTCCCACGGATCACTCCAATGTACCCGATCTGAACCGTCCACATCCAACGGATCCAACGGCTCTCAATCACCTCGCAGTTCTCCCTCCCCCAACCCAAACCCTAGCAGCCCCTCTCCTCGCTCCAGCCAGATCTCCCCCTCCCCCTCCCCCTCTCCCTCCCCCAACCCAAACCCTAGTCGCCGCATGTCTCCTCCCATCGAAC
>NC_041383.1:93279005-93304981 GCF_002162155.2 Triticum dicoccoides
CAACCTCCACCACCCCCACCCACCACTGCCGACCTCGTCTCCGCCACACACCCTCTCCCCTAGCCTTCATCCCCCAGATCCAGCAGTCTAGGCACGGCCATCGCATCACGGCCGGATTTCTCGCCGGTGCACGCGTGCGTGCTTCACGCCGGCCACGGGCCTCCGGCAATCAGGATGGCGACGACGTCAACGGGATCACCGGGTCTCCGGCGGCGCGTGCTCCTCGCACACCTGCTTCCATCCTCCTCGCCCCTCCCTGTGCTCCCAATCCGGCCCCAACGAAGCCATGGTGAGTCCCGTCGCGGCGGCCGCCGATCCGTGCCTGAATTCTCCGACGCTGGATTCGCTCCCATCTGACCTGATCTGATCTTCTGCTGATGCTAGACCACCATGGCTGACAAGTGCGGCAACCGCGACTGCGCCGACAAGACCCAGTGCGTGTAAGTGCCTACCAGACAGCCAGATCGAGCTAAACCTCTCTGTCTTTTCTACGTGCCTCTAACTAGCCACTAGCTAAAAATCCACATCGTCTCTATGTATTCCGATCTTCGTATTGGTCTTTGCTCTGCTCTCTCTCTCTGTCTCTGAACATGTTCCTGTGGTTTTTTCATGCGTGCAGGAAGAAGGGCGACAGCTATGGCGTCGTCATGGTTGACACCGAGAAGAGGTACCGCGTACTATTTCACTTCATCCCTCCGCCTGTTCGGCAGGCAGGCATGCATGCATACGCAGCTATTGTAGGAGTACGTAGAAAACATAATGGTTGATGAAGCAGAAGCATCACCCACACCAAATTAACAGGACATAGAAACTAGCTTTGCTGTCAGATAGATTAACCAAATTAACTCGAGCTCGAAGTACTTCATGTAGCCTCCAGAGCTAAACACAAAGTGATTGATTAGAGATCAGCCTGCACTGCTTGAAAACTTGTACGGAGATCTATTAGCCTGATAGATCAGTAATTCAGAACAATGAAGCACACTTAACTGTTTCTACATTTTGTTTGGATGAGCCCATCCCATGATTTACCAGTTGGGAGCATACTTTGTCTCTGTTGTTAATTGCTTATGTAAAAGTTGCTTGGTTTATGCTGCTCTGTGGACACTAATCTAGTGAACGAAATAATGGAACAAAAGCATGTCCCCTTTTTCTTCAGATGACATACTGAAGTAAAATCCAACTGAAGTTGAACTATTCATGTCGAGGGATTAAACACAACACACGCAGTTTTCTGCTCTGTTTAATATACTTGTGCATCATGTGCTTATACTACCATTTTCTTGGTTCTTAACATAGGTGAAGTGTTCAGCTATGCTTCTCACTGACCAGTCACACTGGCAAGTCGAACACGCAGGGAGAGACGACTCTCGTTACCACTCTGTATGCTGATCCTGATTCGCGGTAAGGCTAATGTTTCCCCTCCCTACTCTTAGTTCATCCTTGGGTCTTGTGTTTGTGTGATGATTTTTTGAATCTCTTGCAGATTGGGGTGTGCAGTACGTCTGCAGGTGCCACGAATCCGGAGCCTGATGTTGCTGCTGAAGAGCAGAGCGATCAAGGTCCCCCAAAGGGAGACATCTAGAGGGCCTTACTCATCAGGTGAGCTGATGTTTGCCCGAGCGCTTTGAGATGGTAGTTGGTAGTGGGATAGGCTGTTGTCCTCGTTGGGTAGAATGTCTGCCTCGCCCTGATTTGATCTGTGTGTCGTGCCTGTGTTTCGATGCTGGTAAGATTGCCAGAATCCAGCAACAGATGTTAATATTGTATAGATGTTGTTGGCCAACTTTTTTATAAACCGAACACCAGTAAGAAAAGGCCTATGCAGTATTGCTTAGTCTATACTTAATACTATACAGATTTTGCAACCTGATATGATCAGCGTGTTGGAGAACGTTGCAAAAAATAAAATTTTCCTACGGTTTCACCAAGATCCATCTATGAGTTCATCTAAGCAACGAGTGATAGGAGTGCATCTACATACCTTTGTAGATTGCGAGCGGAAGCTTTCAAGAGAAAGGGGATGATGGAGTCGTACTCGCCGTGATCCAAATCACCGATGACCAAGTGCCGAATGGACAGCACCTCCGCGTTCAACACACGTACGGAGCGGATGATGTCTCCTCCTTCTTGATCCAGCAAGGGGGAAGGAGAGGTTGAGGAAGAAGACTCCAACAGCAGCACGACGGTGTGCTGGTGGTGGAGAGGCAGTACTCCGACAGGGCTTCGCCAAGCACTTAACGGAGGAGGAGAGGTGCTGGGGAGGGGAGGGGCTGCGCCTTGGATCAGGTGTTCAGCCCTCCCCTCGCCCCTCTATTTATAGGGGAAGGGGGAAGGGGGCCGGCCCCCTCTAGATGAGATCTAGAAGGGGGGCGGCGGCCAGGGAGGGGGCTTGCCCCCCAAGCAAAGGGGGGCGCCCCCTTTAGGGTCCCCCCCCCAACCCTAGGCGCAAGGGCCCAAGGGGGGGCGCCCAGCCCTCCTGGGCTGGTTCCCCTGCCCACTATGGCCCATGAGGCCCTCCAAGAGAGGTGGCCCCTCCCGGTGGACCCCCGGAACCCCTCCGGTGGCCCCGGTACAATACCGATATGCCCTCGAATCCTTCCGGTGACCGTATGACAACTTCCCATATATAAATCTTCACCTCCGGACCATTCTGGAACTCCTCACGACGTCCTAGATCTCATCCGGGACTCCAACAACATTCGGTAATCACATACAAGTCTTCCTAATAACCCTAGCGTCACCGAACCTTAAGTGTGTAGACCCTGCGGGTTCGGAAGACACACAGACATGACCGAGATGACTCTCCGGTCAATAACCAACAGCGGGATCTGGATACCCATGTTGGATCCCACATGTTCCACGATGATCTCATTGGATGAACCACGATGTCGAGGATTCAAGCAATCCCATATAAAATTCCCTTTGTCAAACGGTACGTTACTTGCCTGAGACTCGATCATCGGTATCCCAATACCTCATTTAGTATCGTTACCGGCAAGTCACTTTACTCACCGTAATGCATGATCCCGTGACCAAACACTTGGTCACTTTGAGCTCATTATGATGATGCATTACCAAGTGGGCCCAGAGATACCTCTCCGTCATACGGAGTGACAAATCCCAGTCTCGATCCGTGTCAACCCAACAGACACTTTCGGAGATACCTGTAGTGCACCTTTATAGTCACCCAGTTACGTTGTGAAGTTTGGTACACCCAAAGCACTCCTACGGTATCCGGGAGTTACACGATCTCATGGTCTTAGGAAAAGATACTTGACATTGGAAAAGCTCTAGCAAAACGAACTACACGATCTTGTGCTATGCTTAGGATTTGGGTCCTGTCCATCACATCATTCTCCTAATGATGTGATCCCGTTATCAACGACATCTAATGTCCATAGTCAGGAAACCATGACTATCTGTTGATCAACGAGCTAGTCAACTAGAGGCTCACTAGGGACATATTATGGTCTATGTATTCACACGTGTATTACGATTTCCGGATAATACAATTATAGCATGAATAAAGACAATTATCATGAACAAGGAAATATAATAATAATCCTTTTATTATTGCCTCTAGGGCATATTTCCAACAGTCTCCCACTTGCACTAGAGTCAATAATCTAGTTACATTGTGATGAATCAAACACCCATAGAGTTCTGGTGTTGATCATGTTTTGCTCGCGAGAGAGGTTTAGTCAACGGATCTGCGACATTCAGATCCGTATGTACTTTGCAAATATCTATGTCTCCATCTTGAACATTTTCACGGATGGAGTTGAAACGATGCTTGATGTGCCTGGTCTTCTTGTGAAACCTGGGCTCCTTAGCGAGGGCAATAGCTCCAGTGTTGTCACAGAAGAGTTTGATCGGCCCCGACGCATTAGGTATGACTCCTAGGTCGATGATGAACTCCTTCACCCATATTGCTTCATGCGCTGCCTCCGAGGATGCCATGTACTCCACTTCACATGTAGATCCCGCCACGACGCTCTGCTTGCAGCTGCACCAGCTTCCTGCCCCACCATTCAAAATATACACGTATCCGGTTTGTGACTTAGAGTCATCCAGATCTGTGTTGAAGCTAGCGTCGACGTAACCCTTTATGACGAGCTCTTCGTCACCTCCATAAACGAGAAACATATCCTTAGTCCTTTTCAGGTACTTCAGGATATTCTTGACCGTTGTCCAGTGTTCCTTGTCGGGATTACTTTGGTACCTTCCTACCAAACTTACGGCAAGGTTTACATCAGGTCTGGTACACAACATGGCATACATAATAGATCCTATGGCTAAAGCATAGGGGATGACACTCATATCTTCTTTATCTTTTGTCGTGGTCGGGCATTGAGCCGAGCTCAATCTCACACCTTGCAACACAGGCAAGAACCCCTTCTTGGACTGATCCATTTTGAACTTCTTAAAAATCTGATCAAGGTATGTGCTTTGTGAAAGACCTATGAGGCGTCTCGATCTATCCCTATAGATCTTGATGCCTAATATGTAAGCAGCTTCTCCAAGGTCCTTCATTGAAAAACACTTATTCAAGTAGGCCTTAATGCTATCGAAAAGTTCTATATCATTTCCCATCAAAAGTATGTCATCTACATATAATATGAGAAATGCTACAGAGCTCCCACTCACTTTCTTGTAAACGCAGGCTTCTCCATAAGTCTTCATAAACCCAAACGCTTTGATCATCTCATCAAAGCGAATGTTCCAACTCCGAGATGCTTGCACCAGCCCATAAATGGATCGCTGGAGCTTGCATACTTTGTTAGCATTCTTAGGATCGACAAAATACTCCGGCTGCATCATATACAGTTCTTCCTTAAGATGCCCGTTAAGGAATGCCGTTTTGACGTCCATCTGCCATATCTCATAATCATAGTATGCGGCAATTGCTAACATGATTCAGACGGACTTCAGCTTCGCTACGGGAGAGAATGTCTCATCATAGTCAACCCCTTGAACTTGCCAATAACCCTTAGCGACAAGTTGAGCTTTATAGACGGTAATATTACCATCCGCGTCCGTCTTCTTCTTAAAGATCCTTTTGTTTTCTATCGCTCGCCGATCATCGGGCAAGTCTGTCAAAGTCCATACTTTGTTTTCATACATGGATTCTATCTCGGATTGCATGGCTTCAAGCCATTTGTTGGAATCTGGGCCCGCCATCGCTTCTTCATAGTTTGAAGGTTCACCGTTGTCTAACAACATGATTTCCAGGATAGGGTTGCCATACCACTCTGGTGTGGAACGTGTCCTTGTGGACCTATGAGGTTCAGTAGCAACTTGATCTGAAGTACCTTGATCATAATTATTAATTTCCACTCCAGTTGGTGTAGGCACCACAGGAACATTTTCCCGAGCTGCACTACTTTCTGGTTCAAGAGGTAGTATTTCATCGAGTTCTACTTTCCTCCCACTTACTTCTTTTGAGAGAAACTCTTTTTCCAGAAAGGATCCGTTCTTGGCAACAAAGGTCTTGCCCTCGAATCTTAAGTAGAAGGTATACCCAATGGTTTCCTTAGGGTATCCTATGAAGACGCATTTTTCCGACTTGGGTTCGAGCTTTTCAGGTTGTAGTTTCTTAACATAAGCATCGCATCCCCAAACTTTTAGAAACGACAGCTTAGGTTTCTTCCCAAACCATAATTCATACGGTGTCGTCTCAACAGATTTAGACGGTGCCCTATTTAAAGTGAATGTAGTTGTCTCTAGAGCGTATCCCCAAAATGATAGCGGTAAATCGGTAAGAGACATCATAGATCGCACCATACCCAATAGAGTGCGATTACGACATTCGGACACACCGTTACGTTGAGGTGTTCCAGGCGGCGTGAGTTGTGAAACGATTCCACATTTCCTTAAGTGTGTACCAAATTCGTGACTTAAATATTCTCCTCCACAATCTGATCGTAGGAACTTTATCTTTCGGTCACGTTGATTCTCTACCTCATTCTGAAATTCCTTGAACTTTTCAAAGGTTTCAGACTTGTGTTTCATTAAGTAGACATATCCATATCTACTCAAGTCATCAGTGAGAGTGAGAACATAACGATATCCTCCGCGAGCCTCAATGCTCATTGGACCGCACACATCGGTATGTATGATTTCCAATAAGTTGGTTGCTCGCTCCATTGTTTCGGAGAACGGAGTCTTGGTCATTTTGCCCATGAGGCATGGTTCGCATGTGTCAAATGATTCATAATCGAGAGACTCTAAAAGTCCATCAGCATGGAGCTTCTTCATGCGCTTGACACCAATGTGACCAAGGCGGCAGTGCCACAAGTATGTGGGACTATCATTATCAACTTTACATCTTTTGGTATTCACACTATGAATATGTGTAACATTACGTTCGAGATTTATTAAGAATAAACCATTGACCATCGGGGCATGACCATAAAACATATCTCTCATATAAATAGAACAACCATTATTCTCGGATTTAAATGAGTAGTCATCTCGTATCAAACGAGATCCAGATACAATGTTCATGCTCAAACTTGGCACTAAATAACAATTATTGAGGTTTAAAACTAATCCCATAGGTAAATGTAGAGGTAGCGTGCCGACGGCGATCACATCGACCTTGGAACCATTCCCGACGCACATCGTCACCTCGTCCTTCGCCAGTCTCCGCTTATTCAGCAGCTCCTGCTGTGAGTTACAAATATGAGCAACAGCACCGGTATCAAATACCCAGGAGTTACTACGAGTACTGGTAAGGTACACATCAATTACATGTATATCAAATATACCTTTAGTGTTGCCGGCCTTCTTGTCTGCTAAGTATTTGGGGCAGTTCCGCTTCCAGTGACCCTTCCCCTTGCAAGCACTCAGTCTCAGGCTTGGGTCCATTCTTTGACTTCTTCCCGGCAACTGGCTTACCGGGCGCGACAACATCTTTGCCGTCCTTCTTGAAGTTCTTCTTACCCTTGCCCTTATTGAACTTAGTGGTCTTATTGACCATCAACACTTGATGTTCTTTCTTGATTTCAACCTCTGCTGACTTCAACATTGAAAATACTTCAGGAATGGTCTTCACCATCCCCTGCATATTGTAGTTCAACACAAAGCTCTTCTAGCTCGGTGGGAGCGACTGAAGGATTCTGTCAATGACCGCCTCGTCCGGGAGGTTGATCTCCAGCTGGGACAGGCGGTTGTGCAACCCAGACATTTTGAGTATGTGCTCACTGACAGAACTGTTTTCCTCCATTTTAAAACTATAGAACTTGTCGGAGACTTCATATCTCTCGACCCGGGCATGAGCTTGGAAAACCATTTTCAGCTCCTCGAACATCTCATATGCTCCGTGTTTCTCAAAACGCTTTTGGAGCCCCGGTTCTAAGCTGTAAAGCATGCCGCACTGAACGAGGGAGCAATCATCAGCACGTGACTGCCAAGCGTTCATAACGTCTTAGTTCTCTGGGATGGGTGCTTCAGCTAGCGGTTCATCTAGGACATATGCTTTCTTGGCTGCTATGAGGATGATCCTCAGGTTCCGGACCCAGTCCGAATAGTTGTTGCCATCATCTTTCAGCTTGGTTTTCTCTAGGAACGCGTTGAAGTTCATGTTGACATGAGCGTTGGCCATTTGATCTACAAGACATATTTTGCAAAAGTTTTAGACTAAGTTCATGATAATTAAGTTCATCTAATCAAATTATTTAATGAACTCCCACTCAGATTGACATCCCTCTAGTCATCTAAGTGTTACACGATCCGAGTCGACTAGGCCGTGTCCGATCATCACGTGAGACGGACTAGTCATCATCGGTGAACATCTCCATGTTGATCGTATCTTCTATATGACTCATGTTCGACCTTTCGGTCTCTGTGTTCCGAGGCCATGTTTGTACATGCTAGGCTCGTCAAGTTAACCCTAAGTGTTCTGCATGTGTAAATCTGTCTTACACCCGTTGTATGTGAACGTAAGGATCTATCACACCCGATCATCACGTGGTGCTTCGAAACGACGAACTTTAGCAACGGTGCACAGTTAGGGGGAACACTTTCTTGAAATTATTATAAGGGATCATATTATTTACTACCGCCGTTCTAAGTAAACAAGATGCATAAAACATAATAAACATCACATGCAATTATATAAAGTAGTGACATGATATGGCCAATATCATATAGCTCCTTTGATCTCCATCTTCGGGGCTCCATGATCATCTTCGTCACCGGCATGACACCATGATCTCCATCATTGTGTCTTCATGAAGTTGTCACGCCAACGACTACTTCTACTTCTATGGCTAACGCGTTTAGCAATAAAGTAAAGTAATTTACATGGCGTTCTTCAATGACACGCAGGTCATACAAAAAATAAAGACAACTCCTATGGCTCCTGCCGGTTGTCATACTCATCGACATGCAAGTCGTGATTCCTATTACAAGAACATGATCTCATACATCACAATATATCATTCATCATTCATCACAACTTCTGGGCATATCACATCACATGACAATTGCTGCAAAAACAAGTTAGACGTCCTCTAATTGTTGTTGCATCTTTTACGTGGCTGCAATTGGGTTCTAGCAAGAACGTTTTCTTACCTACGAATAACCACAACGTGATTTTGTCAACTTCTATTTACCCTTCATAAGGACCCTTTTCATCGAATCCGCTCCAACTAAAGTAGGAGAGACAGACACCCGCTAGCCACCTTATGCAACTAGTGCATGTCAGTCGGTGGAACCTGTCTCACGTAAGCGTACGTGTAAGGTCGGTCCGGGCCGCTTCATCCCACAATACCGCTGAAGCAAGAAAAGACTAGTAGCGGCAAGCAAGTTGACAAGATCTACGCCCACAACAAATTTGTGTTCTACTCGTGCAATAGAGAACTACGCATAGACCTAGCTCATGATGCCACTGTTGGAGAACGTTGCAGAAAATAAAAAATTTCCTACGGTTTCACCAAGATCCATCTATGAGTTCATCTAAGCAATGAGTGATAGGAGTGCATCCACATACCTTTGTAGATCGCGAGCGGAAGCTTTCAAGAGAAAGGGGATGATGGAGTCGTACTCGCCGTGATCCAAATCACCGATGACCAAGTGCCGAATGGACAGCACCTCCGCGTTCAACACACGTACGGAGCGGATGACGTCTCCTCCTTCTTGATCCAGCAAGGGGGAAGGAGAGGTTGAGGAAGAAGACTCCAGCAGCAGCACGACGGCGTGTTGGTGGTGGAGAGGCAGTACTCCGACAGGGCTTCGCCAAGCACTTAACGGAGGAGGAGAGGTGTTGGGGAGGGGAGGGGCTGCACCTTGGATCAGGTGTTCAGCCCTCCCCTCGCCCCTCTATTTATAGGGGAAGGGGGAAGGGGGCCGGCCCCCTCTAGATGAGATCTAGAGGGGGGGCGGCGGCCAGGGAGGGGGCTTGCCCCCCAAGCAAAGGGGGGCGCCCCCTTTAGGGTTCCCCCCCAACCCTAGGTGCAAGGGCCCAAGGGGGGGGCGCCCAGCCCTCCTGGGCTGGTTCCCCTGCCCACTATGGCCCATGAGGCCCTCCGAGAGAGGTGGCCCCTCCCGGTGGACCCCCGGAACCCCTCCGGTGGCCCCGGTACAATACCGATATGCCCTCGAATCCTTCCGGTGACCGTATGACAACTTCCCATATATAAATCTTCACCTCCGGACCATTCCGGAACTCCTCATGACGTCCTGGATCTCATCCGGGACTCCAACAACATTCGGTAATCACATACAAGTCTTCCTAATAACCCTAGCGTCACCGAACCTTAAGTGTGTAGACCCTACGGGTTCGGGAGACACGCAGACATGACCGAGATGGCTCTCCGGTCAATAATCAACAACGGGATCTGGATACCCATGTTGGCTCCCACATGCTCCTCAATGATGTCATCGGATGAACCACGATGTCGAGGATTCAATCAACCCCGTATACAAATCCCTTTGTCAAACGGTACGTCACTTGCCTGAGACTCGATCGTCGGTATCCCAATACCTCGTTCAGTCTCGTTACCGGCAAGTCACTTTACTCGTACCGTAATGCATGATCCCGTGACCAAACACTTGGTCACTTTGAGCTCATTATGATGATGCATTACCGAGTGGGCCTAGAGATACCTCTCCGTCATACGGAGTGACAAATCCCAGTGTCGATCCGTGTCAACCCAACAGACACTTTCGGAGATACCTGTAGTGCACCTTTATAGTCACCCAGTTACGTTGTGACGTTTGGTACACCCAAAGCACTCCTACGGTATCCGGGAGTTACACGATCTCATGGTCTAAGGAAAAGATACTTGACATTGGAAAAGCTCTAGCAAAACGAACTACACGATCTTGTGCTATGCTTAGGATTTGGGTCCTGTCCATCACATCATTCTCCTAATGATGTGATCCCGTTATCAACGACATCTGATGTCCATAGTCAGGAAACCATGACTATCTGTTGATCAACGAGCTAGTCAACTAGAGGCTTACTAGGGACATATTATGGTCTATGTATTCACTTGTGTATTACGATTTCCGGATAATACAATTATAGCATGAATAAAGACAATTATCATGAACAAGGAAATATAATAATAGTCCTTTTATTATTGCCTCTAGGGCATATTTCCAACACATCGGAGAATAAAACAGTGCAAGTGCCTGCCAGTAGCACCATGATCAACTTTGCATACTAGTAGCTGCTATACACGTCCAGATTTCACCGTGAGTAGTTATTCTAGGCATAGAAGCTGAACCCATCTTCAACAGTTATTCTAAACACAAATTTTGATGGGTGACCTCTTAGTGAAGTATTGGTTGGTTGTGAGAACAATGCTTGCGTTTTAGCTACTGCCACTTTGAGCTGCTGTAGCTTGTAGTTATCAATTCTAACTGGGTTTACATATTGCATTTCTGGAGCAGTCGATCGACATTTCTATGTTTTTATGTTATATAAGATGAACAAATGTTATGTTTAAAGTGTGAGCTGACTAGTAATCCTAGAGAGAACCACCTCCATTTTTGCAAATGTTATGGTACATTATATGGTTTCTTTAGCTATGCGATGCCACACTTATATTTTAAATTTTCTGTCTGATGTAAATTTTGGTTTCGTTCTCAATTTCGGTGCCTCTGGTTGATGCAGGTGCACATGACTATTCTGGACAACATGGTCTCCTTTTCGGCATGCGCAAGTGTCGGGTGGTGCTTGCCTACATGGTTTACGGCAAGCTGCAGTTCAGGTGGGCGCTCGAGCTCCCCCTTCTCATGCTATACATCCAGGTACACAATTCCATCGGTACCTACACATACCAATGCCCACTGGATAAATATCAAGAGTTGATAGCTGATCTGTAGCAAATATAGCTGTGTGTAAGGAGCAGCTGTGTGTAACTTCTTTACTTGGTTTCTCTTTTACAGGAGTTCCAGGCCTAAGAAAGTTGGAAGTGCGAAGACGTGAAGAAAAGCGCGAAGCCGTGAAGTGCTACTCAGCAAAGAGTTGTCTGTTCTATTTGATTGTAATATTGTAATATTGTAATAGCTGGTATACCTGGGTTGTAATAGTCTACAGAAATAGTAATACACTAATTTAGTGTTATTTGACAAATTTCACATGTTCTCTTGTTTGTTTGGAATATTTGATTATGAATGTGATTTGATAGTGTGTGAGATGGTAACATGACCAGTGCAACCCACTTGTGAAATAATATGACTAGTTCGTAACTTTCTGATGTGTGGGACCAGCTCCAAAATATATTTTCCAAAAATATATAATTAATAGACTGTAAAAGGCCAAAGCCCAGAAATAAAAAGGTTGAAATATTGGACTTGGCCCATGTAGCCCAATAGAATTCATAGGAAAAATAATAATAGAAATATCAAATTTGTTGGGCTAGGCCCATGTAGAAAACCAAATTGGATCGGGCTGAATCTTGTGCCACATCAGCTTGCCATGCTGGATGCCTACGTGGCCTGGGGAGGTTGATAGTGACCAAAAGGCCACAGTGGACATATTTTGGTCATAAACGTCTTTGACCATTCCAGAAGAAAGGTCGCTATAGTCAGTTTACGACCGCCAGCCTTTGACCTTCTGTTTTTGGTCACAAAAAGGCCGCAAATGAAAAACCATGACCTTTCTGTGACCAATAGTGGTGGTCACAAGTTGACATATTTCTTGTAGTGTGACAAGTCCCAGTCTCGATCCATGTCAACCCAACATATACTTTCGGGGATACCTGTAGTATACCTTTATAGTCACCCAGTTACTTTGTGACGTTTGGTACACCCAAAGCACTCCTACGGTGATGTAGGGCGGAACCCTAGGTGGACGATCTTTCACGTTTGGAGTGGATCCTACGGGGAATCCTGAAGAACACGCGTAAGCACAAAGGGGAAACACGGGGAAAACAAGAGGGAATCACGAAACCGACAAGGAATCAATCACACAAGTGCTAGATCACCATGGACAAAGAGTAACACATGATCCACAATCAACAAAGGTAAGGATACAAAGGAACCGTTCTTCTCTGAGAGGAGGTCTTGAATCCACGAGGGGATCTTCCCGTAAAGGGGTCTTGAATCCAAGTGGATCTTCTCCGAAGAGGCCGCGGTCTCTCACGAGGAGGAGATCCGATGGATGAGCGAGGCTCTATCTCACAAATGAGCTAAATCAACGCTAAATCTAACTAGGAGGAGTGGGGGAGTATATATAGTGCTAGCCCATGAAGGGGTAAGTGAGAGGGGGATACATGGACCGTTGGCCCGTTCTCTGCGCACAGGCAGGCCGGAAGTTCCGGGCGGGGCCGGAAGTTCCGGGCTCCGGAAGTTCCGGGCAGGTTCCGGCCGGGTTCCGGGCTAACCAGAGAGTTGGCGCACTCGGGGCTGGTCTGGACTCCGAGGGTCGGAGGTTCCGGGCAGGCTGGAAGGTCCGGGGGGCAGAAGTTCCGGGCAGGCCGGAAGGTCCGGGCTTTCCAGAAGCTTGTCCCTGCTTCTTCTTCCTTCTCCTCTTCCATGCTTGGCCTTGGTCCTTGGATCCTCCATGGTCATCTCGGTTGTACCTGAGTGTATGCAAGGTCCATGCATGAGGTAGTAGCCATGTCTCACATGTGGAAAGTGACGGTTCGAAGAGGAGTGAGTTCACCTTGTGCCCAATGGCGTATGGTCGAGGTCTCGTCATATGTCCTCTTGGGGATTGGAGAGTAGTCGAAGTGTACATGGGGATGAACATGGGATGCTCCGCATCATCTCCCCCCCTCCCTTGGGAAAGATCCGACCTCAGATCATGATCCTCATAACCATGGAAACGGGTGTCATGGACGGACTTGTAGTTGGACGTAGGTGAAGGCATTGCGCAATCCAAGTACTCCAAGGTGTCTCCGGTATGTGGTACATGCAAAATGAGCAAACACAAGCGACACTCGGAAATATAATGGTTAGCGCACACAAAATGTCCATCAATTAAGCATGAGTCCATGCAAAGGGATAGTGCGTGACAAAGCGCATGAAGCTTATCAAGATGATATAGAATGATATACAAAGAATTCATGGGATAATTAGCATGGTGCACAAAGCGACCAATTCTACCATTGTGCAAAATGATGTCATAGAGGGACGGTTCATCAATAGCATGAATATGGCAATGGATGCTCAATATGTGTAAGCTATCATGCAATTGATGGTGGACAATATGATCATGATGTATGAATATGCCATCAAGGTAGATCACAACAAATTTGCTACGGAAGTGCACAAGCTCATATATCATGGATGACATTGGAATATAAGATGCAACAAGGCAATCATAATGTGAGTCAATCCATGCATGGGGTGCAAACTTGTGGTAAGTATGATATGTCCATCGAGCATGACATGTATGAGCACAAACAACAAATATGGAGGTGTTGGTGTGCCAAAGCTCGATGTCGAGGCATAAGTAGAGTTTCGAAGGTGCATCCAATAAGTGCGAGCGCTCCTCAATGTGAAGGTCCATGTAGCCAATCTCCAATGTCTTTCCTCCGTTCACGAGATGTATCATGTAGACAATAAGAAGGAAACAACAATGAAAGAGTGACCCATCCAATATGCGTATTTGAGGATGGCTCAAAGAGAAGGAGTTGACCTTATGAATGTTCTCGAAGATGTTGGAGTTGCACATCATGTATGCCTTCACATAACCAATATGTCTCGTGGTGGTACCGCCTTGTAAATCCTTCAAAATGAAAGAATATGACAAACACTTGGAAAAACAAATGAGGTTAGCAAAATGGCAAAACCAATCATTCGTGTGGTAAGATATCCAACAAGTGTATGTATAATGCTCATCATAAGAAATGACAAGGGAGTATTGCATAGTATGGAGGCATATGATGCGAGAACAACCAAATGCAATAGGCTCAATCAAACAAGCATGCATCAGAAGTAAGGTTTCAAAGTCTCTAGGATCAATAAGCATAGTATGGTTGCACTCAATACAAGGTGATATGAGAGATGCAACTAATGGAGACAAGAGACATTGATCATGACAAATCAAGTGAGAGGCATGAGCATATATGTCATCAACCCAAGAAAGCAAGTGATAGTGGAACATGGGTGATGCAACCAAGCAAGCAATCATAGCAATCAAGTCAAGCAAGCTAGTAGTGCGAAGATGCAACGTACTAGAAGGAATCATGGCAAGCATGTCATGTGTGCAAATAGTGGGCATGAGTAATGGACATGACATATCACAAGCATGAAAGCAAGATGTGAGGAAAATAGCATGAATGTATTGGTGAGAAGCCATATGTAAATAGCAATGGGGCATCATGACTCTCCCAACACAACAAGCATCAATGGCATGGGGCACATGATAAACATGGCAAAAGCAACAAGGATCTCCACCAAGCATGCAAATACACATAGGAGTAGCATAATGACGAATCATGGGTAGATGCAAGCAAGGGTCACAATTGCATGGCAAAGGCATAGAAGCAAGTATAACATGCAAAGTGAACACGGGAAAATGAGCATAAGGTGACAAGTGGTAAATAGCCCATAGCCGTGTGAGAGCCAAGTAGAAGAGATGCGCGTAGTCCTTGCGCGAAGGGAACAGTGGTAAGGATAGTCCACGGGATCCCAAGCCGTCGTTGCTCTCAAGAGCTCGCTTCGTCAACTCATGGGATTGTGAGGTTGACGAGTGTTCATAAGTACCTACACAAAACAAAGACAAAGGAAAATTTGTGTGTGCGTGGTATATGTACACATCATCCATCATGATGCGCATGTGCGTGTGTTGGTTAGAACTAAATAACCAATGCTCAAATAAATGAGATGCGTGATATAGAAACATGTCATCCATCATGATGGGTTTGTTGTTATGTATTTCATAATGGAGACTCAAATTGTGTAATGCATCATGAGAAATATCTAGAGCATTGTTATTCATGGAATGCATATGGTGCAAGCAATCATGGAAATCATGCAAAGGATGGGATGAATCAAAATCTCCAAACATGTATGAGGAAACTATGGGGTTGTCCTCATGAGCATTAATGGAAACATCACATGGAGAATTTTGACAACATCCAAAACAATGCATATTCAGACCAATGTGATCATGGCATGGTGTAGGAGATGAATTGCACAAATCATGTAAAGGAAGCATGGCAATATCATCACAAGAGAAGAAAAAGCCAATGACCATCATCTCGTCATCTATGCCATAAGTGCAAATGGGATTGATTTTAATGGGGCATGCATAGTTACTATGTTGAGATTGTAATGATGCAATATGGGAGATCTCACTCATAGCATATGACAAGTTCAAAGGTTTGTCAAACATGAAGTGACCAATAGAATTTCCACAAGATATCCTATGAAGCATAGCATCACAACTAGGCAACTCAACATGCTCATCATCATATCCATCATAAATAGGTAAGTCAAGGCATGAAGAAGTTTCACTAGCATGAAGCATGGTAATAGGTGGGTCAACATCATGGGAGCAATCGATGTCAAGATGGTCCACTAGTGGGACAAGATAAGCACCATCACCTATGTTACCTTTGTAGCATCGCTCATGTGTTGTAGGTGAGGTGTTGAAGATCCACTCGTTGTCATCTTCATCTTGATGGAACCATGTGGGGGGTGCATCATTGTCCACCATGGCCATCGTCGTCTCCATTGGAGGGATGGACTCATCGAGGGTAAGCATGTCATCATGTAGGAGACCTAGCACCAAAGAAGAAAACACACTAGGAGTAGAGGTTAAGTTGTTAGAAATCATAGTGGCCTCACATGCCGTGTCAACTACCTCACTCACTAAGTGTTGTGGCTCACTCACTCCCTCAAGGATGCTCTCACTCATATGGTTGGTGGAGTCACTCAAATGGCGCTCAACCTCACATAGGATGTGTGGCATGCTCTCATGTGTGGGGCTAGTGGTGGTCACACTCATCCTCTCATAGAAAATGCTCTCAATGTCACATATGGTGGAGTCACTCATCTCACTCATGTGGTGGTGGCCCTCCTCACATGACAAATGGGGCATCTCGACATATGTGGGTGTCGGAGAGATGTAGGTGCAAATGTCTCCATGCGCGGTCGCGTAGCTTGACTCAGAGTATGAGTTCAATGTGGGTGCCATCTTCATGTTGTAGAAGAGGTTCGCGCTCATCGCCGTGGTCGAAGGGGATGGCCCTTGCTCGACCGTCTTCTCACCGTCTTGGTGTGGGAGGCCCATATGATGTGGCACCTCGTAGCTCGTCTCCATGACTGAAGGGAATTTCCCCTGCTCGGCCATCTTCCTTGGGGGGCTTCCGAAGATGGAAGTGTCACCCTCGCTCGTAGGTAGTCGCCTTGGACTTGATGAAGTCAATGTAGGCGTACACGTGGGAAGTAGGCGAAGATGCCGTACGTCCAAAGGCTAAGATGCCTTGAGAACACTTGGCAAAGATGCCGAAGTGGTTGATGTAGTCATATCGCCGTCTTGGTGGTGGTCGTCTCGCGGTCTTCTCTTGTGCTCATGAAGCTTTTACTTGGCGTGAAGTAGGGCTTGTTGGGACTTTTGCATTTGCGCTTGTGGAGCATCTTCATGATGATGGTGTCGTTGTCGCGCTTGAGCTCGAAGGCGTTCGTCGTCATCGTGCACATGATGCTTGGAGGTGACTTGCCCTTCATGATGATGTTGATCACGAACGTGATGGTGGTCGCCATGTAGATGTGGACTTGGACGACTTGCGCTTGCATCTTTTTCGCGCTCCGAAGACTTGTGGCTTGAATGTCGCCGCCTTGAAGATGATGAAGGGGAAGTAGACTTGAGCAAGGTCCGAATCTCCTCCATCATTGCATCTTGCTCCTCTTTATGTGCGGCAAGCTTCTTGTCGATGTAGTCCCTTTTTCTTGCTTCGGAGTGACGAATGTTGATGGAGATGTTCTCGATGCGCTCTCGCAATCTTGATTGTGCGCCTTGCACTTGTCGTTGTAGATCGAAGATAGACGCTTTGGTGATGTAGTTGTTCACGCCGTCGTTGTTGTCGTAGACTGGAGAGATGCCTTGCCTATCCATCACAAGACTCGAGCAAATATGAGTGGGAGAAAGAGAAGAACTTATACCAACGTACCTTGACCGATGTTGACATTGAATCAAGTTCACTCAAATGCGGACAATGAAATAGCACTATTGGTACCAATTCTTGTCGGTTCTCACACCTACACAAATAAAGCTTATGGAGGAGCTCGGTGAGGATGGTGGCATAAAAATTTGATGCAAAATGTTAGCAAGAGTCAATAATGTTGAAAGAGATTCACAAATTCGCAAGCGAAACAAATGGAGCAATAGCAATATGTGGCACACGGAAACGCACACACGGATAGATAAATGGGGTCGTGCAACCAAGGAATGAGCACAAAATGTGGAATCCACGGAAAACGCTCGTGTTGCACAACTCAAGAGAGACGCTAGCACGATTGCTCTATAGGCGGATACGACACTTGTGCACAACCTATAAGATGCAAAATGGATAAACTTCTATCCCAAGTATGCTACGTATGTATGGTTCCCGGTGTTCCTCTCAAGATGACCCAAGATGATCGGATATGACAATATTATATGCAATGTGGTATGATGCTATGGCACTTGCTTACAAGCTCTTTGCTCTTTCTCTTTTGCTTAAAAGCTTTATTTCTTTTCTTTTTTTCTATGGCCACTTTTGCACGATGCACAAACCAAGATAGCAATTGCGTATATGCGGGAACAAACTTGTGACACAAGATATGATACCAAGATATGCGCCACGATGATATGGTATGTATGCTATGGGAAGTATGATCACTAATGTGCACAAGTAACATTGCCGGCAATACTCAAATGGCTAGTCTCGATAGACAAGTAACGCAAAATGGTCTAGGGGTTAACAATGCAATGGCAAGGGGAATATACAGAGGAGGGATACCACGATACCAAGATGATATGGAGGTTACCGTCCGGCGATGATGAGTGGCGGTGTTCTTGATGTAGAAACCAAGATGATGGAGTCTCGTCCCTAAGTAGCCGAAACACCTTAGGAAATGGAAAAACCGCAAACTCAAAATCTCAAACGTTAGATGTCAAAATGGTGGTAGCGGGAATGCGGTGGTGGTTTGCACTTGGCAAAAGGGAAGTGGGATGATGGGCTATACATGTGTCGGAGTTGAAGTTGCCGTCCCTAAGTAGCCGAAACACCTTAGGAGACACAAGCCACAACTCAAACAAGCTCAAACAACAATTGGGTTAAGTTGGGGTGGCGGAAGTGTATGGTGGGCAAGCCTATGCTGAAGTTATGGAGGTGGTTGATGAAGAAGCACCCGTCCCTAAGTAGCCTAAACACCTTAGGAGACTCAAGTCACTACTCAAACAACCTCAAATGCTATGGGGATCAAAATGGGTTAGGTTGCGGAAGTCGGTGGTGGCTATGCGGATGATATGGTGGAAGGCCTAGGCAAAGATGCCAAAGTTCCAAAAAATTGATGGAGT
Organism: Triticum dicoccoides; assembly: GCF_002162155.2. NCBI lineage: Eukaryota > Viridiplantae > Streptophyta > Magnoliopsida > Poales > Poaceae > Triticum > Triticum dicoccoides. The sequence continues at coordinate 93,297,976 of NC_041383.1, forward strand.
CAAATGGTGGTGAAACCAACTTGAGGACCTCGGGCACGTCGATAGCTCCAAAACGAGCCAAAGAACACTCAAATCGAAGTTCGAAGCGAAAAGTTATGATGAAAAAGGTGAAAGAGGTTGATGCTCAAATTTCGGGGAAAGTTTCTGGTTAGGCCGGAAGTTCCGGGCTCCGGAAGTTCTGGTGGTGGCCGGAAGTTCCAGGGGTCGCGGAAAAAGTCTGGGGACTTTGGGTAAACTCTCTGTTTAGCCCGGAAGTTCCGGGGGACGGAAGTTCCGGGGGAGTCCGGAAGTTCTTGGGGTCGTGGAATTTCGTCCTGGACGAACCCTAAATTCCAGATCTGAGAATGGGGGCGGAAAAACACGATTTCCTGGGGCAAAATTGAGACGATTTCGTGGATTGAAATGAGGGAAAAGAAGGGGAATGCTAGATCGACTCATAACACAGCGAATCCATGGATCAAAATCAACAAAACATCATCAAAACCAACAAATCACAAAAAAAATTGGGGGCTATTTTTGGTGGGGATTTTCGGATTTAGGACGAAATCAACAAAATCAAGCTAGAAAAAAGAGGGGTAGGGGCTCCAAAAATGTGATCAACCTGGCTCATGATACCAAGATGATGTAGGGTGGAACCCTAGGTAGACGATCTTTCACGTTTGAAGGGGATCCTACCAAAGAACACGCGGAAGCACAAAGGGGAAACACGGGGAAAACAAGAGGGAATCACGAAACCGACAAGGAATCAATCACACAAGTGCTAGATCACCGAGAACAAAGAGTAACACATGATCCACAATCAACAAAGGTAAGGATACAAAGGAACCGTTCTTCTCTGAGAGGAGGTCTTGAATCCACGAGGGGATCTTCCCGTAAAGGGGTCTTGAATCCAAGTGGATCTTCTCCGAAGAGGCCGCAGTCTCTCACGAGGAGGAGATCTGATGGATGAGCGAGGCTCTATCTCACAAATGAGCTAAATCAACGCTAAATCTAACTAGGAGGAGTGGGGGAGTATATATAGTGCTAGCCCACGAAGGGGTAAGTGAGAGGGTGATACATGGGCTGTTGGCCCGTTCTCTGCGCACAGGCAGGCCGGAAGTTCCGGGCGGGGCCGGAAGTTCCGGGCTCCGGAAGTTCCGGGCAGGTTTCGGCCAGGTTCCGGGCTAACCAGAGAGTTGGCGTGCTCGGGGCTGGTCTGGACTCCGGGGGCCGGAGGTTCCGGGCAGGCCGGAAGGTCCGGGCTTTCCAGAAGCTTGTCCCTGCTTCTTCTTCCTTCTCCTCTTCCATGCTTGGCCTTGGTCCTTGGATCTTCCATGGTCGTCTCGGTTGTACCTGAGTGTATGCAAAGTCCATGCATGAGGTAGTAGCCATGTCTCACATGTGGAAAGTGACGGGTCGAAGAGGAGTGAGTTCACCTTGTGCCCAATGGCGTATGGTCGAGGTCTCGTCATATGTCCTCTTGGGGCTTGGAGTGTAGTCGGAGTGTACATGGGGATGAACGTGGGATGCTCCGCATCATACGGCATCCGAGAGTTACACGATCTCATGGTCTAAGGAAATGATACTTGACATTGGAAAAGCTCTAGCAAATGAACTACATGATCTTGTGATATGCTTAGGATTGGGTCTTGTCCATCACATCATTCTCCTAATGATGTGATCCCGTTATCAATGACATCCAATGTCCATAGTCAGGAAACCATGACTATCTGTTGATCAACGAGTTAGTCAACTAGAGGCTCACTAGGGACATGTTATGGTCTATGTATTCACACATGTATTATGATTTCCGGATAACACAATTATAGCATGAATAATAGACAATTATCATGAACAAGGAAATATAATAATAATCATTTTATTATTGCCTCTAGGGCATATTTTCAACACCGATCGCCGGAGAACTCCGGCCACCGGAGAGGTTTCACGTGGACTCCGCCGTTGCCGCCGGAGGAAAAGTGGAACCCTAGATCGCCTCTAGGTACGTGCGCGTCCAGGTGGCAGTATGTAGAGTCCATTACTAGGAGATAGACCTCGGTCTCGTCTTCAGTGATCTGCCATACGGGCTAGCCCAACAAGTTATTTTCCTACACGCGCAGGCAGCGTCATTCTTTTTTGTGTGCACTGGTTTTTTTTGGTGTACTTTGCTTTGGTTTTCCTTTTTCTTTTATTCAGTTCTTTACTGGCCTTTTTTTGCTTTTCCTTTCTCTTGCCAGCATCTACAATTTGATCACTAAGCCATTGCCTTGCAACTTCTTACATCCTTCATCTTTTTCTTTTTGACACTAAAAAACAAGACTTCCTACATCCCTAATCTAATACTCCCTCCGTTCCAAAATTCTTGTCTTAGATTTGTCTAAATACGGATGTATCTAACACTAAAGCATAACTAGGTACATCCGTATTTAGATAAATTTAAGACAAGAATTTTGGGACGGAGGGAGTATAACATATTGTCCTTCTAATTAGAGCTTCTGAATCTTGTATAAGTGACTTTTACTGTCAGAGAAGAAAATACGCATACTATCATATTGTAGTTACTAACAGCTTTCTTGGCATGGGTAGTATTCAGAGAAATAGTGCTTTCAGTTGGCATGTCAACATTTTGTGTGTGTAACTAACAAGATGATCTGGTAGACAACCGTCAGGTAAAATATTGGAGGAAGATACGAACAGGAAGAATATACCAAACCAAGAAATCAACATGATTTTTATCGGATACACTCAACAAAGACACTTGCTTATACCACAATTTGCTGAAAAACACACACAAATGAGAACAAAAAACTTCCAAAGGTATTTATACGAGGAAATTTGACAATCACATGGAGCGATTTTATCAATGGACTATTTCATCATAGTAGTAGCTCTCTCTTTTTGGATCTTCAATACCAGGTTCTCGTTCTTGATCGAGATCAATCCGATGTAATTTTGTGGTGTTTGTAAGGACATGATGAATTGTCACTTTATGACTAGATTGTTTATTGAAATCAATTGAATCTTTTGAGGTTTTGTTGTTGCATAATTAAATAACTTTGTATGCTCTTTGATCTATATATCTATCGATGGGTTTTTCTTCACAGGGAGTTGTGCTTTGTAGTCGGTTCAATCTTGCGGTGCTCTAACCAAGTGACAATAAGGGCCAAGCCACGTATTGTATTTGTATTGGTGCCACTAAGTATAAAACGACGGGGTTTTGTCATATTGATTGACTTCTTCCTGCCTATATTATGTCATCTTGCTTATTGCGATACTATGTTTTTTGCAAACTTAATACCTTGATATGCATGTTGGATAGTGGGTTTGGGGTGGAGTATTAGTAGTAGATGCAGTTGGATTAATGATCTGCTTCACGGCTATAATGCATGCCTATATGAGATTATGCCATAAATGATAATAGTCATGAATATTGTAATTCAGATAATTGCCCAACTATAATTTGTTTACCATGCTACTTGCTGTTTTCGAGAGAGATACCACCAGTAAACCTATGGCCCCCGGTCTATTCTCCATTAATAAATTATTCTACACCATTTTATTTTTTTATTTGCCTTACTATTTTACCACTATCTATCTCTATTTACTTTTAGTATTGTAACTAGCACGACAAGAGACTTGACATGGGCACTGTCGATGAGGACATGCCACCATGCAAGATGGATACGCGCTACACTACAAGCTAGATTCGCCCAGCGCGAAGGCTGCGGCACCCCAAGCTACCAGGACCGTCGTCTCAGAGTAGCTAGATCCATCTTCCCTTCTCTACTTGGGCATTCGAAGGGTGAGGTGGGTGCAGATCTCCACCTATGACCAGAGGAGGGCGAGGCGGTACCCAAGTCCTCATCGTCCTCCGCTGCCATGAGATCCCAATCTACGTCGTGTCCTCAGATTTGGACATGGCGCCGGTTGATGGAGGCCGATCAAGTAGGATGGGGGCTAGGGTTTTGGATAGAGTGAGAGGTGAGGGGATTGTTGTTGGTCTAATGATTTGTGACTTTGGAGTACTCATTTTGCATTATGTTGAAGGTCTTGTGGTTAGACGCTATGTGCCTCTACGAGGTACTCCCGACCAAAGTGTGTTCAACGCTCAGCTTCCCATCTTTTGAATGGCTACTCAAGTTCATGGAGGTGTTCAAGTGTCCATGTTGCTTCACCGGTCTGATTTGCAATCCCCTTACTTAAGTTGTAGCAGTATTGCTCATTGCGTCGATTGATACCACGGAGAAGATATATATGAGAAGTTTCATTCTAATTATTAGATACATGAATTACTTTGTAGCTTTTTAGATCTACTATAAAAAATATTGTACTTGTACATTTGAAATGGGAGGAGTCCATTAAAAGAGATGTGAAGGACTGGAAAATCACCAATCTCCTTACATAAGTTGTAGCATTATTTCTTATTGCAGGTTGATACCACGGAGAAGATACTTGTGAGAAGTTTCATTCAAATTATTAGATACATGAATTACTTTGTAGCTTTTTAGATCTATTATTAGAAACATTGTACTTGTTAATTTGACATGGGAGGAGTCCATTGGAGATCTGAAGGACTGGAAAATCCAAAATAATTAGCCATGGATAGGGTGCATAGAAGATAGTTATACACGTGTCAGAACCATAAGTTGGTTTTGAGATATTATGGGTTTCAGCTCTAGCCTACCCCAACTTATTTGGGACTAAAGCATTTGTTGTTGTTGTTGTTGTTTGTTTGTTTGTTTTTCTTTTTACATGCTTTCTTGTTGTTGTTCATTGTACTTGTAATGTCTGTCAAGTTTGAGCAAATTTACGGGTCATTCTAAAGAAAAGAAAAGGGTAAATTGTAGAAGGATCAAAAGAAGACTTATACTTACAAAACTACTATGACCAAGACCGAGATGGCACCCGTTGAAGGATCGAAAGAAGCAAAAGATCATTAGGCTCTACACCATGCCCTTCATCACCATTTCAAAACGATACGGTATTAAATCGCATGTGTTAATATACTCCCTCTGTTTCTAAATATAAGTCTTTTTAGACATTTCAAATGGAGTATAACATACGGATGTATGTAGATATATTTTAGAGTGTAGATTCACTCATTTTGCTCCGTATGTAGTCACTTGTTGGAATCTCTTAAAAGACTTATATTTGAGAATGGAGGGAGTATATTGTACCATCTCACCTTAGTCTTCTGGGAGTGAATGTTTGATTATGTAGAGGCCAGCTGCCAGGGCTATTTATCGCTTACTAGGAGATAGGAGATAGACCTCTATCTCGTCTTCAACGATCCGCCATACGGGCCGGCCCAACAAGCTACGTTCCTACGCGCGCAGGTAGCGTTGTTCTTTTTTTGTGTGGGCTGGTCTCTTTTTCGGTGTGCTTTGCTTCGGTTTCCTTTTTCTTCTATGCAGTTCTTTACTGACCTTTTTTGCTTTTCCTTTATTTTTTTTATTTTTTCAAATACATGTCAACTTTTTCAATTCACATCATACATTTTTCGTGTGCACACATAACATTTTTGTATACATATTGAATATTTTTTAAATACATGATTAACTTTTTCAAATACATGTTTGGAACATTTTTAAACACATGCTAAATATTTTTCAAAGACACATTGAACATTTTTTCAAATGATACAGAACTTTTTGTTAAACTCCAGGAACATTCTTTTATATTGTATAAACATGTTTTTTAAGTAATGAACATATTTTTAAATGTTTGAACATTTTTCAAATGTCATGTACATTTTTAGTTACGGAACATTTATTTGTTTGAATTACACAAACAGTTTTTTAAAATTGCACAAACATTTTGTGAAATACGTGAACATTTTTCAATGTCACGTACATTTTTAAGAATGTTACAAAACATTTTTTAGTCACATGAACTTTTTTTACATTGTATAAACATTTTTTAAATGTTAAGAACTTTTTCAGAACACGTAATTTTTTTGAAAATGAACATACGTTTTCTGAATTGTAGAAACATTATTAAAAAGTTCATAAAACATTTGTCTTACATTGGATGAATATTTTTAAATGTGTGATGAACACTTCTAAACATTTAACTAAATGAATTTACACGTAAACACTTCTAAACTCTTCTAAACTCCCGTGTAGGCGAGCCAAGCTACTGTCTCACATAAAGTGAGACATAGTCGCACCCGATGATCCTTTCTTGAAACTTATTCTTTTAGCGTAAACTTTGTAAACTGGAGTAGGACCCATGCTTTATGGTTACTATGACCATAAATATAGCCTGTTTACCGAAGTCGACATAATCTTCAAGATTCATGTGAGAAGTCAAGGCCAAGCAATTTGCTATAAGCTTTGATCTTCTCATGCCCGGCTATAATTTCGCAGTACAAAAATTTGCTCACTTGAATGTCTTGCTTAAAAGAAGACGAAAATGATAATTGAGCGTATGTCACTTGCTTATTGAAAGCTCTGTCATAGACCTTTCTTGGCGAGTCAAGATGGAAGAAACCATTATATGATCAACAATATGGTCAAACATCTTGTATAACATCAGAACTTCAAGTATCTAGTGATTGGTAAAGTTTTCATGACCTCTGCATGAGGTACTTCTTGAGTAGTGTTGTCCTAGCACGTGTAAAATTGCAATTTGTGATTGCTATATGTTTGTATTATGTTATTATTGACCTCTCACCTTTTTAAACATATGGCCATGTTTGGCAAGTTCTAGTTTTGCTTGAGGTCAAGCAAGGTCTAAGCTTGGAGGAGCTGATACGTGCATTTTGCATCACAATTTCAGAGGATAAATAATCTACCTTTTGCCATTTCAATTGCCTTTACATCAATTTACTTGAATTTTTGCAATGAAAAGAATCCATGAAATAATTGTCAATGGTGTTATCAGAGTGGAACTTGGACATTTTTTAAGAAAGTACCCTGCCAGGACCCAAAAAAGTAGTTCACGGAGTTTCACGCCAGAAGAGGCCATGGGCCAGAAGGAGGCAGCTAGATGACCCCGAGGTTCCTAGACGCCCATCTTACAAGGG
>NC_041383.1:93305196-93345072 GCF_002162155.2 Triticum dicoccoides
CTATATACTCACTTTTGAGGAGATATTTCAATGACCATTTCTCTCTGAATTTTTCCGTCGTCGCTGCAAGGTGGAAACCTAGTTCTTCTCCGGAGGGCTAGCCAGATCTGCGCCCCTCCAGCCGAGGGAATTCAAAGCAATCGACACCACTGACTCATCAAGGGGAGCATCTTCATCCAAGACACCTTCACCATCTCCATCAACAGTACCATCTACTTCATTCCCATCTCATACATCTATGTACAATCAACTGACAATTGTTGTATTAGTAGTTGATGCCTTTAGTTTTACTGGTGAGAGATCATTAATTTCGTATTGTTACACTTATCATTATTATACTGAACATGCTCACCGTGATGCATTGTGAGTAGTTCCCTTGTGTTCGTGACTCGTGAGGTTATGCAAAAAAGTACGTCCGAACTGATACATGCCTGCATTGGATGGCTTCCGTGATCCGGACATATGCGGGCGGTTTGAGGGTCGCCGTTGGAGATGCCCAGCGAAATCGAAATCATTTGCTCGAAGTTTAGGAATGGCGAAGACGCCTTCTAAGGGAGCAATGATGACTAGGAGATTCCCTTTGACAGGGCCTTAAACGATGCAACGATTCCCTGAAAAAATGGAGCCGTGATGACGCGTGATGTCTCGACGAGATCCTCTTTAGAGTGGTACCTGTGCCGCTCAACGGTTGTAACAGTTTTAGCCCGGTTTTCTGTTAATTAACCGGGCAATCTCTTGTGCTTAATTAATATAGTATAGATGAGAAAAGGGCGACGCGTCTCGAGGGCGACGCGGGGGCGACAAACCTCCCCGTCCGCCTCCTCCCCTTCTCGTCCTATCCTCGCCGCCGCCGGAGATGGGCGCCGGTCCCCTGCGCGGCCGCTGATGATGGTGGCGGCGAGGCCCTCGGCCGCGACGCTGCTCGGGCTCGGGCCTAGGGTTTGAGGCGGCGACCTCTGCTGGTGAGGGCGGTGTTGTCCTGACAGTGGGCGGCGCTCGCCGGAGTTGAGGGCCGCGTCTACTTGGCCGCGCGGGCGGTGAGTTGGCGGTGGATGCGGGCACCGCGTGGAGGGATCCCCTGCTACTCTCCTTCGCCAGATCTGAAGACGGCGCCCCCGTGCTGCTGCTTCCTCCTCATCAGTCCGGCCGGATCCGATGGCGGACTGCGCGGATGTGGGGTTGGGAGCTCTGGATTGGAGTAATTTCTTGGCCGGCTGCGGCGGCCACGACGTCGGCGGTGTTCCAGGCGTTGTTTCCTTCTTGAATGCGGCTTCGAGATCCAGCTTCCCCCCCCCCCTCGTCCTCCCCTGCACCCGGGTGAAAACCCACAACTTTGGTTGGGCGGCGGCGGTGCCCGGCTCCGTCACCTTCTTGAAGGCGCTGCTTTGGGTCCGCGGGGAGGTGGGACAGCTGCAGCGCGTTCTTGGCGTTCCTAATGGCGGTGGTTCTCTCTTTAGTGGTGTCGCTTCGCCATGGCGGTCGGCTGGTCCGGCTCTCGTGGTGATTGTGGTGCCCAACTCTTCGCCGTGTCTTCCTGGGGTGCTCCCTTTCCGTCCAGAGAGGCTGGAGGTGGAGCGGCTTCATCTTGCACGGAGTTTCGGTGGAGATGTCAAGTCATGCCTGACTGACAGGTGCTACGCTTTGTCATGCCTGGTCGGCAGGTGCTACGCACGACAGATCTTCCAAATACTTCAAGTTGTGTCGGCTGGTGGTACTTGGCAGCACGGTGCTGAGGTGTGTCAGTGGCGACCGCGATGTGCTCAGATGTTTGCGTGCAGGGAGGAGGTGTCGTTGGACGCCATGGTGGCGTCGATGATAGCTGGACCGAGCAAGGTTGATGCATCAGTACAGTTCTGAAGATAGAGCGGCGGCAGTTGGCGGCGGCGGCCTCTGAGTGCACGCCGGACCGGTGAGACCCATGCCCGGCAGGCCTGGATGGGACCTCAGGTCTTAGATTTTAGGTTTGGCTGCGATGTCTGTTTGGTATTAGGTCCAGGCTATCTGCCCCTTCATCAACTGGATAGAGTTGCTTAGATGGCGGCTTTAGTCTTACTGTTGTATTACTTTGTATGAGAATAATTAATAAAATGGCCGTATGCATCGCCCAAATGCAGAGGCCAGGGGTCATCCTCCTTTTCTAGAAAAAAAAATGAGAAAAGAGCAAATCTTTTGCCTCTGTCTTGAAAGAAAAACGGAATCGTTCGTGAAGAAGGCGCGGTCGAGCCTGACGAGGGATCTCTTGGCCATTGGACCAAGTGCATAGGCGATGTATGAGATGCGGGGGGAGGTCGAACATCAAATTCAGCTGTACTGCTAAAAAAATCAAATTCATTGTTACGAATACATTGTCACTACTGTTGTCTTGAACTGAGCCTGACAAACGAATTCATTTGCATACATGACGGTACTTGTTCGTAGCCTGTATCACACTGCAGTTCAGAAACATGAGGCGTTTCATGAACGTTGATTCGCCATTATATTTCTACTATATTGTTCTGGATCTCATAATGCACACCATGAGGCATTCCATGAACATGAACCCTCCAGACTAAGCTGGAGCGAGACGGGGAACATTGAGAAGATGGACAGGAGAGAAGACATGTATGGGCCGGCTTGCCGATGCCGATGGATGGACTCTCGAGTCTTCACTACAAGGCGCAGCCGCAGCAGAGGAAGAAGGCGCAGACCATGGCCGCGATGGCGACGGACTCGACGGCGGTGACGAGGCCCCAGAGCACGGCGTCGACGGCCGGGTGGTCGAGCAGCAGCCCGGGCCAGCCGCGGAGGAGGTCGTAGGGCGAGCGCAGCGCGGCGCCCGTGTCCCGCAGCCACCGGAGCGTGGACACGAAGCCGCCTCCGCCCATCACGTTGGTAGTTGTAGATTGTGTCAGTGGGAGCAAGCTTAGCTACTGGTCTGTCAGCTGGGTTTCGTAGAGATCTCTCCTCTCCCACGGTATATGCTTGGCCGGGCGCCACGCTACTCGTTGAACGTTTGGTGCGGGGTGGAGCGAGGCTGAAGTTGAACAGCGCGAGAAGCGTCTGGAGCCAGGGTGACGCGAGGTGGTTGTCTCCACGTGTGAGCGCTGGACGGGTCGTAGAGCGCGCGGAGAGTCGTACGTGCTCGTCTGGCTTTGGCTGCAGCCCATAGGCACATGTCTGGGCGGACACGTGTAAGTACGTCTTCGATGAAGGTAGAAGAAAAATGATAAAAAAAGAGCTGCGTCTGCCGGGAGTCGAACCCGGGTCTATTGCTTGGAAGGCAATTATCCTAACCGTTGGACTACAGACACTGGCTATGCTAAATTTTACGATACATACAATTCGTACAATAAGGACGCACGTGAACGATCATCACGTTGTGCCCTTTCCACCGGGAGCGTTAAACCCGTTGTAACCGTCACGGGCATCTCCAACGCCCACTGTATGTATCTATACAGATACTAAACTCCCATGATTTGAAGCCTTGTGGTGCATGAGGGGTTATGGGTCGGTGAGGGCCCCACTTGTAAGATTATGTGCTGTTTAGTTTTATTTGTTCTTTCCTTTTATATTTTATTTTTCATATTTTAATTCACAAGTGCTTAATAAAGTTTATAAACATTAACAAACAAACATTGTTTAGATTTTCATTAATATTTATTACATTCAAAAATATTTTTGAAGTTGATGATCATTTTTAAAGTTTGTAAACACTTTTAAAATTCAAAAAATAATAATTTGTGAATATATTTAAAATTCATGAATATATTTTAAACTCATGAACGTTTTCTAAAACTCATGGTTTATAAATTCGTAATATATTTGAAATCCTTGAACATCTTTTAATTAAACTAACTTTTTCAAATAGAAAAAGGATAGTCTTTTTCTTTTCTTAGCTAGCATTAGGCGAGCGAACAAAACTAAGTGAGCAAGAGGAGCAGGGAGCCAAGCTGAGCGGACATGAGATTCGTGGGCTGGCATATGTGAGTGTTATAGCAACAATTTCACGGTTTTAGCATGAAAATAGAAGCTCTCAAGATGCTAAGGCGACCACCACCAACTGACGCCAAGACCGAAACATGTAAATACATCACAACCACACACCAAACAATTCCATTCTCCTCCGGGAACAAATACAGTCTCCAAGAGCAATCTGACACGATATATGAATGAAAAAACACCATCAAAACATAATTAAAACACAAGTCAACATAGATAAAATCCAAAGAAAACAACCAATCACAATAGTCTACTAGATATAACGGAGTTAATCCCAGAGTGAAGACCGGCGCGGCAAAGCGCGCGTTAGCCTCTAGTTCTATTGGTACGTGGAGTGGTTGGGATGTCTATTTTCACGCAAACTGAAATTAAACTGAAGGAGCTTTGCGGAGGTTCGGATCATTGTCACGTAGGACTCCGACACCCCCACTCACTTAAATCCCACTCCCAGTCTGATTCTCTTCCAGTCCGCCCCTGCTCTCTTTGCGTCCGTACCCTTGTCCTTCAACACCACCATTGTACCTCTTCGACTGGCATCCAGGCATTGCCAAACGTCCCTAGCCACTACTCACGCGCCCGCTTGTCTTGTACTACGATGCCGTCCACCCAGGATATGTCTGCAACCATGAACCCTATGCCCGCCCCTGGTGATGCCGTCAATGGCGGACACCACTCCTGGCAGGTGTTCGGTCAAATGTCATTGAGCTTATTTTTCGAACTTCATGTCATTTTTTAGAGTAAGAAGGATAGTGGGGACTCAGACCACGTAGGATGAGTTGTTGTGCGATGCGTGGTTGACCGTATCTGCGGACTTCATAGGCAGGAGCACAAGGGGCTGGATCTTTTGGCAGCGTGTGCATGGTTTGTTTTATGGGCGAAAGTACATTGCACCCTACGACATGCACATCATACATGAACGCAATGTGAAGTTATTAGCGTATCGATGGTACACCGTATAGAACTCCGTCATGGAGTTGTGTGGCACGGTTGATCGGTTGGAGGCAATGTTCGTCCTCGAAGCAGCCTCTGCCTCCATCGTGGATCATCTCCAACAACTCCCTGTCTTCATTGTCATACGTCGTCCTGCCCGGTTGAGACATACCCACGAACAGAGAGCGGGCACCGAGATGATCAACGCCCAGCGTCCGTGATCGGACAACGTGTGACACTGCCGGTCGGGGAAATGGAACAGCGTCGCATTGATGCCAACGGAATACACTGCTATCGGCCAAGTTGCTTGGTGGCCTACAAGTAGGGTGCCTGATATTGTTCCGGCCAGGGCGACAAGTTCATGGATGGTGTTGGCGACGGCGCCACGCGTCCTTGCCCCGACCCAGCCTCTCAAACCTCTCCCCGACCTCACCGCCCTTCTTTTTGCCGGTTGCCATCCTTTGCTTTTTCTTTGAGGCGCAGGCTTGTCGTCTTGCCGAGTTGGTCTTTCGGGCGGCCACCTTCTATGGATCCTCCACCCCCGCCGACTTTGGAGTTGTTCACACGGATCCATGCGGGCGGTGGAAGCGAAAAACACATGAATTGGGTTAGAGGACGGCGGCGATCGGAGTAGATAGGGTGGGGAAAGGGGGTTTGTAGCAAAAATAGTGCAGACAACTCCAAATGTGCGTGCTCCGCCTCGATTCAGACTGGGATGGGGGTATGGACTCCTACATGGCTGAGATGCGACTCCTGCAAATCCCACTGGTTTGTTTCCGGTTTGCGAAAAAAGGAATTTGCGGACGCATAACCGGACAAATATGAGTCTGCATTGGATGGCTTGCAGCGTCCAGCCATTTGCGGCGTTTTGAGGGTCCGTATTGGAGATGCGCTAAACCGCGCGAGTGAGAAGCATCTCGAGCTGAAAGCCTACATTTAAATAGAAAATCAAAGGAATCCGACAGATGCTTTAAACAAAAAAACTTTGAACCAAATATAGTCTATGATGGAAATGATACAAAACGGAAGATTATTGTATTGGCAATAGAAAAATTGGACGGCTTGCAGCGTTCGGACATTTGCGAGCGTTTTGAGGGTTCGTGTTGGAGATGCGCTGAACCGCGCGAGCGAAAAGCGTTTCGGGTTGAAAGTCTACATTTAAATAGAAAATAAAAAGAACCCGACAGACGCTTTAAATAAAATCAAAGGAACAAATAATACATTTTGAACAAAATACAGAATGTTTGTTGAAAATGATACAAAACGAAAGATTATTGTATCGGCAATAGAAAAATTGGATGACTTGCAGCGTTTGGACATTTGCGGGCGTTTGAAGGTCCGTGTTAGAGATGCGCTGAACCGCGCGATCGAAAAGCATCTTGGGCTGAAAGCCTACATTTAAATAAAAAATCAAAAGAACCCGACATACACTTTAAATAAAAAAATAAAGGAACAAATAATACATTTTAAACGAAATACGGAATATATGTTGGAAATTATACAAAACAAGAGATAATTGTATTGGCAGTAGAACAATGCGTCTGCCGCGAGTCGAACCCGGGTCTATTGCTTGGAAGGCAATTATCCTAACCGTTGAACTACAGAAGCTTTTTGTGCTAATCTTCTTAATATAAGCTATTCATAATCTCATTTGTACAATAAGGGCCCAAGTGATGGATCAGTGGCTCATTGCACCATGCCGCTTCCTCATCATTAGAAAAAGAATACAGCACGAAGCCGCAAGCGTTGAACATACCGTACCATCTCTCCCATCAGCTTAGTCTTCTGGGAGTGGATTCAATTACACTAGTAACGGTGAACAGGTTAGAACTAGCATCTTTTGACAGTAATCGTACCGCAATGTCATTGGCTACATCAAAGTGCTAACTAGCATCTTTGAACGGTGAACAGGTTACACTAGTAGAGGCCAATTCATGGTTTAATTCTATTCTATCTGTAACTCCTAATCTCAAAAACATAATTATACTTCTAAAATGGTGAACAAAATGGCCACCGACAAGATTTAGCAAAATAAAAAAGAAACCTATGACATATGGACTATGTAACTAGAAAAGCTTGACAAATTACGAGGGTGACAATAAACCAAAGGCATGCCTAAAAATAGTGTGGCATGGCTATTAAATGTGGCAACCATAACGGAAATTCGCAAGGCCATGTAGGTGCAGAGGCACCCGCCTGCCCAGTCGTGCCTACCTCCTGATTGCTTTAAGATTCATAAATTTGATTAGTCTTAGGCCTTTGTTTACTCTAGGTTGGGGTTCGTCCATGCACGTTTTTGACAGCTTTTGTCAGAGCTGCACGCGCCATACACCTCACCTCTCATGCCTTTTTCATTTCATCTTTTAATTTCAATCTAGTTTAAACCAAAAGTCTAAATTAAGTTTCCTTTGCATATATGTGTTCGTCGCGACAAGAACTTTTGAACATGACCAATCTTGAATACATTTCAACAACTTAAAAAAAATCCAAGTTTGAAGTATTGAAACTTGATAGTCATAACATTAAGTTTTACAAAGTTTCATCAAGTTTTACCAAGTTTCATATGTTTTTAGGGTTTTAGAGTTATGGGCTTAAGGTTTACGGTTTGGGGTTTAAAGTTTTAGTTTTAGAGTAGAACAATTATTAAAGCAGGGGCGCGTTAGCTCATCTCCGATCGAAAAGCATATTAGGAGAAGGTTGGCATAGAAAGCGACTGGAATAAAACATATCCGACGGTCTAGACTTGGAATAGAAGGATGGATTTTATTCAAAGTAGAGAAAATAGCACAATCTGCTGATCATTTGCAAATACCGGAAGAACAGAGAGGGAATTCGGTAAGAAGATAACAAGATGGATTATTTATGTGGCGAGACATGGACGAGTACAGAGTCAGAGTAGTAAGAGCATCAACTACCGAAGACCTCATATCCTCTCCAGACGTCCGGACGGACAGCCGGTCACTACGTATACAGGAGAGATAAGGTTAAAAAACAACCCAACTGGACTCCTCGCTTTGTCCGCACAATCCACAAATCTTCATACCCATCCCATATATACAGAGGAAATGAGAATGTTCGTACATGTCCGGACAGTCCCCCATGTAGGATACGGTCCACCGCTAACCATGTTTCCTCATTGTTTATTTTTTTTTTATCTTTCTTCATCTCCATCAGTCATATGTATGTGACGGGACAATTTAAAAGGTACTCAAAGCGGACACGTACCGGCTGCTTCCGTGGACGTTTGTGGATTCAAATTTGTGCATCGCAAATCGATAGGGGTAAGTGTATGTGTACGTATGATCGTAGACCGTGTTAAAAGAAAATGGATACGGTGAGGTGGCATGAAAAGACAACGACCATGTTCCGACCGCACCAGCTCCTGAAACAGGATCCGGCCCGAACCGAACCAGAGCCCGACCCGAGCCTACCTCGCCGCGTCCGCGCCATGCCGCGCGTCCCACGGCGGCCGTCCGACGAGGCGCGCCGCGGCGCGTACAAGCCACCGGGCGTGGACGCCGCCCGCTCGCGCCGGCGACGCGAGGACCGCCTCCTCGCCCTCCGTCGCCGCAACCGCGACGCCGGCCTCTTCAAGCGCCGCCGCGAGGAGCCCAGCCTTACCCCCGCCCCCGTCGTGTCTCCTTCCGATGCGGCCGCAGACGCCACCGCGCCACCTCCTTCCTCCGAGCCGTCTTCGCTCCCGTCCTCTCCGCCCCCCGCAGACGCTCTGCGGGCCGCCGCCGACGCTGAGGTGCGGTACTTAGGGTTCTGACTCTAGCCGCCGTTGGTCGTTTTGTAAGAAAGTAGTATGATTTGCCACCTTGTGTTTGAAATTTATTCGTTCTGCGAATTATAGCTCATGCTCGCAAGTGGAGAACTGTTTAGTATTTGAAGCCACAGATGACGCGCAGAAGATAATTCCAACAGAGAATAGATGGTTGTTACTGCATGGTTTTTTTTCTACCAAAACGCCTCACTGCCATGTTTGGATGAACACACTTATTACTCACTTGTTACTAGTATATAGATATTGGCTAGTTATCTGCCTGCCTTTGAAAATGTGAACTGTAAGGAGCCCGTGACAAGTTCCTCCTATGGCTTGGCAAATGTCAACTGTTTATGCGATGGATCAGATCCTTTCATTTGTCACAATGCAAGAATTACTTGTGGTGTGCACTCATTATCTTTCTTTCCAGATTTCCTTATTCTGTTTCTTGTATCCAGTTAGCTTGAAGGCCTATCAGAAATGGTGGATAAAGTCTGGTCAGATGACGCAGCTACTCAGCTGGAAGCCACAGTCCAGTTCAGGAAACTTCTCTCGGACGGTACTTGACATGTTTAATGTGAGATGCCATTTCTTCTGTGTGTGGCTAAAGATTAACTTGTTATTGCTATATCTGTAGGGAAGAACTCAACCATGATAAAAATTATTAGAGCGGATGTCCTGCCAAGGTTTGCTGAGTTCCTTTCAAGACAAAGACCTCCTCAGCTCCAAGTATGGTCGTCTGTTTGTTTTCTTTTGTTTCTTCCCTTTGTTTTTCTCTGTAAACAATCTTATACTGGGTATACCTTTTGCAGATGGAAGCAGCATGGGTGCTTACCAACATAGCTGCTTCTGATTATACACTGCTAGTTGCTGAATGCGGTGCTGTTCCAAGGCTGGTAGAGCTCTTAGAATCCCCGGATGCTAATATCAGACACCAGGTCAAAGAATGATACTCTATTGTACATTGTTTTTGAAATGGTTTTGTTACTTATATTGTTGGCTCTGTTGTTAAGCAGGCTACATGGGCTCTTGGAAATATAGCCGCAGACATGCCTAGCTGCAGAGAGATTGTTCTTGATCATGGCGCTGTTACACCATTACTAGCTCAATTTAAAGAAGACATGAAAGTTTCAGTTCTGAGGACTGCTACATGGGCACTGTCAAACCTTTGTTTTGGGAAATTACCGGCTGAAGTACAAGTGGGTCTCTGTATGATTATATTCCCTAGTTAACATGTGAATTTTTTTTTGCTGAATCTATTTTGGTTGATCATTGCAGGTGAAACCAATACTGGAAATAGTCAGCCTTCTTATCCATTCCGCTGATGAGAAGATCTTGGCAGATGCATGCTGGGCTCTTTATTATATATGTGATGGTGTGGAAGGTGGCATCCAAGATGCATTAGATGCAGGTGTATGCCCTCAACTTGTAAAACTTCTGATGTAAGTTGGTGGAATCAGTTTTGTATGCATTTCCACATATGAGGAAAAACCACTCACGACTCATCATATGAAACACTCTTTTGTCCTGGTTTTAGGCATGCGTCAGCTAATATTCTTCTCCCTGTCATTATGTCACTCGCAAGAATTTCTGCCGGAGATGATACTCAAGTGCAGGTTGGTTAAATTTGTATAGACCTGTACTATTTGTTTCATTGTTTGTTATTATCTTTTACTTAACCAATATGGACTGTCAGTTAACTGCAACAATGAGATCAGAGGAACCGACTATGTAGTTGCTTGAATTGGCAGGTGGGGTTGGGGGTGGTTGCTCTATTGCCCGAAGTTCATCTTACATTAGCTGCAATGACTGTACCTAATATTGCATATTTACATTATTGGAGTCTGACTAGATCATTTATTTCCTCAATAAACCTCACCAGCTGTTCATCCTCTAACACCACTGTTTGGTACCAGCCTCACTGATTTCATACTTCGCAAGTTCATATGCCCATATTCCGATCAATTCATGTACACTTCATGCAGTATGAAATTGTGAAACCTTAGGGGGAGCTCTGCATGCCTCCGGCATATAGTTTGCATGTGTGTTGCTGTCAGAAATTTATATATATTGTCTATTATTTGCTACAATGCCTAGCCGGTGTTTATTTTGGTGTGTTGAACCTGTGCAATAATGTTTTTCAGGTCATAGTAGAACAGGGCATTCTTCCTTGCTTAGCCCAGTTATTAGCGCGAAATTATCCAAAGATCATCAAGAAACAAGCTTGTCTAATTGTTTCTAATATTACCGCTGGCAGCAAGGATCAGATTCAGGTAATAAGTTATATGCTGATTTTGGTGTTTATGCAATAAAATTAGGCTCCTGCGTTCAGTTGAATGGAACTGAATGTACATTAGTTGCATTATCATTTTGCCCTATGTCAACTGAATCTTGCACATTTATGTTATTATTACTATTGGTTGACTCATAATTCTTTTGAAAGGCAGTCATTGATGCTGATGTTATGAACCATGTCATTGTTCTACTAAAGACCTCAGAAACTGATTTAAAGAAGGAAGCTGCTTGGGCTATATCAAATGCTGCCTCTGGTGGTTCAAGCGATCAAATCCAGTAAGTCTTAACCAGTGGTTATCTTGCGTGCTAGTTCACACGCAATTTGAACATTCTTGCTTTCATTATTTTGTATGTGCATGATGTTGAGCCAAGTGCTTTGCAATGACTTTTTCACTCTCTGACCGCAGATATTTGGTGAGCCGGGGATGTTTGGAGCCACTCTGCAATGTCCTCAAGTACCAAGACGTTGATCTTGTGTATACATGTCTGGAAGGTCTCCAAAATATACTCGAGGAGGGTGACATCGGGAAGCAGCGCAATGAATCCGCGATGAACCCGTATGCGCAGTTTATTCTGGAGAATGGGGGCTTGGACAATTTGGAGGATCTGCAGGATTTCGACAATGACGCGGTTTACAAGTTAGCCATGAAGCTCCTCGAGAGGTATTGGGACGAGGAAGTAAGCGATGACGCAAACTTGACGGCCTCCAAAGACCACCCGGCAGAGAACGTGGAGACGGTGCAGCCGGAAGATACCGCACAGCCGCCGGTAGCAGCGTCCAGTGTGGACGGAACCGAGTGATCCTAGACGACCGCATTGCTCGTAGCTAAATCCTTCTTCCTCGCATGATTAAATATCAAATTATTCATGTGATCGTGGCCAGCATAGAGAGATATTTATCGTCGTGAAAAAGAATTCTCGTGAAATGTCTGTACTATGCAGTAGAACTGAAAAATCCGTGAATGCGTGGAATACGTGGTGAGCAATCCAAACTTGATGGGAAAAAATACATCTGGGAATGGGTGAGCAGGAAGTGTAAAGTATGTTTTGACATGTGCCTCCTGCCTTCTGTCTAGTGGGAGTGATTGAGGAGCTGATCCTGGGGCTCGGTGAAAGCCTTGTAAGTTGTAACCAACCGGGCCTGTGTTCGATTGACCCTGCAATTTGATAGTACCTCTTGAACTACAAAAACGTCTTCCGTTTAAGAACAGAGGGTGTATGTTTGATGTCCACGGTAGATGTGATTGCTATAAGTTCAAGTTTTGTTTCCCTAGTAACAGAGCAGTACTATGTGTCTCTGAAATATCGAGCACGCGGCTGGCTATCGGTTTCTCAACAGGCAGGTGTAGTGCAACATGTAATTCTCAGGCAGTATTAGTACTTCCTCCCAAATTACTTGTCTTGATTAAAGACAAGTAAGACAAGTAATTTGGGACGGAGGGAGTAGGTACAAGGTGGGATGCAGGCGCATGTATCCGCAACAGTATTTTTCTGGAGCAGCACAGTGTTTAAAACAGGGGCGTGTTACTTCATCTCCGGCCGTCACTCCGCATGCTTCGTGGACGTGTTCGCTTGCATCCTTATTTCAGGTAGGACATGTTTCTTAGAAACCCAAATGACCATAGTGTACTCGAAAAAGATGTAGTAGTCCATCTATTATCATTCGTAAGACCAAAATGTGGTGCTGTCTAGTCAGGAACAGTCATTTCACGGAGAACCAAAATGCGAGACGAATCGACTTCTGGGGCGTAGACTTCGTGTGCGGTGAACGGGAGGGCTCGGTGACTGGACTTGCGGAGTAGCAGCCCAGTACTGGAATGCGGAATATCTGACGAGACTAAAATCTCGAACCATCCTCCCTAAAATCTCGAACCAGTACTGGAATGCGGAATATCCTTAAGCCCTAGTGAAGCTTCTCTGCCTATAAATACTCCCACAACGCTGAGCCATAAACCTCACCACAAGCCAGTGCCAGCCTCTCCTGTTCCTCCTCGACTCCCAAGCCCTTCGCAGTTCGTACCAAGAGCTAGCTAGCTCGCCATGGCCTTCTCCAAGCCCCCCGCTCTCCTGCTGCTGGTTGCTCTGTCCGCCACCGCCATGCTCGCCGCCGGCCAAGGCTGCGGCGGCCACAGGGTGACGGTGCAGAACCTATGCGGGCAGGACCTGAAGCTGAGCCTGGAGGAGGGCCGCGCACAGCGCGACCTCCTCTTCCCCGACGGGTGGGTGCTCCCGGACGGGAAGCACGAGTCATTCGACGTGTGCGCGTGGACAGGGGGCGTGCTTGTGTCCGGCGCTGCGGTGGCCAAGGTCCACCTGGGCCACGACGGCGGCGCGTACTACGAGGTGAGCACCCAGCAGTCGGGCCCCATCCTTGTCTCCGTCACCCCGCACGGCAGCCCGCTGCGGGGGCACTGCCCCACGGCCGGGTGCAACGGCGGCGGCCACTGCTTCGAGCACTCCGTTCCCGACGGCGACTGCCACGGCGTCACCGAGGTGAAGATCGTCTACTACAAACCGTAGACTAGATCGATCGAATCGCCTTGCTAGCTGGCTGCGTAGCGTACCTGCGAGTGGTTCTGAATAATGTTGCAGCGCATGCAGCTAACTCGATCGTTAGCCGGTGCTGCAGCTGTTGCCGGCCGTTGGGTGAATCTGTTGTGTGTTGGCGGTCACCGTCGCCCAGTAGTGTAGTGTTGGATTTGCTGTTTAACTTTGTATTTGCAGAGATGCATTCATGGGCTTAGCCCAGATGCAAGTGTTTTGGTGTCATGGCTTGTGAGTCGGACACAGATGTACTAGCTACTGTTATTTCCACGTCTTTTCTATAAATGGTGAATTTTATTGGCTTAAAATAAAGCATCAAAAGGATACATAACACATTAAGCACACACCCGGCCTCTGCATAGCTATCATGCACACATCTCACATCAACACATACAATAAGCACGCTCACAATTAGCAAAGTCATATAAGACCAAAGCTACGCATAGAATATGAAAAAAGAAAAAAGTCCCAAGGCGATCAGATTAATTAGCGACCGGCAAACTGCAACAATGACCATATCTGCATAAATCATCTCATGATATCACCAAACGCCGAGGTTCTTCAACATCAATACCAGAAAGGAAGCGACACTCAAACGTCGTAATCTGATTCAACCATCAAGGTTAGAATCTAGGTTTTCACCTCGAAAAATCAATCCGAACAAATTCGAGCAATTCCTTAAACAAGATAACTACGGAAAAAAAAAACATCATCATTGCTAGGTATAACCAACTCTGATCAGACCTAAGCTTTCACTCCGGAGCTCGACATCGAGTGCTTGAGTACATCTGCATCACATCCAACGAGTTTCTTTGATACCAAACCAAACAAACCGGCTAGTTTAATTAATTGTTATCTTTGTGGTTTCTAGTATATCGCCTCGGTTTGTTAGGCCCTGTTTGTTTCATAAGTCATAGGATTTTTTGAAGTCCCAACTTATAAGTCATAAGTCCCTACCTGTTTGTTTACATGGACTTATAAGTCCCGAGTCCCTACCTGTTTGTTTACAGGGACTTATAAGTTGATGTTACAGGGAACTACACGTTGCTTCCCCACAGTTTTTCCTCTACTGCCGGCCGCTGAGGACCCATTGCCTCGACCTACGCCGCGTCCAGTGACCTGGGACACGGTCCTCCCACTCCCTGTGCCGCCTCCCTCAACGGCAGCTGCGGCCGGGGCGACGAACGGACGCAGGTGAGAGCCGCCTCGGCCTCCGATGTTCAGAGACCGGCTGCGGCCTCCTCCGCCCTGGGGCACGGGCCTCCCACGACCAGGTCCAACCGGAGGAAGGCCATGACCGTCCGACTGGTCGAAGAGGAGTTGCTGGTACGAGCCCAACTCCGGGAAGACGTCGACGTTGCTGTTGAGATCCAAGAAACCCATTCCCCTCCCGAGATTTCCACCGGCGAATGAGCCTTCGGTTGCCTGTTGAGACGAGGGGAATTGAGAGAAGAAGGGGATCTCGTCCTCCTCATCGGCCATGGCGGCGGCGGTTGAGGGTGCCGACGGCGGCGGCGATTGGGGCGAGGCGGGGAAGGAGCGAGGCGAGGAGGAGGGGAACGAGCGGGGCGGGGTTCGTGCGGGGCGATGCGGGGTAGGTGCGTCCAGATCGATAAGTTCCAATAAGTTCCTCCATGAGAGTCTTTTTTGATAAGTTCCAAATGACCCCAATAAGTCCCTATAAGTCCCTCCTGTTTGGTTTAGATGGGACTTATAAGAACTTTTTTAATCCTTAAACAAATAAGTCCCTGGAACAAACACCCTCTTAGTACTTCAAACAGCTCCAGTGGAATTGCCAAAACTGCAACATCCATAATCGTTATGGAGTACACTTTAAATAATTTATGGGGACTTGAGTCTCTATATTTGGTGTCTTCATAATTGGGTGATTCTTTTTTTCACCACCTCAAAGCCATCCCACGTGAGGTAGGATAGGGGCAGTGTCAGGATATTGCTTATCGCTAGCGTTTTGGTCGGTTGGGGATTAGAGATTAATCGAAAATCAGTCAAATTTATCAGTAGACTATTAATCGGCCAGTTTTTTTGTTGCAATGCCTAGGTTTCAAGTACTAATAAGGTAAAAATAAAAATAACCATGAGTGTGCCATAAGTTGTGTAATGAAGACCAAAAAAGTCAATCGACGCCTTATATTTTGGGAAGGAGGTAGTGCATGTCAAACAATGAATCAACAACAAACAAAATAGGAAATCACTACAACAATACATAATAGGTATCATATCATATGCGAACCAACCTGTGGTTGGATGGTTAGAGGGACTGTGGTATCCTCAGCCCACCAGGGTTCAAGTCCTGGTGCTCGCATTTATTCCTGAATTTATTTCAGGATTTCCGGCGATGCGCATTCAGTGACTTCGTAAATTTCAAGATGATATGCTGGCTCAGTATTTCGGAGGTGCTCATAGGGGTAGGGATGCATATGTGCGTTCATAAGGGTGAGTGTATGCACGTGTATATGAGCACTTGCATCTGTACTGTGTTAAAAAAAGTATCATATCATATTATATAAAATGGATCAACGACAACAAAGTAGGACAACACTACAACACATGTCCTCTCGCGCGGGGGACGAAGTGTGTTGTTCCGGAGGCTGTTAAAGAGGAGGTCCTGTTTTGGAGTTTCCGGCCATAGGGCCCTGGCTGAATAATGCTTGTCAGAGCGATAAATCGGTCCAAATGATAAATACCAAAGATAAGGTATAACCTTTAGTGATCACCCATTGATAAGTGATAAATCGGTTCAAATGATAAATACCAGAGATAAGGTATAACCTTAGTGATCACACACTGATAAGCGATGAAGTGGCCGATAAATCATTGAATCAGACGATATTTTGAACATTGGTCGTAGGGGCCACCCGAACTTTCTTTCGCACCACACGTAAATAGACGTAACTGCCACATGGAGCGAGCTCCAAATAGCAGTCTCGAGACCACATGTATGATGATAGGGAGGCCATATTTGAAGGTTGTTCCATAAATAATGGTGATCCTAAGAAGATGGTGACCAACTCAAAAAAGAAAGAAAAAGATGGTGACTATAGAATATATATTTGACCAGCATTTCTATGAAAACGGTTATTGTGACAATCGGACTAACATAATGACTCTGCTAGAATTGATCTTACTGAACAAGGAATGCCCGGACCGACTTGCACTCTTTCTATGCCTTGATTGTTGGTTGGTTTTAGTCTGATTTTTTCCATCGTAGAGTGGACCGTGTATATATGTATTGGACATCTATACTTGGGCTTAATTTGTTTTTAATCATCATAGCATTTGATAAACAACTGCAGGGTAGAGTACATAAAAAAACACTGCTTGGTAAGGGCATCTACAACCGGACTGAACATATTTGGTCTCTCAAACTTCCCTGGACGCGGCCGGTCAGTGTTTGGGCATGTCCATTTTGATTCCATATTTGTTCATCCATGCAGTCATGTCAAACTTTTCCTATACGTCTGATCATCTGCATGTGATTGGTTGAGATAGAGAGAGGAAGTAAATAAATAATAAAGAAAGAAAGAAAAGGATGCTTCGTGGTGGATCAATCCTATGTGACAGGCGCAAAATCATTGTCCGGACTCGCTCGGGCACTCCTCATACTCATCTTATATATGAGGGTAATATGAGAAGTATCGGACATTCCGGACATTTAAGTGTGCTTTGAGGGGTCCGGTTGAGTTGCTTTTTTTGTTCTCTCTCCTGCTGGTCAATGGTTTTGCGTCTCTCTCGTCAGTTTGGGGGAATACATCTGTACATGCTCTAAGAGCATCTCCAACAGGCGCCGAACGCGCCGCGCGTTAAAAACTGATTTGGCACGCGCCCATCGCCTGGTTTGGCGCGGCGCGCAACGTTTGCTCCAGCAGCCGCGCTGTAAAGCCGCACGCGCGCGCAGCTCCAGCAGGCGCGGTAAAAATGCAGCGCGCGCTCATTCTATAAACATTTTTTTGCATAGATAAAAAAACAATACAAGATATTTTACATAGATAGATAGATAGTTCGACATACATAGATAGATAGATACTACTACGGCATAGATAGATAGATAGAAACTACTACGACATACAGCGATAGAAACTACTCCAAGTCGCTACCATCACCATCATCCTCGTCGGTGTCGTCCGAGGTTGAGATCCATATGTCGTCCCAACGTTCGTCATCCGCGGTGAAGAACGACCTCCCACCTGCTGAAACTATGTCGCACTGCTCGTTCGCCAATGCCTTCCGCTGACGCCGGTCAGCCCGCTCCGCGCGGCGCCTTGCCGTCCTCTCCGCCCAGTAGGCATGCTCGTCGGCAACGTCCTCCGGGTGGCGACGACGCCACTCTGCCATGGCTCGCTCGTCCTCCTCGGCGACGAGGAGGCGGCGCTGCCGCCGAGCGTGGTCGGCACGGTCCATGTCGGTGATGAGACGCGGCGGAGGGGCGACGCGCTGTGCCTGCTCGCGCGTGAAGACGTCCCGGAAGTTCATCTGCGACCGGGGCCTGTCCAAGCGCCACGCCGCCGCGTCGTACGCGCGGGCCACCTCATGCACGCTCCGGAATGTCCCGAGGCCGAGCTGAACGTCGCCGGACCGTATCTCGACGGAGTACCAGCCGTTGGGGTGCTCGCGGACGCCGCGATAGCCGGAAGCACCCCGGCGGCGCGGCGGCATGGTGGCGCGGTGATGGCGCGGAAAGCTGCGAAGCGGCGAGGTTGCGAGGGGAGGGCACGTGGCTGTGTGCTGTGCGCGTGGCGAGCGCGGCAATTTATAGGCGCGCGGTAAGCGACGCGCCAAATCTACCGCGCCGCGTACCGCTTTCTCCCCCGCGCGCGCAAACGCTTCCCGCGCGCGGTAAATTCCCGCCACCACTGGAGCGCGCGGAATCAGCCGGCGCGCGCTAAAACCTAACTTTACCGCACGGGCGCGCCTTTTGCCGCGCCTGTTGGAGATGCTCTAATGTTATAGGTCTTCATGTGTTTTCTTTCTTGAAAATGCACGAGAGTATTAAAGAGGAGACTGACATGCAAAGCGCCATGTTCCGTCACAAGACAACGTGGCAGCTTCCGTAGCGACTCAAAGGCGGCTGAGTTGCTCGCTTCCTGTCAGCGCCACCGCAGGTCTACTCGTCTGTTGTGGCCTTAGGCCTTGTAGGTGTGGTGGATCTCGGTACTTGCCGGTGGGAGGGTTCCATATTCGTTTAAAGGTATATTTTTCTGTCTGTTTAGGGTTTGTGCTTAGGAAGTCGAGGTGGTGGCGGTTCCTTGAAGATGAAATAATGTTCTCCCCGCCCAGCCCCTGTTCCGATGGTGCGTCTAGCTTCGTCGAAGGGAGTGTGGAGGTGTGTCTCTGGCGGATCTCATGGGATTCGGTCGGTATTTGTCTTCGATGGATCTAGTCTTTGTTTGTCTGCGCCTGTGTGTCTGCAGTTTAGATCCTTCCGACCTACACTTCTCTTCTTCGTTTGTCTACACTTCTCTGCACGACGACTTCTCGACTGTCTACTATTTGTCCGGCTCCGGTGAGGGAGAAGGGATGACGGCGTCGCGTCTTCGGCTCACTCTAGTAATTGTAGTGGTCGAGGATGTAATTTTTCACTTTTAGTGTCCTCTGTACCCCTTGACAGTTGATGAATATATATAGGTCCATGCAAAAAAGGAGGAATAGGTACAAGGACCCAGCCACGTGGGTGAGACAACACTACATGGTAGCTCAGTCCTCTACCGACCACACTCAACAGAACGCCTAATTTGGATGTTTATGTCCATGACCATGAGTTGTTGATGTTTTGAGTGAAAAGTAAAGAACGAGAGAGTTTGAATGAAAGATGATCCATCAGTCTTTATTGATGATAGAAGTGGGGTATTTATACCCAGGCGGAAGTACACATGGTGCTTGGCGGTCAAGTAAACACATAGTTACTTGAGAGCCAAGGAATTACATAGTTGCCTTGAGAACCAAGGAAGTACATGGTTGCTTGAAAACCAAGCAACCAATCTAACAATTAACTTAATTCTAATTAGCTTAATTAATAAGCAACTATTCTATTCTTAACACTCCCCCTTGTACAACGCCTCTTCTTTGGTGCATCCATCGTCTTGACAAATTCTTTGAATAATCTTGAATGTCTCCTCCAAAAACCTTGTGGGAAAAATATGAGGAGAATAGTGTAGATATGTTGCTAAATCTCCTTTAAACCCAGTGGGAAAAAATAATAAGGAGAAAAATGATGCAACATATAATGATTATTGTCTCTTGTTAACTCATGTGAGAAAAACCTTTGAAGAAGGAAAAAAATCATTGATGAGTTTAGAGAACAATTAATATGTCTTGAGGACTTCCTTTAAAAACCCCGATAGGGAAAATGGAAAGTATGACGTATTATCTTTGATAAGATATTGCCTCATTAAAAACCATTATGAGAAACTTTGATAGAAAACTCATAAGGGAAAAGAGTGCGATATGATATGCCATTGAAAACTCCTTTAAAACCCAGTGGGAAAAATATAAGGAGAAAGTTTATGACATATAAGGGCACTTATGTTTATATTGTCTCGTTAAAAACCTTTTATGAGAAACCATTAGGGAAAACTCATGAAGGGAAAAAGAGTACAACATATGCAATATTACAATTGTTAATAGGTTATAGTTTTGGAGATTACTCCCCGTGAAGTTTGCAAATCTAGAGGATGTGTCATACCAATTCCATTGACATGACCATGGCATTGTGAATAATCTGTAGGATTTTCACAATATTTTGTTTGCAAATTGTTTCCTCACTTTCTGTAATTCGTAAGGATAAGTGATTTCAAGCAATGTGCTTTATGATATTGCTCTTCATATAACCTGTAGGTATTGAGTAACACAAGTGGTAGAATCTTGATAAAATCAAGTTATGTGATTGTGATGAATTTCAACCAAATGATTTCGAGTGTGGTTAATCATTCTACTGAGCCATGCATATTTTGCAATGCTTTTAAAGAATGATAAGTGGAAATAGTCGTTAAAGCATATTTAGATGACTTTCATGAGAAGACTATTATAGTGAGTTTAGTCATTGATATGGCATTGTTGGGATCAAATAAGGAGCCAATATCATTACATCATATTACGGTCATATTTTTATTTTCCTGATAGAATTGTCCAAGATTTATTGTGAGCTTGAGATATAAGCTAATATTTCTTATATCAACCATATACCTTTTGTTAGGGGTTGCACTCTGAACAAAGATAACAAATATAGTGTCAGGCCTGACGAAGTTTGCAATGATATGAGTGCATTGACATTAGTGAGATATAGAACTTCAGGTCCTGATATCACTTCATTATCACCCCTAGGTATGAATGGATTTGTACCCTATCAGGGGTACTATGACCATATTACATGTCTTTTATTGGTATGATATATCCACATTGAACTTCTCGTACATGTCTTGGATATATGTAGACTGGTATGTATTCTTGAGAGAATGCTCAAGTTGTAAGCTAAATTTGGTTAAATCCAGATTTTCCGTCTAGAGATGATTATGTGTGTGTTTAGGTCTTGTATAGACATTGATGATGAGGTCATCAATATAAACTGAGGTGATGAAAGGATATCAAATTTGGGATTCCTTTATTAAACACATAAACAATCATCATTATTCGAGTAATCCTTTTGAAGAAGGAACTCATTTAGTCGACAGTAACATATGATTTTCGACTATTTCAAGTCATAGAGTGACTTATGAAGTTTTACACAAAACTTGTTGCGATTTGCTTTTAGATTTGGAAGTATAGGCCCTTCAGAGACTTCAATAGAGACTTCCAAAATAAGTGACTCATATGAGTATGTAGCCACTTCATCCATCAATTGCATGGATAATATTATTATTTTTATTGCCAATGATATTTAGTATCGAAATATAATTCCACTCATACCAAGCGGGTATGTTACATCGTAATCGATGTCGGGTCTCTGCGTGAACCCTTTTGCTACAAGCCTCGCTTTCTCACCACCTCATTGACTTTGTCTATGAATGAGAAGTTTTTTGTATTCCATGTGGAAGATACTTATGAGGAGTAGGTATTACTGCGGTAAATACCACTCGTTTGCAGAGCGAGTGCTATTCTTCATTACTTGCTTCCTTTTATGTGAACCAATATGAGTGCAAGAGACACTCTACCATGGATTTTGGTTCAGGGCCCAAAAGGTTTTAGCAATTTGAGAAGAAATATATGTCGACAAATGTAGTCTTTAGTTTATATGATTCTGATGGAGTCATTGAAGTTTGTGGATAAAATATTTATTCCTTTTTAACTCTTTGTGATTTCCTATAACAAATGGAGTCAAGGTGTTTCGATGTCCCGACACCAAAACATTTGTGCACATTTATGTCGGGCTTTGGATGATGAGCATCCAGTGAGGTGTCCTTCAACTTGATGTTGAACTACATTTACTGGTTGAGGATTTGATTTCCTCTGTTTCAGCGGAAGCATATGATAAATTGTATCTCGTCTTGTCAGATTTTCTCCCCCTCTTGCTCTCATTTGGGGAGAAGAGTGGTTTATCAGGTACCTTCACTCTTTCTAACACCTTACTGCAGGAATATAGAATTTAGTAACACCTTGTTATCAGTAAATGTATGTGGCAGATTTGCAATGTGTTGCAAATATATGATTCTCTAAACTTCTAGTTTAGATTCTTTGAGTATGTGGATATAAGGATTGAATGTCAATAACATTTCTAATTTATTTTTTTCAACATTTCTTGTGGTACTTATCTCCCCCTAATGCCGAAAAATATCCTTATTGCTGATGCAATCAGCATACGAGCTATGAATAATTTTGATTGACGGATAAATTGTTATTCCTCACATAGATCCCTAATTTTCTCAGAGGGCCCATTGATGTATGCCGGAGTGGTGATATCAATATGTAACCGAATTATCGCAGATGGGAAATACTTTGTAGATTTCCACGTGATTACTACAAGGGGAAAGTAGTATGATATGCAATTGGTATGATTTAGATCATACTTACGGTGTGTAAGGCCGTATGTGTCCAGCAAGAGGCTGGTAAATTTACAATTCTTTAAAAGTGGTCATGTAATTCATTTAACTCTCTTTGATAATAATTTTAGCTAAACCATTCTGAGCATGTACATAAAGTACTTAATGCAAAAAAGATGCTCATTGAATGAGTTCAACAACATTGTTCATTTTAATGGCTTTATAGATCCTGTTTTCAGGAGAATTTGCTCTTACTTTGATAAGTTGAGCAAAACATTTTTTTAGTAAGATCATGCATGGTTGTGTGTGATAAGAGACACACTTAAAATATTTTATGAATGTGTATTTGAGTACCATGAAGTATCTAAATTACCCCAGATAATGATTAAGCAATCCAGACATATCTTTTGAATGTGTTAAGGAAGAATAAGTATCCTGCTTAGAATTTTAAGGTGAGAGTGCCTTAAAACTTATTTTCCCTATGGCACATGCGGTGCACATAAAATCTGATGATTTGGGACAATATGTAACTTGATAAGTTGTGACCAACAGAATTGTCAAATAATTTTCTAATCACCCCCAAACCAGGATGGCTAAGGCTATCAAGCCTAATATTTAATTCATTAATACTTAGAAAATCATTGTGTACGCAACAATATTGAGTACGAATTGGAACATACATACAAAATTATCGAATATTGTATCCAATGGATATGATATTGGACATTTTACTATATGTAGTAGTACAATTATATGCTAATAATATGTTGGGATAATTAGGAGATCACCCGAGGTCTCTGATATGTGCAAATGAGTTTATCCTCCATTTTCTGCATTAGATTGTGGTCCTCCTTCTGATGAAGATTCTGAGAACAATCCTTTACCAGAATCTGGTTGTTATTTGCAAATTTTCAAGTTTATCCCATTGAACTTGTTGGCCTTTTAATAACTTTGCGATGTGGTTCGACCATATGTTTGAGGGTTTGGTAATCATAGGTACAATAGTTATATAACCACACATTTGACAAACTTGAGAGTTGTCTTTTGATCATTTGAAAATGACAGATTCCTATTAAGAGATAATTCTATCTTTGGTTGTCTATGAGCCTTCACTTTACTTCGAATTCCTCATGGTTCTCTTTTGTGACCACTAACTTGCATAGTATTCTCGGTACGAGCAAGAATTTCAAATAATGGTATAGCACCCGTTGGGTGAATCTGATGATTTTAAGAAATTTCATGTTTCTTCATCATAAAAATGGTAGTACCATCATAATAGGATGTAAAGTGTGTTAAGAGCATATGAAAATATTTGATCACGAGATCTCAACTTGAAGTTGATTAAGTGACAGAATTGTGAGCTACGATAGACTTGAAGTCTTGAAAAACGAATGGGTAATTATTCGTGATGTGCTCAAGGCATCATGTTTAAGTTAAGGAAAATATTTAGGGTGAATAAAAAGTCATCCATTATGTACTTAGTATGAGAACTAAGTGAAGTTGGGACACATAAAATGCATATGAGTGTTGCAAATTTAGAGTCACCGCCAAAAATATAGACGTTGCATGTTTGACATTTGTTAGTCACTGTGAAAGTATAACCATAATGTGATGTGGACACTGCAAAAGTGTTGATACACTCAATCGTTGCCATAATTATGGGATCCATCTTGATGGATGGACAACACTATAATTATAAATAGTGACATAGGCTTCACTGCCATGTATTTTACCAATGTAATAGATGATGATCACTGGTATATGCAAATATTTGCATAGTTTGCTGTGACATATTCAAGCAAAATGAGGCTTGCCTAGTTTATATTAGCACAAAAATACCATTTCAGCATATAACAAGTGTGCAAGAACAATATTTACTATGAGAGTAAATCGTTTTAGTGAACAACAACAAATGCTTCAAAGGAGCCAATTTTAGAACAGCTGATGCTTTATAACCATATGTGTAGGCCTGAATTTATATAGGATAACACTTTGAAGATAATCACCAATATGGTGTAGATCCCGCAGTAATAGAAAACATAATCTGACTTTTATCAATCGATGTTCATAATTCTATTACCTTATGTTATGCTAAATTTATGAAATCACTTTGAAGGTAATCATCTGTCAAAGTGACAGGATGTAGACCTTGCAATAATAGTGGATAGTCTGCAAAATTTTGCAGTAGATGCCAGTATTACCTTATGATATCTTGAGGTAGTCACATCAAATATTAATATTTGGAAGAGCACTTCGAAGGTAGTCATCTTGTTCAAATGGCAAGATGTAGACCTCACAGTAGTGATGGATAATCTGCAAGTGATACAGTAGATGCCACCAATACCTTGTGATTCACAAATAAAATTTGGGCTAGTCATATTAAGTATGACACTATAATTCTTAAGATTTGCAAGGAAAATAATTTCTGTGCATACAGTTGTTGTCCTAAGATTGCATGTCACTGGGAATGTTTGCGGTGAAAACATAGATGATGCCTTAAATATACGCAAAACATTCTTTTGCATTATTATTACTGTGGTAATACATATAGATGCAAAATTTTAAAAACTACATATTTATGTAATATATGAAGACATGAGGCTTCAAATAATATTTTGCATGATCTAAATGATACGTAATTATATTTTTAATGCAATTTGGAAGACATAAGAGTCTAGTCTAAGGGCTTAAACATGCATAATTAAAACCAGGTGGTTAAATTGGTTAAAACAATAAAGTCTGAGGGCTAAACTGCAATTTCCAAATGGCCTGATTGTCCAATGTCGTAAGCCAAAGGGCTATACTGCAAGGTTTTCTTAACCTGGGGACTAAAACAGAAATTATGTCTATATGCAGGATTGGTAATACCCAAATATATGCAGGATTACTATAGCACCGGAGACTGAATAAGCCTGATGGCTCTAGAGATAAATAAGGGCATTTCTGTTAATAATAAAATAGAAAAAAGAAAACCAAACTGCAAACCTGCCGAAGGGATAACTTTTTCCCAATGCTTATCTTGTACGTGAGTGTGTGGTGGCGTTGGAAAAACACCGCCGTTGTTCCTGCCAAGAGGACGCCTTGCCGACACGATCTGTATGCCTGCTGTGTTCTCGTGTAGTCGCTCCGCGGGAGGCTGTGTCTCGGGTGCGAGTCAGAAGACGCCGGGCGCCGAGCTACTATCTGCGCATCGCCATGTCGGGGCCGAGGGCCGTCGCACGGGCTGGGTGCCGCCTATATGCCAGTGGGCTGAAGGGAAGAGCGCCGCGACGGCCGAGCGTGTGAGACATGCCGTGCTGCCATGTTGTCGCTTGACGGCCTGAGCGCCAGATGGCGCCTTGCCTCCTGACGAATCGACGGGGACATGTCTTGCTGTGCTACCGGGGAGCATGGATCCTTGTTTATGTAGTCGGCATTGCGTAGACGCACCTTGAAGATGTAGGTGTGATCCTGAGTGGTCGCTACTACTATCTTCTTCATGTGCTCCTTCTTGCCGTTGACAGGTGGTAATCGAATCCTTACTTCCAGCCAAAATCTCCTTCTTGCAAATTGATGCATGCGGACAAGGTATTGTATATTATTAGTATATTTGTTTAATCTAAGCAAGAACAAACAATCAATGCATGAAGTTTTGATTGATCGGGATCAATTCTTCCTGTGCACGACGCATGCATCCACGACAGCCTGTGATCCTCGGCAGTGAGCGGATGATAATTGCTCTTCTCTTCGACTCTTCGTAGGATGGCTTCGCCAACCAGGGGAACGGTGCCGTAGTCTTCACAATGAAGCGCAGTTCATTTTCTTGCTTCTCTGGTCATGGCCGAATTTGTTTCTTCGGCCGATTGCTTTTCTCTTCCACTTTGTGTGTTTTGCGTGAGTGCATATGCGTACAGGATGAACAATCCATTGTTAGATCACAGTTTGACCACAAGAAAACATGATCTAATAGGCAAAGATTAAAATAGGGAAACACTATTAGTTTTCCTGATCAAGGCCTTTAATCCTTGGATCTTTGGGGATCAACAAGATCTGTTCTTCATCCTCTGCAATGATGTTCTGCTATTCTCTTGTCCGGCCAAATCGCTCGATAGGAGAGCAAAGTGTATGATAACGTGTTTTGAGTGAAAAGTAAAGAACAAGAGAGTTTGAATGAAAGATGATCCATCAGTCTTTATTGATGATAGAAATGGGGTATTTATACCCAGGCGGAAGTACACATGGTGTTTGGCGGTCAAGTAAACACATAGTTACTTGAGAGCCAAGGAATTACATAGTTGCCTTGAGAACCAAGGAAGTACATGGTTGCTTGAGAACCAAGCAACCAATCTAACAATTAACTTAATCCTAATTAGCTTAATTAATAAGCAACTATTCTATTCTTAACAGTTGAGAAGTTAAAATTTAGAAGCCTACAACCTAAGCACGATGTTTGGTTAAGCATATGCCGACATATTTGGTTTACCACTCCCTATGACACTGCTTCGGCATCCGTAAACATTTTGATTAATCAATAGAGCTTTGCAGGATTGTGTACAAGAAACTAGGCCCCTGTCGTCCTGCTCCGGTATACTATGCGTGCCCCTGTCATCCTGCTCGTCAGTGAGATGCCTGACGCTAGGTCTCACCACACAGATCTCCATGCTCATCCACATATTTACTACAGTACTGAGAGCTACTTGCACCAAAGGACGATGTGTTTAGAGGAGAGGAAGCGGGCTGGTTCACGACCTGTTTGGTTTCAAATAAGTCATCAACTTATAAGTTGAAAAGTGAAAAAAGTGATTTATTTTGCCAAACAGACCTGACTTATAAGTCACCCCAACTTATAAGTCATAAGTTGCTTCACCCCAATTTAAAACTTATAAGTCAGCCCCTTTTGCGTGGGTTTCACCACCTGCATGATGTTGATTGGTGTGGGAAGATGTGTCAGGTGATTTATAAGTCAGGTGACAACCAAACATGCCTGACTTATAAGTCAGGTGACTTATTGAAACCAAACAGGCCCTCAGTACTGTTCGATGTCTTGATGCCGACACGACACGAGGAACTAATTTTCTCCATCGAAAAAAGGGGAGACTAGTAGAGAAAGGATTCGTGGCACCAAGTCCTTCGCGTGTGCTTTTATTTTTGACTTTCAATTTTCAAACTTTTATATCTTCTAAAGGAAAAGTCCAAATTAATTTTTGTTTTCATATTTGTGTTTCTCGTGATGGGAGCTTTTATAAGAATCATTTTGAATATGCTTAGATGAATTTTGAAAATGATTGTCAAGTTTCAACTCTTGAAGTTTAGTACGAGTGACTGATAAAATCATGATTTTTGTGCCTAGAACCAACAAGGAAAATGTCTCAAAATTTTATCTATGAAACGTGGTAAAAGTGAGCGAGAAACCACGAGTTTCAGTTGAAAAATCATAAGTTTCAACCGTTGAAATTTAAAATTTATTGTACCCTCGTGCGTGATTCAACTACTTTGCGGATCGCGAGGCAATCAAACGGCCAGACAAGGCTTGGCAAGTGCGTGCGCTTGACAATTTCTGAGATTAGTATAAGATCAATCTTTTTGAAGACACAAAACATGTTTAAACAACGAACGTGGTTAGTTACAACATTACAAGTACCAAATCTTCATCACAAGCAAAAAAAAGGTACCAAATTAGGTGGATATCTTTAGTTGTCTGATGAAAATTGTCAAATCTGCATTTTTGTTTAGTTGGATGCTTTCTACTGGCATGTGTATGCGGAGAAGGAAAATGGATGAGCAAAATCTTGAGCATGCATGAACCTTGTAAGAGTACACCGTGGCATGACCTGGCCTTCATACGTATAGCTGCGATAGAGTGCCAGTACACCATGCCTGCTATGAGCCACACAATGACACATGCATATCGCGAACCAATCTGTGATTGAATGGTTAGAGGGGACTGTGGTATCTCTAACCCACCAGAGTTTAAATCCTGGTGCTCGCATTTATTCCTGAATTTATTTCAGGATTTCCGGCGATGCGCATTCAGTGGGAGGGGACGTTCCCGTCGACAACGAGACGTCTACGGTGACTTTGTAAATCTCAAGATAATATGTCGGCTCAGTCTTTCGAAGATACTCATAGGGGTAGGGTATGCGTGCGTGCCATAGGGTGAGTGTATGCGTGTATATATGCGCGCTTGCGTCTGTGTTGATGTTCCGGAAAAAAAATAACACATGCATATCACCAATTTTACTGCCACCCATGCGTCGCCCGGGAAACGGTAACATTTCGCACACACAAACAAACAAGTACTGCTACCTACTCTCACCGGCCACCGTGACACACGTTACACACACTTCGATTCCTAGGAAAGTACGAGACACACAGGATATTTTTATACGGTACATTCTCCAATACCATCAATTTCCCACAGCCGCATGCAAGATCAAGCAGGGACTAAGAGCATCTTCACCCACGTGTCTTTAATTCGACCCCTTAAACGTCAATGGACGCGCCCGGTCATCGGACGTGTCTATTTTGAGCCCCTATTTATCCTTCGCACAGCCCAACTCTTTATTTTCTTCCTCATATGTCCAATCACGTGCATGCGATTGGTGGAGATGAACAGAGAAAAAAAAAGAATGAATAAAGAAAAATAAAAGGTGGTTTGTAGAGGGGCCACATCCAACATGGCGAACTAACCGGGTGCGTCCGCGAGCCCTCATATCCTCTCCATATTTGAGATGGATATGAGTTCGCGGACAACTCGAACGTATAGGGATAATATGAGGGGTTCGGTTGGGTGACGTTTTTCCTTCTCTCTTCTGTCTGATCACTAACCGGGCGCGTCCGTGGGCGTACAAAAGATCGTTCGAGGTGCCCGGCTGTAGATGCTCGCAGTCTACATGGTTCAGTCACATCGGCGTCGACCTTTAGCTGACAAATACGGTGTGGTAACTGTAAACAAATTAACGGTTCAAAAAAATATAAACAAATTAAAGTTTGTAACCACATATCAATTCCTAGTTTCTTTTTCCTCTTAAAAGGAGCATTAGGGCATTTCCAACGGTGACACGTAAATTTCCTTCCGTATCCGTCCACGGACGGGGGACCAAACTGCAGACACGAATGTGGGAGCCGGTTATCCAATGTTGTTCGCATACATTTTAATCCGTATTTGAACTAACCAGATGAAATTTATGCAAACCGACCAATATTCATCAAAGTTTGGATAGAAAATAGCCCAAATAATTCATACATAGCATGTAAATTAACTGTAGTACAACAATGTCTCAAATTCGACTAAAGTAACCAAATTTCCAAGAAGTTTTTCATCAACGGATCATGTCGTCCCACACATACTCGCCCTTCAGCTTTATCCAACATTGTATATACAAATGGCCGTTCCTCTATCCCGTGGTACATCATGGAAGCCCGTGTGGGCTACATAATGTTTAGACCAACATTGAGTGAACGAATCAACCAATGAGTTGAGCAAGACGAAGCAAAACTTACGGTCTCATCCTCCACCACGTGCAATGGCCACCTTCCTCCAGCTGAAGAACCATATTACAAAACTTGGTGATGCTGGTTTGGATAGCGTACCAGCAATACGATAACGACCTCATATTGCGTTCTTGAATGATGTACATGTCATAGGGCGCAATGTGCTGTCGTGAGTAAAATTATTGACGAACCTGCTACCAGAAGGTCCCTGAAGCCAAAGAAGAAATCTAAGGCTTCAAAATCTTTTACAACACCAAAAGCTTCAAGTGTGAAGCCATTGAAATCTGCACCTCCTGAATCCAGTGTGCAGTCTCAAGATCAATCCCGCATATCCAAGAAATCCAAGCAGCCCAAGAAGATTTCTGGGCATGACCTTACACCTGCGAAATGAAGAGAATGTTATTGATCTGTCTAGTGACGAAGACCTTGCTGACGATGCTCTGGATATGCTGATTAAGAGCAAGCAAGAGGCTAAAATCTTCAAGGACCTGCCTATCTTTGATGCTGATATCCTCAACAACTTCATTGATGAATGGTTTGAGGACACCTCGCTCAACATTGATGACTTGCAGCTGCCAATTGACATCAACGTCACATTTCAAGGATGCATTGCCAAGGAGCTTGCAATCGCTCAAAAGATTGTTGAGCTGAAAAACAAGATAGATCATGAGAAGGCCCTGTCCAAGAAGCATATGGCCAAGCTCAGTGTAACTGAGGTCCAGAACTTCAAGCAGATGATGATTGACCTCAAGGCTTAGTTTCAAAAGAAGCGTGAGTAAGCCAAAGGCTCTCGTGAGCGGCTGAATTTTTATACTAAAAAGTGCGTCCAGGCTCATAATGAGGCTGTGAAGCGAAAGGCTCTTGGGCGCCCAGGCATTGACCCCAGGCTTGCTGCCAAGAAGAAGAAGAAAACTGCTGAAGGTGAACCCGAAGCCCCAAGCCAGGAAAGACCAAGCATTGTCTTCCCTGCCAGTATGACTGGCTCAAAGCCAAAGGCCCCTTCTGCAGCTTCTGACAAAAAGAAGACTAAGCAAACTGAGACTGAAGCCAAGTAGAGGAAACAAAGTCTTCACGCTAAGCCCGTGCTCAAGATCCATTAAATGTTGAACCTATTTCCGTTGCACCACTAGTATCCACCAATCGCGAGCGTCGTCTCGTTGTGCATGAGCCTGCTCCCACAGAGGCTCAGGAGTCTGAAGACATTCCAGCTGCTGACGCCATCGCAGTTGAAGACATTGGTCATGATGACAATGTTGATGATGAAGTCCTTCCTCATCTCGAGCCCAATCTGGTATCATCGCCTGCTCATTCGAGTAGTGAACTGATTAGTATTGGCGGTCCCATGACACCAATCAGACAAGATGTGTTTTGGGAAGAGCACCACCCCAACTCCCCACTGCATGAAGTGATTCCCCGCACTCCACCAGCTCAAGTCACCACTCCGGTGCTTGAGATGCCTCAAGAGACTCCAGAAGACATGGAGAAGACCACCTCTTCACCAAAGGCGTCACCCTCTTTCCGAAGGCTTCGCAAAGGCCCTAGGTCCCAGGTCTCCATGTCAAGCATTCCTAAAGAGGATGTGCAACACCAAAGCTCAGCAACACGTCAAGTGTTCCCTGAAGCCATCCCTTCTGTGTCTGCTCAAGAATCTGAAGCCAAAGCGGCTGAAGATATTCCGGCTGCATCAGACAATGAAGAAAGAGAAGAACGTGAAGTTGTTCCCCCTACCAGTGATCATGTTGTTCAGGAAGAAGAAGAAGTAATTGTGCTAGACCCTCCTGTTCATGAAGCCACTGATGCTGAGGCAAATGCGACTACCACTACCACCACTAAAGCCAATGACGCTGTCATGGCTGAAGACATTGTGCATCCTGAAGTCAATGTTGCCACTAAAGACAATGCACAGCCATCCATCTCGGATGTGGCTGTTCCTCCCCATGTGCCTCACACCATGGAACATGCTACGGTCTGATGGCCCATCTTGACACCATTTACTGCTCCTGGTACGCAATATGACTATCACGTGGAGCAAAGGCCTCAAACACAGAAGCCGAAGCCCAGGCTCCCAAGGCTTCCAAGTGTTGTGACCACCCATGGCTCCTTCAGTGTGCTAAGCTTCAGAGAGCACAACACCTTCTTCAAATCTGCAAAGAATCCATACAAGAAGCCAAAGATC
This sequence comes from Triticum dicoccoides, assembly GCF_002162155.2. Taxonomy (NCBI): domain Eukaryota; kingdom Viridiplantae; phylum Streptophyta; class Magnoliopsida; order Poales; family Poaceae; genus Triticum; species Triticum dicoccoides. The sequence continues at coordinate 93,337,349 of NC_041383.1, forward strand.
TCCTCATATAGGTTCTAGAGCTATCAACAACACATGTACTATTCTTGCATATTATACAATCAAGACAGGATTTTTCCTCACGAGCATCTTGACTGTGATGCCATTGTTGGGCTTCCATTCCTTGAAGAGGCTCTTGATTGCTTCAGAGAAGTTGGTCTGTTCCCTTTTGTCATTGACAAGGAGCATTGGAATGAAGAGCTTCTGTTGCAGTTCTAGGCTACTCTGCACATTAGAGGCTACAACAGGGATCCAAAGACTTGGGTCCTTGAGTGGATGACAGGTGACGTGCATCATGAAGCCAAAGCTCGGGACATCATTGAGCTAACCTCCTGCCCACTCCTGGTGATCTGTATGAGCCAGGTTGCCAGCCATATGAACGTGAACTACAGAGCATCTTTCAGAAGCCCGAGCTGAACATGAGTCAAATGCTTAGTATGATGAAGCCATTGCCCATTGATGCTAAATATCCCAAGGAGTTCTTTTTCAAAGACCTCGAGTACTTGCCCCACGCTATCTATCACATTTTGAGGCATACTCTGTGGCCTATCAAGGGGTATTCACCTGACGCCAAGCTTGAAGACACCATGAAGACTTTGGTCTTCTACATCATCAATGGCATCAGATTCAACACGCAAGATTTCTTCATTCGTTAGTTGGCCGCATCTGGAATTGATCTATTTAGCCTCAAGTTCTATGCTCCATGGGTCATGCGGCTCATTAAGCTTCACTCCTCCATCAACTATCAGGCTTCAGCACGTAACCATGTTGTGTTTTTGCCTGATGTTGATATGTCATATGAAGCCATCTACGCTAAGCCTACCAAGAAGCCACTCCATGAATACAATGTTGAGTTTCAAAACTTCACTCAGCCAATTGAAGGTATTCACGTGCCCAATGCTCCTGCTCCTGCTGGTCCCCTTGCTGGACAACTTTGACTGCTGCATCGTGCCAAACTAATGCAACAGCCAGCACAGTTGCTCAAAGGCCTCAGAAGCATGCTCGTGTCCTGAATGACAGAGAGCTTCTTGTCTCACTTCACCAGAAGCAGGATAGGCATCATGACTGGCCGAAGCGCCAGATGCAAAGTCTGCTCATTGACGGTCAATCGCATTCGCAATCTGGCAACCAAAAATTCATTTGTTGCCATGAAGCATGTCGGCGGTCCTGGAAGAGCCTTACACTGCTCTGTTCTGAAGACGATCTCCAAGCAGATGGCCTTACTGAACGATTCAAATTTGACTCCAGGCCACCACAATCTACAAGTTGGCGTCCAACTCCATCACTTGAAGATTTAGACTATTCATCTTTGGCTCCCACTGTGGTTTCTCGGGTCATAGATGAAGAGGATGACGCCACTTCACCAGCGTTGGCTTCACTACATCACGATTCTGCACCAGGCCCCTCTACACCGCCCAACTCCAGCATCGACCCTACTGCACCAACATCTCCTCCGACTGGGAATGAGTAGATGCTCTATGTCGTCAAACCTTTTTGGTCCTTGCTGACAAAAGGGGGAGAAACATATGAGTTAATAATCTTCAAGCGGGTCCATATGGGTCGGGTGCTTGTTTTTGCCAAGTTCTTACAACTCTCGTTCTTGAAACTGTTGGTTTTTGAGTTGTAACATGTAAACTTGATGGTCATCTGCTACTTTTGTTGCTACCTTATGATGCGATGATAAATCCCGCATGAAGTCATTCTTCAGACGCCCATTTCTCATTATGCATATCATTATCTTCATTACGTTCATATATGCATGATGAATTGTCTTCATGGTTGAAGAAGATCTCCACAAAGCAAAAACTGCCATGTGCATTTGCATTCAAAGCCAAACTACTTGTATGCACATCTTCAGGGGGAGCCTCTTTTAACCTATGAAGACAATCCCTGTGTACTTAAACTTTCACATACTTTTATCTCCATTGAAAACTTCAACCAGCTTGTCATCAATCACCAAAAAGGGGGAGATTGTAAGTGCATCTAGTGCCACCCCTAGTTGGTTTTGGAGTATTGACGACAAACATGGTTGAGGGACTAATGTGTTTGTGAGAATTGCAGGATAATACAGGTAGTAGTCCCTCATTGATTTGGTTTATCTACCAGAGATGTCCCCTAAAAATGTATGAAGACAATGAAGACAATGGTGGTTCGTGAAGACATTCACGTTGAAGATAATGATGATGAAGATATTCACTTGAAGACTATGAAGTGTGAAGACATAGTTTCTTTCGTAGTTTCCGTTTCTTCTTTCTTGAGTCATAGGAACTACCGTAGTGTTAAGTGGGGTCCAACTGAACAAAGTAATATGACTGAAGTGATGCTCAATAAAAATCCTATGTCTTTGAGCAAAGACAGTGAGAGCAAATCTTATCCAGAGTTGGATGAGTCAGCTTTGCTTGTAGCCCAAGCCAAGCTGACACGTGTGTTTGAAATAAGACTGTTGGACACGTGTCGGTTCCATAGTGACCCAGCGTCATTTCGTACATATCAGGTCGGGTTGCCCCTAGCTATAAATAGCCCACCCCCTACACCATAAATTGGTGGCTGCTCGGAGTTAGTGCACGGCTTTTGTCGTTTGAGAGCAACCCACCTCCAAAGCCTTTGAGAGAGATCCTTGCAAGGACAAAGCCCAAAACACCCAGAGCCAAAGAGTGTTAGGCATCCCTGAAGTCTTTCTGTCAGCTTGACCTGAAGACTTGTTACACTTGAGGACTGTGCATCCTCCAGCCGGTTAGGCGTCACGTTCCGAGGATCCAAGAGTCATTGTGGATTGCCGATGAACGGAGTCTGTGAAGGTTTGAAAGTCTATCTTGAAGACTTACCAAAGTAATTGGGCGAGGACTGGGTGTCCTTAGCTCAAGGGGAATAAGGTGAAGACACAGTCTTCTGAGTTCAATCTCAGCCTCCCTAACCAGACATATAGTTGTCACAGCAACTGGAACTGGTCTACCAAATCCTTGTCTTCGCCAAGCTATTGGTTCTATCCGCTACCTTCCTTACCTTTCATTTTGCCTTCGTGAAGTCATTGCTTGCTTGCCTGATCTATTTGACTTCACTGTGTGAAGACTTCTAACTGTTTAACTTCATACCGTCTTCCATTCTGATCCTTTCTACCTAGCCGTTGTTAGTCTTCGTGCTTTCACTATATTGCTTGTTTGACTATTGCTTATCTAGTGTAGTTTATCTTCCGCTGCATATCATATAGATTCAGATTAATAGTTTCTCTTCAAAGACCTCGTGTTTTGAAGATTTTCATAAAAATTGCCTATTCACCCCCCTCTAGTCGATAACTAGCACTTCCATACCTACTATGCCATGCTGACGCACCAGCGCCGCTACCAGATCCAGCAGCATATCCGGGCGAGGGAAGCCGCGCGCGCCGCCCGCATCACTGCCAAGCTGCCTCCGGACTCGCCGGGGCCAGAGGAGGAGGAGCAGCCAGGGGAAGAGGAAGAGGAGGAGGAGATGGCTCCGATGGAGGTGGAGGAGGCAGAGGAGCCAGACCAGCAGGTGTCGGCATTCAACATGGAGCAGGCGGAGGCGGAGTTCGCCGTCGCCCAGTCCGACGAGATGGACGAGTCGCAGGCTATCCTGGAGGCCATCCAGGATGAGGCCTGTGTGGGGCCAACCAAGCGTTCCTCCGGCGGGAGCAGGCGGAGACCGACACGAAGATAGAGGCGAAGGAGGCCGGAGCGGAGCAGCCGGAGCTGTAGCTGCTGCCCATGCTGCCGGAGCCGGGCACGGAGATCGTGGTGATCTCTGACGAGGAGTAGCGATGATCGACGTAATACATAGGTTCTATTTCCTTTTCATGTCATTGTATGGATATAAGAATCGAGTATGAGATGTCCGGATACAACAAATAAAATTTGAGGTGTGCCCAGTCACTGCCCGCGGATGCGCCCGGACGCGTCCGCGAGCGTTTAAGGGACCGGATTTGCCATATGTGGCTGTAGATACTCTTACATTAGCGGCAATTGCAAGCACTTGCATGGCGCGTGGCGGTTCGCCGTGCAGCCCCTGCTAGTTTATGATAAAGGTGCAAAAGAAGTACTCACTTCTCTGAGTTCAATTCCTGGACCAACAAATAAATATTAGTATGCAATTTGTGTTTAAAATTATAATGACAAATAAGCATATTGAAATTAAAAGCTAGTAATAACAATGAATTAGCATCTCAAAAACATAATAACAGAGTAATTGCTAGTCAAAGGTTGTCCTAGTGAAACCTAATGCATACAATATATTGTTGATGTACATGGGACATGATCAATTCTCGTCGTCGGTGTGTCAAAAGATGTTGGTGCGGATAAGGTCATTGTTGTAGTTTGTCGATCGCTGTCTTGATCGCTTTGGGATTTTTTTTCCTCGCTTAGGCATAGCTTTTGTCTTATATGACTTTGCTACTTGTCGGCGTGTTTATGTGTGTATGTGTTGATGTCGGCTGTGTGCATCTCAAGTATGCAGAGGCCGGGTGTGCGCTCATTGTGTTTGTATCTTCTTGATGCTCTATTCTGAATCAATAAAAATCACCATTTGTCAAAAAAATTGGGACATGATCACTGATATTATCCATGAGAGAGAAAGGATACAAGTATAGCAGAACTGGGCCGGATCAGTTGCAATCCAAATTGCACATAAGTCAGCTCCCAGGTAGATCCCTCACCCAACATGCGGCATATGGAAACCACTCTCTTATGTCGTTGTAGAAGCTTTCCACCTTTCCCAAATAACGGATCTTTGAGCTATTCAAATGGTAGGCTGTTATTGTACAGTGGCGGTCATCATAAAACAAGACAATTTCCTTATAAGGATGAAATCCAAAACAGTGGAAAAGAGGAGAGCTGCGTTCATGTGCTCTAGGGCAGCCTGTGGTGTCAATAGCATTTTCATCATCTGAGTCCCAACTAAAAACATCCTTCACTAGAGTGCCATTCTCGTCATCTAGGCGCATAATGTTGACTATATTCTTGGACATACACATTGGATCATGTAAGGTCCATGGTTCGTGATGAACATCATTCCAAAAATATTTGTTGACGGCAAACTGAAGGTTGATTTCATTCCTTAGCACCCAATCCATCTGACCACTCGATTCATCTAGGAACCAAATTTCACATGTGCATTGTTCATGGATCAATGTACAGTACACCCCTTTCTCTGATTTTCCTAGATAAGGCTCTCCCTCGTTTCCTTTTGGCAGCTTAATTACCTGGTACCTATCATTCAACAAATTTATTCTGCAAAAAAAATTTAAATCATCCACCTCTCTTAAAAAAATATTATGAACCCAAATTATCTATCTTTGTCAATTAAAAAAACATAAATCCTATGTATGGTGTATGAGGTGTGATCAGTTAGGGTATACCTCAACATAAAACCTTCTTCACAACGAACGTAGAGCGCTCCGTGCCAATACGCGGAGTGGTAAAGGAAGGCGCCATGATCAGTTTTCAGGTCGGCAACGGTTCCCGCGGCTTCTCCTTCTCGCGTGTATGACTTTTCCGTCCAACATCTGGTTTTTGACGAGAAGACGTCGATGATGAATGGCGACGGTGGCCATTCCAGTGCCGAGACGTCGGGTCCATGGCCGCAGTCATGTTTTGCGATGTGTCCTATGGAAAGCTCGCAGGGAATATGAGGGATCAAGGCCACCTCGTAGTGCGGTGAGACGGTGGGATCATAGACGAGGTATTGGTTACGCTCGATGTCTTTACAGCTTGTGCAGCCCGGCACCGTGCACGGCGGCGGGTACGCGGGGAACCGCACGGACTGCCGCGTCGCGGGGTTGACCACGTGGTCATCAAGCAGGAGCAAGCCGTTGCAGCAGTCCAAGAGAGACCACACGTACCACGGCTCCATGTCGGCGTCGATGTAGTCGAACCTGGTGATGATGCTGCGCCCCGTGGTGGGACGGCAGAAGAGGAGTGGGTCTCTCGGGTCGCCCGTCGTGAAGATGACGGCGTCCAGTGAGAGCGGGAGCAGATCCGCACGCAGCAGGCGGTGACTGTCGACGGCAGCGCGCCACGCCGTGCAGACGCAACGGGAGGCGGCGAGGCTGCGTGGCGGGAGGTGGCGGAGGATGTCGGCGAGCGCGTCGTCGCATAGCTTGTCCATGTCTGACCGTAACGTACGTACGTACGTACGTCGTCGGTAGGTTGCTTCGCGTGGCTAGAGATCGATCGACACAATGAACTAGGGTTTTGTTAGTTTTTTTAGGGATTTGTTAGTTATTATTAGTAGTAGCGAGCGATTCGGAAGGCAACACGCGTGAATGCTCCGGACTCGTACACGGCGTGGCTCAAATGACTCGGCGCGCACAGGGACGTGATCTTTTTTTTTTTTTTGAGGGAACACAAGGACGTGAGATCTTATATGACTACTAGTAGAATGCCCGTGCGTTGCTACGGGCTATTGCAATATTTTGATGAAGTTGTATAAACATAATACATGTTAAATTTCACATGTAAAGAAAAAAATACATAAAAAATCTAGTACTAATATTTAAAGTCCATTACACTTGCAATGCAAATTGATAAAAAAAAGGCAATTTGATGATGTATACATAGAGTGATGATCCAACTAAAATCGGTTACAAATTAAGGTTAAAGTTGAGCATTGTTTTAGAGAGTCCAATGTAGTAGCTCATGAATTAGCTAAATGGGAAGTATGAATGACCCTTCTGTTTGGGCCGAGGCACCTCCTAGTTTCCTTGATAAATTCCTAGGGGATGATGTAACCATTATTTGAGTTAATAAAGTAATATTTCCGTCAAAAAATGGCATTAGGTAAACTTTCTACATCGCCAGATCGGTAGTATAACATACTTCCTTTTAGTTTATTCTGGTTTGAATGGAGCAATATGACAACTAATTTCCGTCGAAACAATATGAAAACTAATTAATTTTCATCGAAAGTGTTTCGTATCCTCCTGCAAAATATTTAAAATGACGGTACATTGCCACATAATAAAAAATATGATGTGAATAGATAAATAATGTCATAACTCAATATATTTATTTATAGTATTACAATCAACACACCCATGACAATCCACTTTATGCATCAACCTCATATTGTTCATATATGTTACTGCTACATCTATCAAATTTTACACTTACGCGTATGTCCCTCACATATTCTACAAAAACTATATACAACATGCATAAATGGAAAAAGACATACATCTAGAATAAGCAAAACAAGGATAATTTTTTTAAACAAAACCGAACAAGGATAATTTTTTGAGTGACACACATAGCTCTACCTCCATATTACCGCGGGTTTATGTGCTAGAAAAGACTGAAATATTTTTGTACATTTTCCACCCTTAAAAAATTCATGTCTTTGTTCATATCCATTTCATATGAAAGGTTATGCACGAATCAGTATGGTCACTATGCCCGACCAACAATCGTATTCTCCTAAAGTCTAGCTAAGATTCTATAGTCGTTAACTTTGTCTAGAAAACCTTAGTTCAGATGTTACGCGTCTCCAGCAAAAAAAAGGAAAAGAAAATTCTACAGCCGTGGGACCAAAAAAAGGAAAAAAAATCTACAGCGACCACAACACTCACTCCTCCCTCGCTGCTCACTCTTTCCCCTTCGTCTCGCTGCGGTAGACCGGCAACGACAGGCAAGGGCGACGCCTGCCATCCCAGCAAGAGGCAGCACCTCCGCCTCCCGCTGGCCCTACACTGTTGCACCACTCCTTCATCCCGCCCC
>NC_041383.1:93345345-93345888 GCF_002162155.2 Triticum dicoccoides
GCCGTGCGTGCCTGGATGCCCGGATCTGGACAAGGAGGGGATCCGGTGGTGCACCCCAACGTCGACGGCTTCTCTTCGCCATAGAGCTCCTCAACCTGCAGGACACCTTCCAACCCTCCCTTCTACTTATGCATCTGAAATTTTCCTATAATGCATTCAATATCTATACAGTATGGTCAATCTTTTTAATCTTAAGGCAAACTGCTGTCCAAGTCACTTGACTGCAATTTTCAGTCTAGTATTCATTAGTAATTCTCTCTTTTTATTGCTATATGATATTGGATGCCTAATGCTTTTACCATATTAGAAGAACACATGCATTAGGAAAGAAATACGGTACCTTAATTTTTGTTCTTCTCTAGCGAGCAGGAGTCCTAGCATCTCCCTCCTGTATTTGTTGAAACACTCCTCCCATCATTGAAACTTCGACACAGCATACATGAGAACATGGCATGTGTACCATCAGCACAAGCAGGATGTTGTCTTAGTAAGCATATATTTGTACATAGTGTGGTGAAAATGGAAACCAGATTTTCACCCAAA
>NC_041383.1:93345914-93353676 GCF_002162155.2 Triticum dicoccoides
TAAGTTTCCAAGGCATTCCGTTAGTACTTTTAGTTCCTTATTTTGTTGCCCCTTGTTTCCATCGCTTCCAAATGCCAAGATAGCAAGAAAGCCAATGCAAAACTGGGCCAGAGCATGAGAAGTGATGCCACATCTGGCAACACAGTCCGGTGAGCCTCATGTTAGCACTTGATACAGTCAGTACATTAGCAATAGAAACAATAACAGTGCACATGTATTAGCACTTAGTATATAATCCAAACAAGAGGATATGTTGTTGTAGAAGATGCAATGCACATTTGTCCAGCTTAAAATATTTCTAAAATAAAATCACCAAAGTACCTGTTTGTCTCACTTTATGTGTCCTTTTAGCAAATGGATATATCCAAAAGTAAAACCGAGTATTAAAACCCCAGTAATAATTAGATAATGATTGGGCCTTGTATGTCAAAGGACTCAAGATGTATTCTTTTATGAAGATTTCTCATATAATTTTATATAATCAAATTGCAAGAACTATTTTGCTAAACTTTGTCAAGATGAGAACTCCTATCGGAGCCGATTCCGAAAGTACAGCCAAGTAAAAAAAGATTCAGACCAATATATCGACGGAGTTCAGAGTATACAATAGAGAACTGTCACCGAAAAGCTAATCCCTAAAATTGAACTTTTAAACTCGCCTTAAAGGAAACATTGACTCTGGCACGTACAGAAACTCGGCATATACTGCTCCCAAATCCAAAGGGAATAAATTTTTCATTACACAAGCACAAACAGAAAACCTGCAGCTAAGATGTGTATGCAATGGTTAGTTTACAATATTGCATACGAAAGCATATAACTTGATCACTTCGAAGTTCTAATATTACCCACATGCATGAGAACTAAATAATTTTAGTTAACAATAGAAGACTACGACTCATGGAAAGTTAATCTGCGTATTCTTCTTGAGAAGTTAAAAAACGTCATCTTTGCATGTCTCTCTATTCTGGAAGGTTATCACATAAAACTTTTGTTCAATTAGAAAACTTTGATTATACCACAAGGAATAAGCAACAGACATTAAAAAATAGGCGTATGATTCCAGCTCGTGCTTCCCGAAATGAAATAATGTCACTCACCTGAAGAACACCAGATTAATTACGACCAATGCCACAATTGGGGTAGTCTTTTCTTAAAAAATCTGCACAAGCCATGTCTTTACTCTAGCTGATTTCATCATCTAAACCAGACTAAATATTATTAGTTTACCCATGTGAAATTATGTATCAAGTAATCAGGTAAACAAGTATAGAACGAGATGTAGACGTAACCTGATCTTCCCAAAACAAACAGTAAGCAAAATGATAATGATAGGCGTGGGGGTGGTAAGGCCAGGGCAACAAAGATGGGAGCAAGAAAAACTCCAGCCCCACGACCATCAGGTTCTTGTGCAACTCCTCTGATATCGCACAGTTCATACTGCATAGTACGACAACACCAATGGCTTAAGGGTTGCATCATTGACAAATGAGTGAGCCGGTGGCGCAAACAGACCTCATCTTTTGCTTCATGGCATGATCCAAGCCACCATAGTGCCTTCCACAACTTGTAGCTATCGAAGTGATCGAGCTAATAACCATCCATGGATGCTGCTGCTACCACGGGTCTAAGAAAACCAAAAGAAGATGAAACACGAGTAAGAATTTGAGAACTTAACTCCGACCGGATCCTCAGAAGCTGAGACGGGTGGATAGGATCAAGCAACAACAATGCAAGGGTCCCTCACATGCCATGTTTAACACTGAAACAAAACAAATTTGCATTGGTGTAAAACTACAACTATTAGCTATTTCGCCTTGTCAGACAGTCCCTTCAATCCAAGAATATACAACATCTAGAAGAAATAAAACAAATGTCATAATTAGTAAACAATTTTCAGCGACAAAAGGATCAACAAATTGGACTTTTAAAACAAAATCTACACCCACAAAAGTATATGTTATATTAACACAAGTGCAGATCCTGTCCCACTCTTCACTTTGTTCACAAAAAAGTTTAGAATAGCAATCTTGGTGAGTGATCTCGACCGGGTTCGATCCGTGTGGCGCGCTGCTCATTCTTCCAGGAGTGGCTGCTGCGAGGAAGGATCCCGAACCTCCGCAACTTGTAGTTGTCGAAGTGCCCTCTGCAACTTGTAGCTATCAAAGTGATAGAGCTCATAACCATGCATGGATGCCGCTGCTGCCACGGACCTAAGAAAACCAAAATAAGATGAAACACGAGTAAGGATTTGAGAATATAACTCCGATCGGATCGTAAGAAGATGAGACGGGTGTCGATTGGATCAAGCAACAACAATACAAGTGTCTCTCGCACGCCATGTCCAATACTGAAACAAAACAAATTGCATTGGTGTAAAACTACAACTATTAGCTCTTTTACCTTGTCACACAGTCCCTTCAATCCAAGAATACAACAACAAAAGGATAAACAAATTGGATTTTCAAAACGAAACCTGCACCTGCACAAGTATATGTTATATTAGCACAAGTGCAGATCCTATCTCACTCTTCACTTTCTTTACAATAAACTTCAGAATAACAATCGTGGCGAGTGATCTCGACGGGGTTCAATCGGCATGGCACGCCACTGATTCTTCCAGGAGTGGGTGCTGAGAGTAAGGATCCCAAACCTCCATTGTCAATCGGCCGGAGCTGCATCGTCCTTTGGATCAGAGCGGGGACGGAATCAAGACGGTAGGGTTTGAGGAATTTGTAGGACGTGAGGGTTTATGGTTGGCAGCACGAGAACTCACCCATATCTTGGCAGACGGCAGCCCCGAGGTGCGGTCGTGTTCATGCTTCGGGAGCTGCCACGTGCTGTCCTTGCCGCCATCAGCAACACCACCGCCATCGCCTGTTGCCACCACTTCAGCGCCACGAGCGTGGGACTGAGGGACGAAGGGAAGGGAAGGAAGTGAATTGACGTACCTATGTTTGGTATATATCACACGAGGAATCAAAACTGGATGCACGTGAAAGCATAGAGATGGGAGAGGAGGACAGAGGAAGGGAAGGGCAAGAGGAACCTGAGGATGTGCGATGAAGGAGCGATGCCAAAACATCACAAAGGGGGACCCGTAGCTCGTCACGTAGCGCGGCCGCATCATTGCCGGCTGCCACCCCGCGCTACCGCCTCCGTGCGCAGGTTCTGTTCGTGGAGCGTGAGGAGCGCATGACCTGCCTCCACCGCGGCCTGGTCCTCCCCACTATCGTGAAGCTCGCCCGCATCGCCGCCGCAATTGCTCAGGATGACGGATGAAGATCCTGCAACAGCGACGTAGGTGAGGGATGCAGCCGACGATGGAGGGATGATTTTCGTGGCTAAACCCTCCCTATCAAAATAACTACTTAAAAAAGGCAAAGATCGATGCAATAGGAAAATTAGGATTTGGAATTGATTGTCATAAAACAAAATTTTATTAATTGATAACGTGCCATCGGTACCTGCCCGTTTATAACGTGTCTAGTTAGGAAACTTTGGAAAAGTTAGGAAAGTTTTTATTGTGAGGGTAAAAAAATCAATGTGAGGAGATATGGTGGTGGGATATGAGACGAAAATAAACCGAACGAAAATAAACCAGACGAAATATAACCAAACGAAAATAAACCGTGGACGCAATCCTACCAACTGCTTCATTAGGAGTAGAGAGGAGTGGGTGCTGAGAGGAAGGATCCCAAACCTCCATTGTCAATCGGCCGGAGCTGCATCGTCCTTTGGATCAGAGCGGGGACGGAATCAAGACGGTAGGGTTTGAGGAATTTGTAGGACGTGAGGGTTTATGGTTGACAGCACGAGAACTCACCCATATCTTGGCAGACGGCAGCCCCGAGGTGCGGTCGTGTTCATGCTTCGGGAGCTGCCACGTGCTGTCCTTGCCGCCATCAGCAACACCACTGCCATCGTCTGTTGCCACCACTTCAGCGCCACGAGCGTGGGACTGAGGGACGAAGGGAAGGGAAGGAAGTGAATTGACGTACCTATGTTTGGTATATATCACACGAGGAATCAAAACTGGATGCACGTGAAAGCATAGAGATGGGAGAGGAGGACAGAGGAAGGGAAGGGTAAGAGGAACCTGAGGATGTGCGATGAAGGAGCGATGCCAAAACATCACAAAGGGGGACCCGTAGCTCGTCACGTAGCGCGGCCGCATCATTGCCGGCTGCCACCCCGCGCTACCGCCTCCGTGCGCAGGTTCTGTTCGTGGAGCGTGAGGAGCGCATGACCTGCCTCCACCGCGGCCTGGTCCTCCCCACTATCGTGAAGCTCGCCCGCATCGCCGCCGCAATTGCTCAGGATGACGGATGAAGATCCTGCAACAGCGACGTGGGTGAGGGATGCAGCCGACGATGGAGGGATGATTTTGGTGGCTAAACCCTCCCTATCAAAATAACTACTTAAAAAAGGCAAAGATCGATGCAATAGGAAAATTAGGATTTGGAATTGATTGTCATAAAACAAAATTTTATTAATTGATAACGTGTCATCGGTACCTGCCCGTTTATAACGTGTCTAGTTAGGAAACTTTGGAAAAGTTAGGAAAGTTTTTATTGTGAGGGTAAAAAAATCAATGTGAGGAGATATGGTGGTGGGATATGAGACGAAAATAAACCGAACGAAAATAAAACAGACGAAATATAACCAGACGAAAATAAACCGTGGACGCAATCCTACCAACTGCTTCATTAGGAGTAGAGATTCTTCCCTCACCGTCGCGGACTTTTTGCGAAAAAGCCCCTGTGATTTTTCTTATTCAAGTCGCAATCAAGTTAACCCGAACCGATGCAAGCAGAAAAAAGAAAACCAACCGCACGACCCACGACCTTGTCCCCAATCCCATCTTCCACCTCCAGCGCGCCGCCACCCTTGCCATGCCGCCGCGCGCCTCCTACCCTACCGGCGCTCCCCCCCTATCCCAAGTGCCCCCACCCCCGCGCCCACCCACCGTCGATGACACTCGACGTTGTGGCCGTTGCCGGCTCTCCCCATCTCTGCTACCACGGCGCCTCGGCGCCGCCGGGACTCCTTCCCACTGCTTCCACCTCGGCAATGGTTCCCCCAACCCCATCGGCTTCGCCATCCCGGCGCACTCCACCACCCGTTGGACCGGTCCGCCTGGCTCCCGGGGCGAACATCGCCGCAACCCTGCTATCGCTTCCCACCACAGCCGCTGGCCTCCTCCACCTGTGCGCCACTCCCCGCCTCCCCCTTGACACGCTGCGTGTTCTCCAGCCTCCGGCTAGCTGTGACGTGAGGTGAGCTTGGTTGCTTGGCAAAATGTGTGCAGGCCATATTGCTTCAGAGATTGGGAGTCAAAAACTTGCAGCTACAGGCTGTAGCTCTTCGGATGAGACGGGAGTAGATGAGAAGATCAGATCCTAATAGACCATGGCAAGGATTACTGGAAGCCGTGGATGATTTTGTACATCAGTTCTTTAGTAGTTTGGTCATATTGATTGATGTGGGAGATGGGCGTACAACTTTTTTCAGACTGACAAATGGATGTAAGGCTTTGCTGTTAGTAATTTTGCACCATCCTTACTACTGAATATCAGTCCCCGCATCCGGAATAAGAGAACAGTTCGGGAAGCTCTCCATAACCATCGATGGCTGCAAGATATTGCTGGCATGGCGAGGTCCATCCGAATGAACAGGTTCAGCTGGGCACCTTATGGACAGTCCTCAACTATTTTCAACTTGACGATGCTAGACCGGATGTATTCCAATGTTCCGGTGGCGCGCGTTGTGTTGGTCATATTCGTGTCCTTCTGTACTGGATACCTCACTCAGCTTTGCCTATCTAGCCCGAGTTCCTCTTCAAGGCAATGCTTTGTTGTGTGTAATTTAGAGGAGTTATCTGAATAAAGGACTCACTATCCGGCTAGATGTTCCATTGGATGCCGTTGCAAGAAGTATTGTTGTAGTGGGTACAGCGTCACGGCCCCTCCCGCATCAACAATCTGGTGGTTCATATGCAAAGCCCCTCTTGCCTATATGTAAGCGGGCCTTCAATTCCACCGGGGTCTTACGGTCTCATAGAGGGTGGAGAACTACCTAACTAAAGAAGAATAGTGCTCTTTATAAATAAGAGTAGGCATGGAGAGCTTTTTGCGGGGAAACTTGCAAGTCAAGTTTGGGGGGTTCTTTAATTATTTCTCTATTTTTATTACTTAATTTGAGAATAAAAAAATTATTCTAATGAATTTTATTCTTCTTCTTCGGATTCAAAATAGAAGAATAAAAATATCGAACTTAACCTATAAATAACTAGTATCTCAAAAACCAAATAAAAGGCTTTCTTTTAAGCTTGTTAATGGAATTCCACAGGAGTCAAGCGCTAGCAAAGAAGAATTGGAAATCAGTCGTTTCCCTTCTGGACTCAAGTCAGCAGAAGAGTGAACTTCATATTAATAGGTAAATCCTACAATCGACCCCCTTCTTTCTTTTTTATTCAAAGACACAAAAGCAAGCACAGTACAAAGAGATTGGACTCTTGGATGAGACTAAGCAGCTACCGTTCCGATGCGCCCCTGACCCTATCTTGATTCAAACCGAAAACCCTCTCTAAGGTGGAGCCTAGTTGAAGCTGTCATTCAAAGAATAAATGGGAATCCAAATCCACTTTTAGGGATATAGATGAAGTCTCGCTCAGTAAAGAGAGTTGTAGATTCGTAGAAGAGGATCAGAGTACGTGCGCTACAAAAGGCAGCTAGCCAATGAAAGTAAGTGGAAAGAATATAGTATTTTTGTAGCTACTGATGCTCTTATCTTTCTGCAATTTTAGTGTGGCATGCTAACAGAGCTCATATTGTGTTGTTTTCTTATGCAGGCCTATGCAAAACTTGCATCATTTTTTGAACAAAGAATGGACTCAAATGCTAATGCTGATGCCCAAGTTTCCCTTGAAAGTAGTTCAATAATAATATAACACCAATGTACGTAATTCTGGTTTTCGTTCCAGTGTTGTATGCTACTTCAAAGACGCACACGGTCCACCCATACGATGTTTCTAACTCTTCAGTTTTTACACCATCTCTCCATGTAAATGCAGTTATCCATAATGCAGGTATTACATTCAAACAATGACATAATGACTTGACTAAGATGGTCTTTTGAATTGTGCCTGACTGCAAAATAATCATGGCTAAGCCAATAGTCAGATCTGACCTATTTGATAATGCTACTATTTCAAGCCGTAGAGACGGATGGCGGGCTGCGGATGATCCTTTTTTGCTGCAACCGGTCATCCATTTGCTGGAACCGGCATCAGTTTTTGCTGCCATCGGCCATGCGATTTGCTAGAACCAGACGGGCTCGCCGGCGACGCGTGTTTTTTGCTTGAACCAGAGTAATTTTTGCTGGAACTAGTTTTTCTTTTTGCTACAATCCTTCTTTTGTTTGCTACAATCGAAACCGATGGGAGTCTCCCTGCTAAGTTATTTTGCTGGAACTAGCATTTGTTTTTGCTACCAATCAATCACTGAAGTTCCCTGTGTTGAGCTTGATTTTGCTGGAAACGATGTCTCTTTTTGCTGGAACCTTGTAATGATTTTGCTTTAACCGACCATTGAGCATTTGTTGCTTTTTTAGATCTTTTTTCGCTGAACACGATGGTGCAAGGCGACGATCGCGATGAGTCGGAGGCGGGGTAACGCTGGGGATGTTGCAATCATGTCATGGCGCATGGGCGCTAGATCCGACCCATTTTTCAGAGCTGCATCCTGGCACACATATCCTC
>NC_041383.1:93353976-93367725 GCF_002162155.2 Triticum dicoccoides
CGGCACGGCCACATCGGCGCCAAGGAGGGGGTGGTGGTGTGCCTGTGGGGGAGCGTGCGGATCCCTATGAACATGCTTCTGATGGTTCTTGCGACAACATGAGATAAAACAAGGTTACTTAAATCCGCATGTGGGAGGAGAAACTGCTGTTGGGATTCCGGTGAAAGCTGCATTGGAGCAGAGTATGTGCAAAAAAAGCAATCATGATGCACGGGTAAGTCCTCCTGCTCATTTCTGAACAATAAACAGTCATGATGCGCTCTTCGCTGCTGATATTCTACAATTAAGAGAGTTGCAATTCCTGGCATGATCATATGTGTACGCAATGTAAATATATACGAGGTGACGTAGCAGGAGTAGAAAAGGTGCAGCTCAAAGTGAGTGCACCTGTATAATTTCCTAGAATTATTTTCTTCTCAGAAGTTACTATCTTCTCAATATGTATAATAGGACTGTAAATTTTGAGAAGTAGAAATTCAAATTTAATACCAGTGTTATAACTTAGGAGAGGCTCATGTGGACCAACTGTTTTTTTTCAGCCCATGGGTGATTGTCGGCAAGATCAAGGCGTACCACCCCTCTGCACCCTGCTATATTGCAAGTCCTGAAAAGCCTTCTAGATAACAGTAGCAGCATTGTGAAGGAGGGGCAAGAGTTTTCTGTTCCTCTTATTTGGAGGTTCACTTTGAAAGAGAACAGCTTGGTCACAACCCGCATGATGAGCCAACTAAGAAGACTCATTTGATCTTCTGGTTTACTTTTCTTCCTTAATCCCACATTAATCTATTGAATAGTACTTTTGATGGATTCGCAAGGCTATGGAGAATCAATGAATTAATATCTTTTGAGGTTAGATTCCTGATGCGCTTAGCTAGATAAACTATCTTTTTAGTACATGTTGATCAATGAATTAATATTGTGTATTGATGAATAAAATAATATGAATATTGTCATGTTTGGCATTTCATCTCTCCATGCTCTCCCAAGTGTGGCCTCCTCCCTTGATTTAATTTATTATGTAATAAGATTTCACCTGGTGGTATGCTATTTGAGCTAATGTGATGGAATTAAAGAGGTTGAACTCAGCAGTCAAGTATTACTAGCAAACGACATCAGTTCAGCTACATGTATTGGCCATTTGTTAGTCAAGCATACTAACAAGTAGTATCATGATTAGTTCATGAAGGTAAAGGCTTTGTATAGGGGGTTAAGGAATTTTGGAGGTAATTTACACATAGTTGAGTTGACCAAGGCCCAGTTCTTTTGCCAGTATCTGGGATTCTCCCAGAATCAGACCCCTACTCAGCTTCTCCCAGAATCTTTGAGCCCCATTTGTTTTTCAATCCTATCTAGTTAGGGTCTAATTAGACAGGATTTTAAAACAAATGGGGCTTAAAGATTCTGGGAGAAGCTAGGTAGGGGTCGGATTCTGGGAGAATCCCCAGATTCTCGCAAAAGAACTGGGTCCAATTGTTGGCTGGAGTAGGAGGATGAAGACAACATTGGGCTCCTATGCATTGCCTCGAGGGCCTTCTCGACCTCCCTTGGCGTCCAGTAGGGCGCGCGCGTGTCCTGGAGTCTGTGCCGTCTGTTGGGGCATCATGGTGATGGTGGACAACGCACAAAGAGGTGGATCCCTGGCAGGATAGTATACAATTTTTGTGCATGCACTGTCATGTCGATGTGCATTTGCATGACAATGAAATCTACTTTTTCTTCCGTTGCAACGCACGGGCAATTTTTTTAGTATATATAAAAAGTATTATTGATTTACCAGAAAAAAGTAAATATTTTAGAAAATCCCACAATAATCAGAAATATCCAGCCATTAATTTGGTGGACCATCTTTTAGTCAGCAAATCTCAACCAATAGATATTTTCAGAAGTTAAATTACCCACGCTTGCCACTAGTAATTGTCTCTCCTTTCCGAAAATCCATCTCTGCACCCGAGCTCATCTGCACCCGAGCTGATGAAAAAAAAAGAAAAGCAATACTAGAAAAAATTCACAAAATTCCAAAAAAAAAATGTGCGGTAGACAATTTGATGCGTGGGGTCTGCTTCAATTTTTGAATTATTTGAACATCTGAGGAGCTCTCACCTGACAAATTGGGGTCTGTAAAAATGTTTACCGTTCATGTACTGTTTTGGCTTGATTTGTCTTTTTTGCTGAGAGTTGCTCACATGTCCAAATGACTTGAAATTTGGAACGGGCCTCGTGCATCAAATTGTCCACCGCACAATTGTTTTTGGATTTTTTTTGAATTTTTACGAATTTCTTTCTAACCGGGTGCAAATGAGTCTCGACACCAAAACGCCCTACTCTCTCCTTTCCTCTAACCTAATTTGATGATCCGATAAAAAAAACATCTCTCTCTATCTCTTACCTTTTTTGTGGGGACTCTATCTCTATCTCTACCTAATCTATACCTACTAATAAAAAAATAGTTATTCTTAGTTCGTCATGCTATTTTGTAGAAAACCCCCTGATGTTTCTGACATTAAACCCGTAGTACGTATCAAATGTTTTTTTTAAATACTCATATCTTTTTAACCATAACTCTAAATTTAACATATTATATATGGAATTTGATTAGAAAATTATGTAGAATCTAAATATGATGTTATTTTACTACTATGTAGGCTGCAATCTTAAACAATAATGCATTATCCGCCTTTTTTTCATACCGATATTGGGGATGAACACCTTAGCAAAATCAGGATTGGACATCAGATTGAAGATAAATTTGTTAGAGACACCCAATAAATAAGGACATGCATGACAAGAAATAAAGGACTCAATAAAGATGGGATGTCCACTATAAAATAAATAAAAGAGGAAATGCATAGGAGATCCAATAAAGATGAGATGTTGCGCTATTCTCCTATATATAAGAAGAATAAAATAAGACATGCATGACAAAACATAAAATAAAAGACAAGTCTGATAAGAATAAATAGTGATGACATATGATATATATGGCAAGAAATAGTGATGAAATAGGGGCGCAAGTGCCTGCGTCAACAGGAGACCATAAAAAATGTTCTTTTCTAGACAAAAAATCTCTCTTTATGATTAAAAAATCCTGTATCTCTTTAACAACATTTTTTACTCTTCACGTGTTTAAGAAATAGCTACAAATTCTCAGGTACATTTTTTGCAAACTAAAAGCGTGTGGTATTTTTTTTCTTCCGTTGCAACGCACAAACCTTTTTGCTAGTAATAATAAAGCAAATAGTGCTTTTGACCGTCCATCCGTCATGAAAATTGGTCTCGAAGTTGTTACCCATCATGCCACCCATAAGTTCGAAAAAACGAATCGTTTTTTCCTCTACACGCGACCGGCAGCTTCAATAAAGTTAAATCGCACCAAATAACGAAAGGATTGACACAGCCCAGTGGATAGAGGATCCTGCTTCATTCCGTGAGACGCAGGTTTGAGTCACCCTTCTCCCGTATTTCTTTTTTTCTAATATTCATATCTTTTAAACCACAACTTCAAATTCAACATGTTATATATAAAAACCCCTCAGAAAAATGTGTATATTAAAAAAACGCTATTATCTTGCACGTTAAACATTTCTAAATCATATTTAGCATGCAACTTTACTCAATATCTTCCTTAGATGTGGTATTTCAGAAATGTCAATTTTATATGATTTACCCCATTTAAACTGAGTAGATGTGATAGTTTGTTACTTTCACAAAAACTATTATTGGAACCCACAGGGGCTGATGATTGCTACCAGCTATTAAGCACCCTCTCTATTTCATACAGTGCACAATAAACAACTCATATAGGATGACTTATAGTAAACTGTTGATACGAGATTTATGTAAACTAGTGGCTTAACGTTGATTTTCATATTTGTGTAACATCACTTATCATGTTGTTTGTCGTGTGGCATCGTGAAAGATTTTTAAGAGATTTATTGATGTCCTCGGTGTGTGCACGAGGGATGATTCTTTTTTCTCCCGTTACAACGCACAGGCATGTTTGCTAGTTTCTCTAATCTAGTCAATCTCTCCTTCCTTCTAACCAAATCTCTCTCTAGCACGGGCTTGCAAGTAGGGAGATATACGATCATCGCTGCCGAAAAGATCAATCCATTAATTGGCACGTCCAGTGCCCCAATGACAACGAGCACTGCCGCCGGGCCGGGGCTGACGTCTTGCGGCAACTCGGCAAGGCCACGCGGATGCAGGACGACGCGGCCGGCTCGCTACACCCACGAAGCACCATGAGCCGCCGCCCAAGCCTTGTGAGCTTGCTAAACTATTACAACGGTTTAGCGTTCCTGGAGCGTTACGGCACAGAGGGTAATGGCCACACTGTGGACCCGGTGAGCCGGCCGGTGGGAGACGTCCATCGGTCCATGCATGGCATGCACAAGCAAGAAGTGCTGATGCATTAAGCCTAGCTGAGCTACTCTCCTGGTACGTTCGTCTCCATTAATCACTTGGATTCTGAGTACATCTTTTCAATAAATAGTGACTTTTGTTGGCATAAAGTGAAGCATCAAGAGGATACATAATTTATTATGCACACATCCGGTCTTCGCATAACTAGATACACACATCCCACACCAACACATACAAAAAGCACGCGGACAACTAGCAACGTCATATGAGACCAAAGCTATCCGTAGATGATAAAAAAAAGGGAAATATTAACGCCCACATGTGTGGGCGTTGACCATCTTGACCACACGCATTCATCATCGTCCAGTACTATATGCACGAATCTTGACACAATCTGGCTGATTTTTTTGTGCCACATAGGACAAGGCGTGTGTGTGGTGTGTGACATAGTTCGCCCACACATCCGTTTTATCACACGGAGGGGGCGGTGTGTGGGCGTTTAGCAGTTCACCCACACACCAGTTTTCAGTCACGCACAAGGGTTGGTGTGTAGGCGTTTGCCATCTCGCCCACACGTCCGCCTCCTCTCCCACACCCAAGCTGCCAGTTGCCATGCGTTTTGCAGTGTACATGGCAACTGCCCTAGTGTGATTGCAAGCAGATGGCAACTCTCTCCTTTTTTTACTCGAACATGTCAGTTGCCATATGTTTTGCATGGTACATGGCAAACTGCTCTAGCGTGCACGTAAGCAGATGGCAACTCTTTTTTTTTACATGGCAACTGCCCTAACGTGCTTGTGAGCACATGACAACTCTCTCTTTTACCCGAACATGTTTTTTTGCCATGCCATTTTTTCAGTGCTACATGGCAACTGCCTAGTGTTAGTAGGTGGCAACTCCTAAAATTTTGAAATCATGGCAACTGCAGTAGACCAGACCACACATGGCAACAACTGTAGTTATCCAAAAAATGGCAATCTGGAACTTTGACCTGAGATGGCAACTGCAGTTGAGCAGACATGGCAACTGTAGTTGTCCGACATGGCAACCGTAGTTCAGCGACATGGCAACTGCACTTAAACGAACATAGATGAGGGTCCGACCCATGGCAACTGCGTGCGCGCGGTAAAGTGTCACGTGGGGCGTGCGGGACCACGAGGTACGAGGCCTGACGTACCGGGCGCGTGAGCGTTATCTATTTTTGCCCACACGCACGCGTGTAAGAGGGTCCGGGAGGGAAAAAAAAGAGGCGTGTGGGTGCTAGTTGTTTTGCCCACACACAAGCGTGTGGGCTGGTCCTCTTAGGCACCACACAGAACATGTGGGCGGATTCCTTAACGCCCACACGTGTGGCAGTTATCGGGACCCAAAAAAAGAAAAAAGTCTCAAGGCGACCAGTTTAACGATCGACAAACTATAACAATGACCATATCCGCACAAATCATCTCATGACATCACAGAAATGACGAGATTTTTCAATAACAACTCCTTCAGGAAGGGAGCAACACTCAAACATTGCCGTCATTGAATTCAACCATCAATGCTTGAATCTAGGTTTTCACCATGAAAATTCAATCCGAACATATTCAAGCAATGCCTTCAACAAGGTAATGAATCATCATTGTCAAGTATAACCAGCTCGGGTTAGACCTAGGTTTTCACCTCAGAGCTCGAGATCGAGTGCCCGAGTACATCTGCATCACATTCAATGACTTCCTTTGATACCGAACCAAACAAACTGGTTAGTTTAGTTACTTGTTATCTATTTGGTTTCTAGTACATCGCCAACCGTTGGAGCCTCGCTTTGTTGGTACTTAGAGCATCTCCAGCCACGCCCCCAACAGCCCTTTCCCCAGGCTTCTTTTAGCGCCGACACCCAAAAATTGGCCCAGTCGCGCCCCTAGGAGCATGTTTTTTGTCGGTTTGGGCCGAAACTGGCGCCGGCGGATCCAGGCCAAACACAGCGTGCTGGGGGGCGCCCGGGGGCGTCGGGGTAATCGATTTTGGTGTGAAAGAATGGAGGGCCCGCGAGTCAGCGACCCACGCGCCTCGTCGTCCTCATTGCCTCGGTTCCCGTAGGGAATCAATGCCAAGGCTGCCGCACCACCTCCCGCCACGCATACACACGGTGCCCACCCACTGGCCGCTATATAAGCAGCGCCTCCCCCTCGCATGTGGCCGCACCCCGCCCACAACTGCCGAGCTCTCTCCCCGTATGCCGACGCCACCGATGATCCTCCCCTCTCTTCCCTTTTCCCAGCCGCGATGATGGGCGAGAGGTTCCCCGAGGATGGGGCGGCGACCAATGGCTTCGGCCGCCACTCATTGCATGAGTGGGGAGCCTACCTGCTGTTCGAAGCCAACGCCCTGGCGCCTCCCGACATGCGCGTGCCGGGGCGGTGGAAGCTCAGCGCCGGTGGCGTCCCCATTCCCCCGCTGCCAGACGTCACCGCGCACACTGACTACTTAGTCGACGAGGTCGACCGCGTGCGGGCGTCGTTGACGGAGGAGAAGCAGGCCCTCCCGCAGTACACTGCCGGCAACCACGAGGCATGGGCGGCGTACTTCTAGCGCCGGCAGGCGGAGCGGCTGGGCTCCACCAACGGGGCGTCGGTGGTGCGGGGGACCAAGAACAACGAGGGCCGCCGCCAGTGGTGGGGCGCCCCCGGCCGCACTCTCCACACCGTCCTCTAGCACCTCGAGGGCGGCAACGATCCGCCGTTGACGTACCCTGCCGCCCCGGTCCCCCGCCGGAGCGGTGGCCAATGGATGCCGAGGAGGGCCGGCTCCTCTTCCTCATCCTCCCGCTCCTCCTCCCACTCCTCCGGCTCGTCAGCGTTGTTCGGCGTCAAGGTCGAGCCCGTGGTAACCGCAGAGATGCCGTTCGGCAGGCGCACCCGCAGCGCCGGCATCGTCATCCACGAGGGCGGGCACACCTCCTCCTCGGCTCCTCCCCGCTTCGTCAAGACGAAGTCGGGGTCGGGGCTCGCCATCATGAAGATGGAGCCAGGGCTCGCCGTCGTGAAGGCAGAGCCAGGGCTCAACGACGCGGCGGCCTTGAAGTGGGCGCGCGAAGACTGGGGCGGACGGAGCTGGAGCGCCAGTGCCGCGCCTTTGAGCAGTTCGCCGCTCGGTGCCGTGGCCGCAACGAGAGAGACATTGTCGTCCTCGACGACGACAGCGACGAGACGCACCGCCGCCGCCGGTCCGCCAGGGCGACCCCGGGCAGGGGTCCAGCAGCGGCGTACGCATGAAGGAGGAGAAGGACGACGACGACGGCGCGATGGTGGCGACGACGGCGACTTTGCCTCTCTCAGAGCGTTATTCGGCCTGTAGTCGCGGCCTCTTTGTTTTTTTCTAAGTATTTTATCTATGTAAAAACCTATTTCAGTTTGCCGAGGTAGTGCACTGTTTCGCCGAATATTTGTCCCATTCGCTGAATTTTAGTCAAATAAATGTTCAAAAAAGTTAAAACCAGGCGCCTGGGGCCGACCCTAGGGGCGTCGGCTGGGAAACCGATCGGCCCCAGGCCGATTTTAGCGCCGGTTTGCCCCCAGGCGGCAATTTTTCGAGCCGCCTGGAGGGCCAACAGCTGGAGATGGAGATGCTCTTAGAGCAACTCCAGCGGAGTTTCGAAAACCGGAACATCCATAATCATTATAGAGTACGCTTCAAATAATTTACGGAGACTCCAGAGGCAACGTGCAAACTCAGAGTCTTTATATTTGATGTCATCCTAATTGTGTGATCCACTCGTCAATAGGACATTCCTTTCTTTTTTCACCTCAAAGTCATCCCACGTGAGGTAGGTTAGGGGTCACCCAAAGTTTCCTTCGCACCACACGATACATGGAACTGCCATATAGAGCGAGCTCCAAATGGCAGCCTTGAGACGCCATGTATGGTGACAAGGAGCCCATATATGAAGGTTGTTTCATAAATTATGGCCATCCTAACAGGATGGTGACAAACTATTTGACCAACATTTTTATAAAAGCGGTTATTATGACAATCGGGCTAACATAACGACTCTGCTAGAGTTGATCTTATTGTTAAAGTATAAATGCATAACCCATCTTTTCCTATCAATTTGAGCTTTTGGGTGAACTGTCTAGTGCGTGCAGTTCTACGTGGTATCGAAGCAAGAGGTATTGAGTTCAAGACCTGACTGACGCAATTTAAAATAAACAATAAAAAGGAAAATTACAGCCCACTTCCGATCCATGTTTATGGTGAGAGACCGGTGCGCAGAGGCGAAACCAGGATTTCCCAAAGCCTAGGGCTAAAACTAAGTGGCTACAAAAATAAACAGCCAAGAGTAGTGTACCACATGTAACAATGCATGTCAAAAATATACTACATATTTACATTTTGTAGGAAATATAAAATCTGTGATTAAAACAAGAGAAAATTCATAAATACATGTAAATAGCTTAACAAAGCGCAGCATTGCACAAGCTGGTAATAAATTAATGAAGACTTGATTAATTTTATCCCATTGAAAATAAGAACATAATATACCATTATCACCAAGTGTGTAGTTAGGACAGTATGTACTATGTCCGAGTCCTCTTCGTCTTGGATTCTAATTTCCTGTTGACAACAAAATAAAATTGAATGAAGTTGTACAGTTAATCAAAATAAAATTGACTTTAGTTGTAAAATATAACAATACCAAACTATGATACAGAAGAACTAGGGAAAATAAGTCAGATGATACATGGTAGAAACTATCTGTTCAGGCATTGTATAAACTGGGAATGTATCCCGTGCACCTACACTTGTGGTGCTACCGGTGCACCGGATGCTATAGAATATTTTTAAAAATCTGAAAAAATTCTAGCACGTTAACGCAACATCAATGTATGATGTCACAAAAAATCGTATACAAATTCAAAATATTTTTTGAGATACAAAAATGACAAATTTGCCATCCGTGTTAAAATGGGCCAAATCTAAAGCCCAAGTTAATGTTATGTACTATTGAGTGTTGAATTTTTCATTTCTTTTCGAGTTATGTTTCGAATTTTGACTAGAAATTTTGTAACAACCTACATTAATGTTGTGTGAGTGTACTAATTTTGTAAAAACCGATCTATTAAAAAAACTCGCAGTTTCTGAAAAAACCATACAGTTTTCCGAAGAAAACCGGCGGCAGCGGCTACCTCCGACGGGTCCGCTCGAGCGGCGGCGGCGGGTCCGGTGGGCGATGGCGGTGGGGCTCCGGCGGGGTGGCGGTGGCGGCGGCGGCCGAGCGGCAGGGCAAGGCGGCGGCGGCTGGCGGCTAGGGTTTCGAGGCGGGCGGCTGAGCTGGCAGGTGGCCTCGGCCCCTTATAAAGGCCGGTCGGGCGGAGTCCTGGCCGGTTACGGCCCGGAGTCGGTTCACTTTTTTTTAAAATAATTCCTTGCAGAATAACAAATAAAAGAAATACAAAACAGACTCCAAAAATCCTGAAGTAAATTTTCCCCATCCTCTAAAAATAAGGTGGACCGGGTGAACATTTATTTGGGCCTCTAATGAAATTTTGAAAAACGCACATATTTCCTAATTCAAATAAAATAGCGATAAAACACAAAATAAAATCTTATTTGATTTTAATATTAAATCTCCAATATTTCTTTACTTTGGGAAAGTCATTTATTCCCTCTCTTATATTTTTATAAAAGAAATGTTCGAACATAAAATAATTAAAATCAAACGATCCTCTTTTCAAAATTTGAGAAAACTCAAATATGAAAATAACAAAATCCCCAACTCTCTCCGTGGGTCCTTGAGTTGCGTAGAAATTTATAGGATCAAGCCAAAATGCAATAAAATATGATATGCAATGATGATCTAATGTATAACATTCCAAATTGAAAATTTGGGATGTTACATCAGTCCCATCATGCATTTATCTATTTGGAAGGACACGGCCAGTAGTAGTCTAAGACAAAGCATGGATTGGATCTTGGGTTTTGCAAACTGAAATTTCAACAAATCTGCAGTCAATATACATACAAGCAAGAAATCGATGGAATTGACACTTTTGATATAGAAGAATAATGGTAGACAAATAGGAACCGATTTTAACATCTTGTACCGGCCTGTTGATCGAGAAATGACGATCTGCAGTCAGTAGAGTAGATCATGTGTTTATCTTCTATCTTTGCATATTCGTGTTAAAGAGAGAAGGACAAGAAATGATAATGCAGGTAAAAGAAATAATTTTATTGTAGGTGACCAGAAAATAACATTATTCTGTTCTATACTAAGAAAATACTAATCAAGCAAACAATGGTAGAACATATCCAAGTATGGAGCGAAAACCTGTGAGAAAAATGTGAGTGCAAGCATTAGCCATAGGCTCCTTGTTCTTTTTTTGCACCTTTGCAAATTAAACACCACCTTCACTAACATACACCTACCAATACATGAGTTCTCTGTATCACACTTCTTACCATCATCACAACACTCAATATTGAGTATGCATAAGTGTAATTCTCAAACAACAAGAGCAAATTTTACTGGCCATGAATTGCTTCCATCATGTGAGCATGTAGCCTCACATGAGCATGATATATGTTACTTGAACAACTGGGATGGAAGGGGGAAATATTTCAAATCAGAATCCCAAAACGGCAAGAAACAACATTACAAAGCCAGATAACCCATTTTACCTCACAAGGTACGTTCAGAAAAACATACTTCGTCATCTTGAAGTGGTCCTGCGCTATAGCACATTGGTGAACACCAAAGATAACTGAAGTTATATCTTGCCTTTCTGAGAGTTTGCGAAGACCTATAAAAGATGACACCTCATGCTATAATTTTGGAACAAAACGGTATAAAGCACTGCATGCTGACATTCTGTCGAACAGGTAGTGTCGACCATCATACTACTTGCTCTCTAAATTACTAAAAATCTAAGCAAAATTATGAAGGAGCCAAAGCGACAATCAGATTTCCATACATTGGTTTATCCACAAATGTAACATTATATGCTGTAAAAAACATAAAAATAGAAATGCTTATCTTTTCGTTCCTACAGAAATAGCACTAAATTTATGATGTGTTCTCACACCAGAAAAAATCCATGTACTACATGTTCGTGTTTCTTGAGTTATCACAAACTTTGACTACATTTTACTATAGATCATGCACACATACATGTATAGAAGAGAACAAACCTACTTTTAGGTTTCGAACGTTTGTAATAGGTGGAGTGAACCACACACTTCATAGAAGAATTGTCATGGAAATCTGTCACCTCTGTGTTGCCGTAGAGGCATTCCTAGAAACACCAAAACGACCAGCCACGCACCAAAAAGACCAGTTCAGCACCTTATATTTCCTAATGGGCATAACACAAGAATGAACATGAGTGGTGAGAAGCACAACACATTCAGCAGCAGCAGCAGCAATGTGAATA
The DNA here is from genome assembly GCF_002162155.2 of Triticum dicoccoides. NCBI lineage: Eukaryota > Viridiplantae > Streptophyta > Magnoliopsida > Poales > Poaceae > Triticum > Triticum dicoccoides. The sequence goes on from NC_041383.1 coordinate 93,365,751, forward strand.
CCATAACAATTTAGAGTTCTTCAGATCCGTATGGAATCTTCGACGGAGGGATAACTTCAATGCAAATATTCCAAGTACAAAGACAAAATAGTAAATTATCATAATCCACCTTGAGGCTGAAAATGTAGAATTGGTTAAAGAAAATCAGGGGAATTGTAGAATCAGTGTGTGCAATCCGAATTAAGAGACATTACCATAGGAGTAATCCAGGAGCTAATACTTAATCAGAAATAATTCCAATGCAATTATGCCAAAGTTGGAGAAATCGAAGGGCCACCATGTGAAGCACTCCAATCAAATTCCTCAGATCTTGCAACCTGTGTGTAAAAAATAGATCTATGATATATTTAAGAAACTCCACTGGAATCTAAATGGAACAATAATGCCCCGAAATGTTGGTACATTCATTCCTTTCTTAGTCATTTGCGGATATAAACTTAGAAATGTTGAACATACATAGAAGGGCATAGAGAGTTGTGAAGATCTTCTAAGCAGGGTAGAATATATGCTCAGGAATTCCTTGCTACAGTACCATTCTTCCTCAATGGTCTTTCAAAGGTGAACAGGGTAATGTGTGGTCAGTCTTGTATATGTAGAGGTAGAGCTCTATAACATTGGAAGTTGACAAAATAAAGGAAGAAAGTAATTATACGTACTGTTGAACTTGTTAGTATTGAAAAATTTCAAAATTAGTGACGATGATGAAGGTAATCACAAGCAGGGTGCGATCCCGACAGAGAAGCGCATGGTTTATTATTGTCCATCTTCTGTAAATAGGAATTTGTAACAAGAAACGTTAATGGATTGGATGCAGGAGCCCAACTATTTTGAAATAGTAGAACAATTTGGAATATTTATGCTTGAAAGCTGACAACTAAAATAGATGAAATCATTCAAAGTGAAGGTGTATAATGTACTGACGGTGACACATAGTTGCTCATTGGCCCAATTTCTTTCCTGCGTCAGTGGTATAATTATTAAGACAATAATTCATGGCCGATCTTACACTTTTTATACATTGTATATAGAAATCACTACTCAACATCTTGAATATAACGGGGAATTGATCGGGCCTGCACTGAATCTTGTATAGACGAAGAAAAAAGAGAGAGGGAGATGGCTGACCGGAGTACTGCGAATCTTGTACTGCTGCGACGGCACTGAATCTTGTATTGACCAGGACAGCACCGACAGTGGGTGTGCTGCTGCGGCCAGACCCCCCTGCGCCGGAGGTGCCGCTCGGCCGCTCGGCCGCCGGGGGCGTGCTGCTGCGACGTCGGGGTCGTGGCCCGCTGGCATGAAGGGTGGCGGCGACGCGTGAAGGGCCGCCCCGCTGGCGAGGCCGAGAAGGGCCTAGGCGAGAAGGGCCTGGGCGGCGGGGCGTGAAGGGCGTGGGCGAGCGGCGGGCGGCGACCGAGAAGGGCGGCGTCGGCGAAGGCCGGGAAGGGCGTGGGCGGTGGGGCGTGGCGGACGGCTGCTGGTTGCGAGAGGGGAGTGAACTGCTTGTTGCGAGAGGGGAGCGACGTGGTCGGAGAACGGTGTTAACCCAATGGCAATGATTGGTAAATAATTAAGTAATGGCAGTGGGGGTAATTACCATCAGATTGCAGGTTTCGATGGATAGGATGATTTGGTTCTCCGCCCTCTCTTTATTTTATCTCTACTCCTAATGGAGCAGTTGGTGAATAGTCCGCCGGTTATTTTTCGCTGGTTTTATTTCGTCCCACCATTTTCGCTGGTTTTTTTCCGTCCCATCACACCCTCCACGCTGGTTTTTTCTTGTTGGTTTTTCCCTCCGTATCGCTCGATCCAACTCCCTCTCCCTCGATCCCGTTTCTCCTATTCTCATGCCGCTCGGTCCTCTCCAGGGTTGGCCACCCACGCCGCCCTGCTCGCTGCTGCCCCTTCCTCTGCCTGCCTCGGCCGCCCGCGCCGCCCTACTCCGTTGCTGACACTTCCTTCGCCTGCCTCCGCC
>NC_041383.1:93367877-93416341 GCF_002162155.2 Triticum dicoccoides
CCTACGAGATCCCTGCCCGATCTGGATCTTGATGAGGCGTTGCCTCCCATCCGTCTTGTGCCAGCCATGGAAGAAGGGAGGGAAAGCAAAGAGGAGCAGGATGGCAGGACGAGGGTGTGTGAGTCAAGGAGTCCCTGCATCTACTCGCAACCCTAGGATATCCGCTACCATTGCGACCTTTCTCCATGCCGTGAGCTCCAAGGAGTCCGGCGACGCCATCACGTCGGCCTCTCTCCACAAGGTCATCGCACTCAACATGCCCTCGCTCCTCGGCTCCGCCTGCGAAGGTCGTCGACGCCATCACCGGGTGCCACTTTGAGGCCGGGGTTGAAGCTGCCGCCGAGGAGGCCAGATGCTGCAGGCACTGTTGACGTGCATGCGCTCCCCTGTGCGCGCTTGATGACCAATACATCTGCTCCGTCGTGAACATGTGCTTCGTGTCAAACAGGTAGCCGCCAAGGGTGAGCCCGTGCAGCGGTTCAGGTATAGATGTGCATCCCATAAGGGCAGCTACAGTTTCTTTAATTAAGCTGTTTGTTGTTAGTGCGGAAAGACAAGTTATATTACTTTGACAAGACAAAGTGTAGAAAGACCATATAAAGTACTCTGGTGAGTGTAAGTTGAACTAGCACTCAAATTATAGCTTTGTTTTTTAGATGCGTGAAACATCTAGATTACTCTGTTGAGTGTACGGTGAACTAGCACTCGACAAGGAAAAGTGCAGAAACATTTAGATTATAGCTCTGTTTTTTAGATGAGTGTAAGGTGAACTAGCACTCGACAAGAAAAAGTGCAGAAAGACCATCTAGATTTTTTTTAGATGCGTGAAACATGCACAATGATTTGCTCTGTTGAGTGTAAGTTGAACTGGCACTCGAATTATAGCTCATGCCGGTATGCTAATTTTCTGTTTCTCATATCAACTCTCCTTTTTGTCCATTTTTGTTCACTACTACCTCAAGGAAATTGTACTGGATAGCATCCTATCATATATAATTACATGTACCGAGTGATTTAGCTTGATTTTATTGATAGTTTGACACTGTCAACAACGAACTACTGCTGTGACATATTTGATGCTACCTATAAAATATTTTTTGTTTAATTTCAGCATATCATTTATATACTGAAGTCTCTTCTGGACATGCTGTCTAAGTGCCTCATGTATGTTAGATATTTGTTCTATATTACTTGCCATTAAATATTTTTCTTTTATTTAGGTTATGTGCATTATTGATCAGCCAATCTTGAGAGAGAGATGGGTTGGCGTGAATGGGAAGAAAACTACATTGCATGGACAAGAAGTATGCCCTCAACTTTTTCATGGTACACCTTATTTATTGTTCTTGTGATTTTCCAGCAATTTCACTTTACATTTCTTCTTTGCTTTTAGGTATTTGTGTAATTGATCAGAACTACATACATAGCATTTTCAAGGCTACCCCATAGAGCAACTAAAGGGAGGAGAGGAGCAACCACGGTGGGCAGGTAAGTCGAGGATGGAGGGGAATTTATGTAGAATAAGCATGCACTCTACAAGAAAATACATAGTATAATTAGAAAACAAGGTACTGGACAAAAAACAAGAAAATACAGAGATCAAATACTTTCGGGACTGCAACTCTGCAAGATTGAAACTAATGAACAGCTAAGCCTTTTAGGTATTTTTTTCGTAATTGATCAGAACTACATACATAGCAATGTAAGGGCACAATAGGTTTGGCTCCTTTTTGTATCTATATTTAATCCGGAAAGTATCATTTAAGCAGTGTGCTCAGAAGAAATTGAAAAACCTTATGCTTTCAGTGGCACTTCATCGCTTATGCGAGTTTACATTTGTAGAGCTCGAGTGCATAGTCTTTGTCTTTCTGATGACCTTTGTAAAAATCAATAGTGACAACATAAATACCTGATTAATTGTAACACCAAGTTGTTCCTATGATTTGTGTTGATACAAGAAAGCGCAATCCTACAGATTTTGCATTATGGAAGGTGCTTACTATTTTACCCTTTGTACTTTGTGGTAAATTTTTGTTATTGTTTCCTTTAGTAAAGTGCTATCCTTCACAAAATTTATTTATTTTTCACTGTGCTAGGGAGGGTGAGCCATTCTGGGAAAGTCCTTGTGGCCGTGAAAGGCCAGGGTGCCATATTGATTGCAGTGCAATGAGCGGGCATTATTTAGGCCAAGCGTTTAATATTCAATATTTGATCTTTCCACATCACGGGAATGAGCTTGCACAAAGCCGAGCAGCGAATCCTGAGAGTGAGGTCAAATGCTGGATGCATAAGGGTTTTGTCAACAACAATGGCCAGAAGGCGGCAAAAGTAGACAAAAACTTCTTCACTCTCAAAGATGTAAGGGGTGCGAATCTCTTATTTTTTGTTGGCATACTTACAATTAAACTATATATCATTTGTTTGTAGTTGAACCTGGTCATCTTATTATTGTCGCTGTAGATTATTGCTCTGTACCATCCCATGGCTGTAAGGCTATTCCTGATGCGAACAAACTACATTGTCCAGCAGAAACTAGAGCAGCAGTCCAGCAGAAAAGGAAGACCAGAGAACAAGCAGCAGTAGGAAAAGAAACAGTACGAGGTTTAGTGGTGCATTGTCCAGTGCTCTGCAGCTTCTTCGCCATTACTGATGGGTGAGCAAGGCAAATCCACTAGCTAAGCTCTATCTCTCTCTCAAATGAAACTTACCAGTTCCATCAGATAAGGTGAAATGGGACACAAATTGAAACGACTAAATTTGAACCAGGAATTTCTTGTCATTTTGATCATTTTTTGTGTGCATTCCATGCTCTGTTTTCTACACTTTGGAGTTGTGAAACAGGTGTGCGCTCCTTGCTGTTCAAGTAGAAAGATTTCCTTGTTTTTGTCTAAGGATGTACTTCACTACTATGTAGGCTTCTTGCCGTCTTTGTTGTTGTTAACATGCTTGATCGTTTGTAGGGCATCTTGAATGTGCATATAAATCAGGCATGTAGATCACGAATAGCAGCTAATTGTCGAGGTTACTTAACTGCACCATGTCAATTATCTGGAAAACAAAACGTTAAATTTCCTTCAAGGTGAAATTGCTTGCAAAATACAGTTGCATGCAAGAATTGCTCTTTAATTTGGAAGTCATTGGTATCTTTTAGAAGGAAGATCAATTTGTTGATGGTACAGGAAGGTGTGATTCTTTTATTGCTTATATGCCGCTGAATATTTGCAACGTTGGCATATTCTAGGTGAGTTGGTTGTACTGGACATTAATTTAGGCCATGCTCAAAAGTTCTCGAGTTCACATATATAGTAACAAATTTGCCTTGTTTCTTCTTAAAAGAATCAATTGTATATAACAGAAACATTATCAAGTCTGTTGCATTCAAAATCTTGATAATATTTCTAATGTATTGACATGGTGTGAATATTTTAAAGAATTTGTATGTAGAAAGCCAATTACAATTAGATAGAAAATTTAGCTTGCTATAAGGAATTCCGAGGCAGGTTTGATCCCAATGTCTTGGCACAAATGCATGGGTTTTCACTCTGCTAATTAGGAGACCTTTGTGCTAGCTGGTTTGTTGCATTTAACTTAATCGGGAACATTCTTCAGGATAGAGCTACTGGAAGCAAGTAACATGTGCATATTATTCATCATGTTTGATTGATCAAAAAAATTGAAGATCGACTTCGTCCATAACAAGAACTTAAATCCAGAATCTGATAAAAGTGAAGGTGAGATAGAGGAATATTACTGGTCCTATCAAGAAAGAATGCTTGTGTTGTTTTATTTTAGTCAATAAACAATTATGTGTATGGGGGTTGCCCCATGGATGAAGCAAGGTGCGATGCTGATGGTCGTCCGGCCTGGTCCTCATATCGATCGGTTTGTTGTTGGTTTTTGATGCTTGATCTTCTGTTATCTTTGGCCGGCATGGTGCTTAGTAAACAAGCGTGATCTACTTATGAGAAGTGGGTATACTTTTTCTTCAGTTCTCTTCGTAAGAGTTCTTTGATCCTTGTGAATACTTGACATGAACTATAGTGGATGCAGGGCATGAATGGAAGGACGTGCTGCCGCCACCCCCGGTCCTCCACTCCACCTCTCCCCTGCCTCCCCTTCTGCTAGCAGCAGCGGCCGGGGCCGCGTGAAGCAGCAACGAAGGACGGCGGCGGCAGTGAGTGGTCGGATGGAGGTCGCGGGTATGTCTCCTCGCTTTGTCCTCCTGAACATCATAGCTCTATTCGTGTCCCGCTCAATTGGAAATATAAGCCACGAATGTACCCACCCTCTTGTGATCCCTTCGTCCCTAAGCTTTGGACCAGTGAATTTTTTGTCGCTTGGTAAAACACGCAATTTCCATATGTTATAAACTGCCCTTGCAAGTGCAAGTGATACTGTAAATGTCATCTTGTTTTGCCATTTATTTGATTCATGTCCATCCATTTGTATAGTTCTTTAATGATTGACACTACTTGATAAGAAATGGGGAAATACTTTGAAGTCCAATATAGGGGGATATGGCAGTTTTGGAGGTGCAGACAGTGCATATCTGAATCTATGGTGCAATGGAGGTGACTAAATATCTGAATCTAGATTATTTTCATGTTTTTATTGCTGGCATGATACGAGCATGACTGATGTGAAGTTCGATATAGGTTGGCCGTAGAGCCGGAAGTACAATATTTCCACTGCTGGCATATATCTCCAGATATATTTGTTCTTGTGTGTGATTTTCTTTGCAAGCTGTTGACTTGGTTAAGGTACTTTTTCTGTATGACATACCTGAATCACCTCATGTACTCAGTTTTATGCATTGATTTCAAAGTTCGTTGAATGCAGAAACACACGAATTTCACACATAACTGGGTTAATGCATTTACGCGTGATATTAGATCAGAACAACCAATAGTGGTTGTGGAGCCGTCCTCTGTTGGCATTGCGACTGGTAACATGTTATACTCTGCTTACGTATTTTCATGCCTATTTTTACAATATTTTACTATATGTTCAAATTCATTATGTTTTCGGCAGTTGCATCAGAAAAGAATTCATTGTTTCTGCAAAATCTTAGAAATATCCTCAAAGTACTCCTTCTACTTTCAACTACGAGACCAGAATTTTTTCATTTCATGGATGTTGCCTCAGTGATTTAGAAAACTGAAATCGTGCATTCTGTATACCATGGCGTGTGGCCATGTAAACTGGTCATGTGTTTTATTTTTCTCGTAGAAGAGATGTGCTGTAATAATTTTAGAACGACCATATGAGGTATGTGGATGTGAATATTGTACTGGTGCATGCCTCCTAAAATCGTCAACACTACAATCATGCACTAACATTTGTTTTTTCAGTCTTTCAGCAAAATTTGAGATGGCCAATTAATAGAGTGGTGGAGCATTTCGATTCCTTTCCTTGTTTAAGTTGGACAATCTGAAACCACACATTGGTGTCGTGGCAGTAATTCCAGAGGTTATTTAGTGAGCCCTACAAGGACTTTGTCTTGCTGTTGGGTAAGGGTAGAATGAAACACATGAAGATCAAGGAAACGACAACCGGTTACCGTTCAAAGGAAGCCCATCGGCATGAGTCAACTTATGTGCCCACACTCACTTGTGAAATACAATCGAACGAACATTCATTGCATATTGTGTATTAAACAAATTCTCATTTCTTGACAACAACACATGTGAGTGGGAAGAAGGCAAGAAAAACATTGACGCTTGTCAACTCTGGCAATGGATTAAAAAAATCCCCTATAAAGTCATTTTTGGGAGTATAACCATTAATTTGTGTGCTTCATAATGGTGGAGTAAAAACGAGCCAGGATTAAGTTTGAAAAGTTGTCTCAACCCGTGCAAAGGTTAAGATTTTCCTTTAGTGCTTAAGCTTCTATGATATACTGTAGCCACTGAATGTTAACACTGAGCAAAATTAAGGTTTAAGAGAGAGAGAGGTGGGTGGGTGGGAAGGAGGGAGGGAGGGAGGGAGTGAGAGAAAGATCTATTGATGAAAAAAGTTGGACGACAGATGTGCACGAGAAAACTATAGGTATACTTTAACTTGATTAAATTTTTATACTAATTACATATATTGCTCGCGTAGGATGCTTATGAGCTCAGAAATAAAATTTTATTATATTTGGTGAAGCACCGTGCAAATGAAGTTAAAGACAACGTTTCTGACCTTGTATGAGAACATTTTAAGCGCATCAAGCAGATCTTAGCTTGTAACATATAATTAACTGGATAATTACTCTCTGTTTATATACCATCGAGTTACATCGCAGGTGACGTGGATTTCAATCATTGCAGGCTATTTTTTTCTATACATATGAAATATGATATACATGATATGCGTAATCAAGGAAAAACTCTATCATGTATTCATATATGTAATAAAATAAATTAATTAAAAGCCCGTGGCAACGCACGGGCCTTCTACTAGTAGTGGTAGGAGATGAGTTGAGAAGTTAAAATCTAGAGGGTTTTTTTATTTTTTGCCACCACTTACTTTGTACTTTGGTAATTTGCCACTCCTTACATTGTAATTGATCTATTGCCACTTTTTACTTTGCACTTTGATTTTTTGCCATTTTTTCATACAAAAAAATACTTGCAAATGATTGACATAATATATGCATTAAACAGCGATCCAAAATACCATCGGTGCTAGTTGGACCGGTGCATCAGCTGATTCACCAATTGAAATTAAATCGAAAGGGGATGAACTCGTTCACCGCTGCCGCCCCTGCTGCCCTTCCGCCGTCGCGTCTGCTGATGGCCGCCTTCCCCTCCTCCGTGTGCCGCTCTTCTCCAGTCTGTCCGTGGCCACTCTGCCGGACTACCAGATGCCGTCGGTGATGTGGGTGCCGCTCTTCCCCAGTCTGTCCGCGGCCGCGTGTGTGTTTCGATGGAATCAATATGTTTCCTCGTGCGATGCGTGTGTGTCATGTAACTCGCCGGAATCAATTAGGTTGTGTACGTGCAGCGTGTACGTGCTTGTCTTTCAAAGAATCCGTCAAGCACCATGTTAGCTTACCTTGGCTAGCTTGTCTATGTACAACGTGTACATGCTCGACAGCGCCGCGTGCTGCTGCCGCTGCTTGTGCTCGTCGCGTGCTGCTGCTGCTTAGTGCTTGCCAGGGTTGAGAGGGGAGCGGCGCCACAGCCCATGGAGAAGAAGCAGCGGAGCAGCGACATGGTCTATGGGGCCACGAGCACGGCGGCAACAGCGGCTCTTTCCATCATCACCTTGTTGGCGACGAGGTAGTGGAGGTGTGCGCGACTACGGCCATGGGTGTAAGATTATGATTGCACGATGTATTGCTCTTCGTGCATAGGCACGTATATATGATGTACAAAAGTGGGTCACAGACTTCAACTATATAAGGAACTAGGAGGCGGACCCAATACACAATATGCACATAATACATATACTCAACACCCCCGCAGTCGAAGCGGCACCGCGGCTGATGCAAAGACTGGACCGGAACTCCTCAAATGACGCCGTAGGCAAGCCCTTGGTTATGATATCTGCAAATTGTTGGGAAGTAGGGACGTGTAAAACACGAATATGGCCAAGGGCCACCTGTTCCCGAACAAAATGAATATCCAACTCAATATGCTTGGTCCGTCGATGATGCACTGGGTTAGCGGAGAGGTAGACCGCCGAGACGTTTTCGCAGTAGACCACCGTGGCACGGTCAACAGGGCAAGAAAGCTCCTGAAGCAGCTGGCGAAGCCACGAACACTCGGCGACGGCGTTGGCCACCGCGCGATACTCAGCCTCAGCACTGGAACGGGATACCGTAGGCTGCCGCTTGGACGACCATGAGATAAGAGAGGGTCCAAGATACACACAATAGTCCGAGGTGGAGCGACGAGTGTCAGGGCAGCCCATCCAGTCTGCATCGGAGTAGGCGGTGAGGGCGGTGTCGGCGGAGGCATGAAGCGTGACACCAAGATCCATAGTGCCACAGCCATAGCAGAGAATCCGCTTGACCGCAGCCTAGTGAACGTCTCGAGGAGCATGCATATGAAGATACACCTACTGCACGGCATAGTGGATCTCCGGTCGAGTCAGAGTGAGGTACCGAAGAGCAGCAACGATAGACCGATAGAAAGCAGCATCCGAAGCAGGAGAACCATCCGTGGCAGAAAGCTTGGCCTTCGTATCAACAGGCATAGCGGCGGGCTTGCAGTTAAGCATGCCGGCTCGCTCCAGGAGCTCATGAGCGTACTTCCGCTGATGAAGGAAGAAGCCATCGAGACGGTGCACCACCTCAACACCGAGGAAGTAGTGCAAAGGACCCAAGTCCTTAATGGCGAACTCAGCGCGAAGACGAGCCATGAGCTGCCTGAGGAGACCAGCCGTACATGCCGTCAGGATGATGTCGTTGACATAGAGCAGCAAGTAGGCTGTGTCGGAGCCCTAATTATAGATGAAGAGCGAGGCGTCCGAGCGGGTAGAGCGGAACCCAAGCTGGTGGAGAAACGTCGCGATGCGCTGGTACCAAGCGCGCGGAGCCTGCTTGAGTCCGTACAAGGACCGCGAAAGCAGGCACAGGTGGTCAGGAAGCGCCGGGTCAACAAACCCGATGGGCTGCTGGCAGAAGACCTGCTCCTCGAGGTGACCATGGAGGAAGGCGTTAGAGACGTCCATCTGGTGCACCGGCCAAGCACGGGAGACCGCAAGGTGGAGAACCGTGTGTATCGTGCCGGGCTTGACGACCGGAGCAAAGGTGTCGGTGAAGTCGATGCTAGCACACTGTCGGAAGCCACGAACTACCCAGCGCGCTTTGTAGCAATCAAGGGTACCATCAGGATGGAGCTTGTGTTTAAAGACCCACTTCCCGGTAATCACGTTGGCGTGCCGGGGACGGGGAACAAGCTGCCACGTCCAGTTGCGCAACAGGGCGTCAAACTCCTCTTGCATCGCAGCCATCCAGAGCAGGTCACGAAGAGCGGCTCGAACGGAGGACGGCAACGGCGACGGCTCAGAGGTGGACGCTGCATGGACGTAGTCATCCGAGGGGTAGCGCGAGCTCAAGCGAAAGACACCCGTACGGGCGCGGGTGACCGGACCGGCCACAGGCGCCAGGGGGGCCGCGGGTGTTGGGGAACGTAGCAGAAATTCAAAATTTTCCTACGTGTCACCAAGATCTATCTATGGAGAAACCAGCAACAAGGGGAAGGAGAGTGCATCCACATACCCTTGTAGATCGCTAAGCGGAAGCGTTCAAGAGAACGGGGTTGAAGGAGTCGTACTCGTCGTGATCCAAATCACCGGAGATCCTAGTGTCGAACGGACGGCACCTCCGCGTTCAACACACGTACAACCCGATGACGTCTCCCACGCCTTGATCCAGCAAGGAGAGAGGGAGAGGTTGAGGAAGACTCCATCCAGCAGCAGCACAACGGCGTGGTGGTGATGGAGGAGCGTGGTAGTCTAGCAGGGCTTCGCCAAGCACCGCGGGAGAGGAGAAGGGCGAGAGGTAGGGCTGCGCCAAGAGGGAGAAGTTCCCGTGTGTTGGGCAGCCCCAAAACCCCCACTATTTATAGGAGGAGGGGAGGGGGCTGCGCCCCCTCTAGGGTTCCCTCCCCAGGGGTGGCGGCAACCCCCAGATGCCATCTGGTGGCGGCCAGAAGGGGGAGAGGGGGGAGGCGCACCTAGGGTGGGCCTTAGGGCCCATCTGCCCTAGGGTTTGCCCCCTTCCCCACTTCCCAGCGCCTTGGGCCCTGTGGGGGGGCGCACCAGCCCACCTGGGGCTGGTCCCCTCCCACACTTGGCCCATGCAGCCCTCCAGGGTTGGTGACCCCACTTGGTGGACCCCCGGGATCCTCCCGGTGGTCCCGGTACGTTACTGGGAAAACCCGAAACTTTTCCGGTGACCAAAACAGGACTTCCCATATATAAATCTTTACCTCCAGACCATTCCGGAACTCCTCATGACGTCTGGGATCTCATCCGGGACTCCAAACAACATTCGGTAACCACATACAAACTTCCTTTATAACCCTAGCGTCATCGAACCTTAAGTGTGTAGACCCTACGGGTTCGGGAGACATGAAGACATGACCGAGACATTCTCCGGTCAATAACCAACAGCGGGATCTGGATACCCATGTTGGCTCCCACATGTTCGACGATGATCTCATCGGATGAACCACGATGTCAAGGACTCCATTGATCCCGTATACAATTCCCTTTGTCTAACAGTATTGTACTTGCCCGAGATTCGATCGTCGGTATACCGATACCTTGTTCGATCTCGTTACTGGCAAGTCTCTTTACTCGTTCCTTAACACATCATCCCGTGATCAACCCCTTGGTCACATTGTGCACATTATGATGATGTCCTACCGAGTGGGCCCAGAGATACCTCTCCATTTACACGGAGTGACAAATCCCAGTCTCGATTCGTGCCAACCCAACAGACACTTTCGGAGATACCTGTAGTGCACCTTTATAGCCACCCAGTTACGTTGTGACGTTTGGTACACCCAAAGCATTCCTACGGTATCCAGGAGTTGCACAATCTCATGGTCTAAGGAAAAGATACTTGACATTAGAAAAGCTTTAGCATACGAACTACACGATCTTTGTGCTAGGCTTAGGATTGGGTCTTGTTCATCACATCATTCTCCTAATGATGTGATCCCGTTATCAATGACATCCAATGTCCATGGTCAGGAAACCGTAACCATCTATTGATCAACGAGCTAGTCAACTAGAGGCTTACTAGGGACATGGTGTTGTCTATGTATCCACACATGTATCTGAGTTTCCTTTCAATACAATTATAGCATGGATAATAAACGATTATCATGAGCAAGGAAATATAATAATAACTAATTTATTATTGCCTCTAGGGCATATTTTCAACAGTCTCCCACTTGCACTAGAGTCAATAATCTAGTTCACATCGCCATGTGATTAACACTCACAGGTCACATCACCATGTGACCAACATCCAAAGAGTTTACTAGTGTCACTAAACTAGTTCACATCATCATGTGATTAAGACTCAATGAGTTCTGGGGTTTGATCACGTTCTGCTTGTGAGAGAGGTTTTAGTCAATGGGTCTGCAACATTCAGATCCGTATGTACTTCGCAAATCTCTATGTCATATTGTAAATGCTGCTTCCACACTCCACTTGGAGCTATTCCAAATGGTTACTTCGCTATACGTATCCGGTTTGCTACTCAGAGTCACTCGGATAGGTGTTAAAGCTTGCATCGATGTAACCCTTTACGCCGAACTCTTTATCACCTCCATAATCGAGAAACATGTCCTTATTTGTTACAAGGACAATTTTGACCGCTGTCTAATGATCCATTCCTGGATCATTCTTGTACCCCTTGACTGACTCATGGCAAGGCACACTTCCGGTGCGGTACACAGCATACCATACTATAGAGCCTACGTCTGAAGCATAGGGGACGACATTCGTCCTTTCTCTCTCTTCTGCCGTGGTCGAGCTTTAAGTCTTAACTTCATACCTTACATCTCAGGCAAGAACTCCTTCTATGACCGATCCATCTTGAACACCTTCAAGATCATGTCAAGGTATATGCTCATTTGAAAGTACCATTAAGCATTTTTGATCTATCCTCATAGATCTTGATGCTTAATGTTCAAGTAGCTTAATCCAGGTTTTCTATTGAAAAACACCTTTCAAATAACCCTATATGCTTTCCAGAAATTCTACATCATTTCTGACCAACAATATGTCAACAACATATACTCATCAGAAATTCTATAGTGCTCCCACTCACTTCTTTGGAAATACAAGTTTCTCATAAACTTTGTATAGACCCAAAATCTTTGATCATCTTATCAAAGCGTACATTCCAACTCCGAGATGCTTACTCCAGTCCTTAGAAGGATCGCTGGAGCCAGCATACCTTTTAGCATCCTTAGGATCGATAAAACTTTTCTGATTGTATCACATACAACCTTTCCTTACGAAAACTGGTAAGGAAACTTGTCTTGACATCCCTCTGCCAGATTTCATAAATGCAGCTAATGCTAACATGATTCCGACGGACTTAAGCATCGCTACGGATGAGAAAATCTCATCGTAGTCAACTCCTTGAACTTGTGAAAAACTCTTCGCCACAAGTCGAGCTTCATAGACGGTGACATTACCGTCCACGTCCGTCTTCTTCTTAAAGATCCATTTATCTCAATGGCTTGCCGATCATCGGGCAAGTCCACCAAAGTCCATGCTTTGTTCTGATACATGGATCCTATCTCGGATTTCATGGTTTCTAACCATTTGTCGGAATTTGGGCCCACCATCGCTTCTCCATAGCTCGTAGGTTCATTGTTGTCTAGCAACATGACCTTCAAGACAGGATCACTGTACCACTCTGAAGCAGTACACATCCTTATCACCCTACGAGATATGATAGTGACTTGATCCGAAACTCTATGATCACTATCATAAGCTTCTACTTCAATTGGTGTAGGTGCCACAGGAACAACTTCCTGTGCCCTGCTACACACTAGTTGAAGTGACGGTTCAATAACCTCATCAAGTCTCCACCATCCTCCCACTCAACTTTTCGAGACAAACTTTTCCTCGAGAAAGGACCCGATTCAAGAAACAATCCCTATTGCTTTCGGATCTGAGTTAGGAGGTATACCCAACTGTTTTGGGTGTCCTATGAAGATGCATTTTATCCGCTTTGGGTTCGAGCTTATCAACCTGAAACTTTTTCACATAAGCGTCGCAGCCCCAAACTTTTAAGAAACGACAGATTAGGTTTCTCTAAACCATAGTTCATACGGTGTCGTCTCAACGGAGTAACCTGGTGCCCTATTAAAGTGAGTGCGGTTGCCTCTAATGCCTAACCCATGAACGATAGTGGTAATTCGATAAGAGACATCATGGTACGCACCATATCCAATAGGGTGCAACTATGATGTTCGGACACACCATCACACTATGGTGTTCGAGGCGGTATTAATTGTAAAACAATTTCCACAATGTCTTAATTGCGTGCCAAAGCTCGTAACTCAGATACTCATCTCTATGATCATATCATAGACATTTTATCCTCTTGTCACGATGATCTTCAACTTCACTCTGAAATTACTTGAACCATTCAATAATTCAAACTTGTGTTTCATCAAGTAAATATACTCAACATCTACTCGAATCATCTGTGAAGTAAGAACATAACGATATTCACTACATGCCTCAGCACTCATTGGACTGCACACATCAAAATGTGTTACTTCCAACAAGTTGCTATCTTGTTCCATCTTACTGAAAACGAGGCTTTTCAGTCATCTTGTCCATGTGGTATGATTTGCATATCTCAAGTGATTCAAAATCAAATGAGTCCAAACGATCCATCTGCATGGAGTTTCTTCATGCGTTTACACCAATAGACATGGTTCGCATGTCTCAAACTTTTCAAAAACGAGTGAGTCCAAAGATCCATCAACATGGAGCTTCTTCATGCGTTTTACCCCAATATGACTTACATGGCAGTGCCACAAGTAAGTGGTACTATCATTACTATCTTATATCTTTTGGCATGAAAATGTGTATCACTACGATCGAGATTCAATGAACCATTCCTTTAGGTGCAAGACCATTGAAGGTATTATTCAAATAAACAGAGTAACCATTATTCTCCTTAAATGAATAACCGTATTGCGATAGACATAATCCAATCATGTCTATGCTCAACGCAAACACCAAATGCAATTATTTAGGTTTAACACCAATCTCGTTGGTAGAGGGAGCGTGCGACGCTTGATCACATCAAGCTTGGAAAAACTTCCAACACATATGTCAGCTCACCTTTAGCTAGTCTCCGTTTATTCCGTAGCTTTTATTTCGAGTTACTAACACTTAGCAACCGAACCGGTATCTAATACCCTGGTGCTACTAGGAGTACTAGTTAAGTACACATTAACATAATGTATATCCAATATACTTCTATCGACCTTGCCATCCTTCTTATCTACCAAGTATCTAGGGTAAATCTGCTCCAATGGCTGTTCCCCTTATTACAGAAGCACTTAGTCTCGGGTTTGGGATTCAACCTTGGGTTTCTTCACTAGAGCAGCAGCTGATTTGCCGTTTCATGAAGTATCCCTTCTTGCCCTTGCCCTTCTTGAAACTAGTGGTTTCACCAACCATCAACAATTGATGCTCCTTCTTGATTTCTACTTTCATGATGTCAAACAACGCGAATACCTCAAGGATCATCATCTCTATCCTTGATATGTTATAGTTCATCACGAAGCTCTAGCAGCTTGGTGGCAATCACTTTGGAGAAACATCACTATCTCATCTGGAAGATCAACTCCCACTTGATTCAAGTGATTGTTGCACTCAGACAATCTGAGCACAAGCTCAACGATTGAGCTTTTCTCCCTTAGTTTGCAGGCTAAGAAAATCGTCAGAGGTCTTATACCTCTTGACGTGGGCACGAGCCTGAAATCCCAATTTCAGCCCTTGAAACATCTCATATGTTCCGCGACGTTTCAAAAACGTCTTTAGTGCCTCAACTCTAAACCGTTTAACTGAACTATCACGTAGTTATCAAAACGTGTATGTCCGATGTTCGCAACATCCACAAACGACGTTTGGGGTTCAGCACACTGAGCAGTGCATTAAGGACATAAGCTTTCTACTGTCCGCATAATTCCTACTATCAACTTTCAACTATATTTTCTCTAGGAACATATCTAAACAGTGGAACTAAAGGGCGAGCTATGACATAATTTGCAAAGGGTCTTTTGACTATGTTCAGGATAATTAAGTTCATCTTATGAACTCCCACTCAGATAGACATCCCTCTGGTCATCTAAGTGATTACATGATCCGATTCAACTAGGCCGTGTCCGATCATCACGTGAGACGGACTAGTCATCATCGGTGAACATCTTCATGTTGATCGTATCTACTATACGATTCATGCTCGATCTTTCGGTCTCTGTGTTCCGAGGCCATGTCTGTACATGCTAGGCTCGTCAAGTTAACCCTAAGTGTTTCGCGTGTGTAAATCTGTCTTACACCCGTTGTATGTGAACGTAAGAATCCATCACACCCGATCATCACGTGGTGCTTAGAAGCGATGAACTTTAGCAACGGTGCACAGTTAGGGTAGAACACTTCTTGAAATTGTTGTAAGGGATCATCTTATTTACTACCGTCGTTCTAAGTAAACAAGATGCATAAACATGATAAACATCACATGCAATCAAATAGTGACATGATATGGCCAATATCATTTTTTGCTCCTTTTGATCTCCATCTTCGGGGCTCCATGATCATCATCGTCACCGGCATGACACCATGATCTCCATCATCATGATCTCCATCATCGTGTCTTCATGAAGTTGTCTCGCCAACTATTACTTCTACTACTATGGATACCGGTTAGCAATAAAGTAAAGTAATTACATGGCGTTGTTCAATGACACGCAGGTCACACAATAAATAAAGACAACTCCTATGGCTCCTGCCGGTTGTCATACTCATCGACATGCAAGTCGTGAATCCTATTACAAGAACATGATCAATCTCATACATCACATATCATTCATCACATTCTTCTTGGCCATATCACATCACAAAGAATACCCTGCAAAAACAAGTTAGACGTCCTCTAATTGTTTTTTGCATGTTTTACGTGGCTGCTATGGGTTTCTAGCAAGAACATTTCTTACCTACGCAAAACCACAACGTGATATGCCAATTGCTATTTACCCTTCATAAGGACCCTTTTCATCGAATCCGTTCCGACTAAAGTGGGAGAGACTGGCACCCGCTAGCCACCTTATGCACCAAGTGCATGTCAGTCGGTGGAACCTGTCTCACGTAAGAGTACGTGTAAGGTCGGTCCGGGCCGCTTCATCCCACAATACCGTCGAAACAAGATTGGACTAGTAACGGTAAGCATATTGAACAACATCAACACCCACAACTACTTTGTGTTCTACTCGTGCAAAGAATCTACGCAATAGACCTAGCTCATGATGCCACTGTTGGGGAACGTAGCAGAAATTCAAAATTTTCCTACGTGTCACCAAGATCTATCTATGGAGAAACCAGCAACGAGGGGAAGGAGAGTGCATCTACATACCCTTGTAGATCGCTAAGCGGAAGCGTTCAAGAGAACGGGGTTGAAGGAGTCGTACTCGTCGTGATCCAAATCACCGGAGATCCTAGTGCCGAACGGACGGCACCTCCGCGTTCAACACACGTACAGACCGGTGACGTCTCCCACGCCTTGATCCAGCAAGGAGAGAGGGAGAGGTTGAGGAAGACTCCATCCAGCAGCAACACAATGGCGTGGTGGTGATGGAGGAGCGTGGTTGTCCAGCAGGGCTTCGCCAAGCACCGCGGGAGAGGAGAAGGGAGAGAGGTAGGGCTGCGCCAAGAGGGAGAAGTTCTCGTGTGTTGGGCAGCCCCAAAACCCCCACTATTTATAGGAGGAGGGGAGGGGGCTGCGCCCCCTCTAGGGTTCCCTCCCCAGGGGTGGCGGCAGCCCCCAGATGCCATCTGGTGGCGGCCAGAAGGGGGAGAGGGGGGAGGCGCACCTAGGGTGGGCCTTAGGGCCCATCTGCCCTAGGGTTTGCCCCCTTCCCCACTTCCCTGCGCCTTGGGCCCTGTGGGGGGGTGCACCAGCCCACCTGGGGCTGGTCCCCTCCCACACTTGGCCCATGCAGCCCTCCAGGGTTGGTGACCCCACTTGGTGGACCCCCGGGACCCTCCCGGTGGTCCCGGTACGTTACCGGAAAAACCCAAAACTTTTCCGGTGACCAAAACAGGACTTCCCATATGTAAATCTTTACCTTCGGACCATTCCGGAACTCCTCGTGACGTCTGGGATCTCATCCGGGACTCCTAAAAACATTCGGTAACCACATACAAACTTCCTTTATAACCCTAGCGTCATCGAACCTTAAGTGTGTAGACCCTACGGGTTCGGGAGACATGAAGACATGACCGAGACATTCTCCGGTCAATAACCAACAGCGGGATCTGGATACCCATGTTGGCTCCCACATGTTCCACGATGATCTCATCGGATGAACCACGATGTCAAGGACTCCATTGATCCCGTATACAATTCCCTTTGTCTAACGGTATTGTACTTGCCCGAGATTCGATCGTCGGTATACCGATACCTTGTTCAATCTCGTTACCGGCAAGTCTCTTTACTCATTTCGTAACACATCATCCCGTGATCAACCCCTTGGTCACATTGTGCACATTATGATGATGTCCTACCTAGTGGGCCCAGAGATACCTCTCCGTTTACACGGAGTGACAAATCCCAGTCTCGATTCGTGCCAACCCAACAGACACTTTCAGAGATACCTGTAGTGCACCTTTATAGCCACCCAGTTACGTTGTGACGTTTGGTACACCCAAAGCATTCCTACGGTATCCGGGAGTTGCACAATCTCATGGTCTAAGGAAAAGATACTTGACATTAGAAAAGCTTTAGCATACGAACTACACGATCTTTGTGCTAGGCTTAGGATTGGGTCTTGTTCATCACATCATTCTCCTAATGATGTGATCCCGTTATCAATGACATCCAATGTCCATGGTCAGGAAACCGTAACCATCTATTGATCAACGAGCTAGTCAACTAGAGGCTTACTAGGGACATGGTGTTGTCTAAGTATCCACACATGTATCTGAGTTTCCTTTCAATACAATTATAGCATGGATAATAAACGATTATCATGAACAAGGAAATATAATAATAACTAATTTATTATTGCCTCTAGGGCATATTTACAACAACGGGCACTAGGGGCGCCGGGGGCATCGAGGGGGCCGGGGGCGCCAAGGGGGTTGCGGGCGCCGGGGGAGCTGCTGGGGCCGCAGGCGCCAACGTCGGGGGCGCCAGGGGTGCCAGCGCCATGGCTGTAGGAGGCGCCGCATGCGGGGGGCGTGCCTCAAAGCCAGGGGCGGGCCAAGAGAGGCGCGCGAGCGCCCTGTGAGAGGCGTCCAGGAGCCCGCGTCACTGGTGACGGGAGGAACTGCCGGGGAT
Source organism: Triticum dicoccoides (assembly GCF_002162155.2). Taxonomy (NCBI): domain Eukaryota; kingdom Viridiplantae; phylum Streptophyta; class Magnoliopsida; order Poales; family Poaceae; genus Triticum; species Triticum dicoccoides. The sequence goes on from NC_041383.1 coordinate 93,385,918, forward strand.
ACCTGGTGAAACGAAAACACATGCTCATCAAAGTAAACGTGCCGGGAAGTGAACACACGGTGGGAGACAGGATCATAGCACCGATATCCCTTGGAGTTAGAGGGGTAGCCGATGAAGATGCAAGTGACAGATCGAGGTGCAAGCTTGTGAGCAGCAGTGTTGGCAGTGCTGGGATAGCAAAGGCACCCAAAAATATGCAAGTCGTCATAAGACGGGGGCGTACCAAAGAGAAGATGGTGAGGTGCGTAGTTCCACCGTGGGCGGCAGGGTCTAATGTTAAGAAGAAGTGATACAGTGGCGAGTGCGTCCGGCCAGAAACGAGGAGGCACGTTGGCATGAAACAGGAGCATGCGAATGCAGACATTCAGAGTGCGACAGACGCGTTCGGCTCGACTGTTCTGCTGTGAAGTGTACGGGCATGTGAGGCGGAAAACTGTACCGTGATGCAAAAAAAGGTGCGGAAAGCGAGGTTGTCGAACTCTTTTCAATTGTCTGTCTGAAGCGCAAGGATGAGCCGCCCAAGCTGCGTGCGGACATAGGAGTAAAAAGCCGTCAAGGTAGAGAGTGCATCCGACTTTCTGCACAAAGGAAAAGTCCACACATAATAAGAATAATCATCAAGAATAACCAGATAATATAAATAGCCCGAGTTACTTGGAATCGGAGAAGTCCACACATCGGTATGAATCAACTGAAAAGGAAAAGAAGCAATGGTGGTGGAATTATTAAATGGTAGACTAACATGTTTGCCGACTCGACATGCATGACAAGTGTGATCCTCGATCTTATTGCAACTGAAACTGTAACTCCTAAGAATATGAGAAAGTGTGACAGGGTTGGGATGACCCAAGCGAGTGTACCAGAGATCGACTCCAGCGGAGAGAGCAACCGGTGCGGTGGTGGTGGATGAAAGCGAGTGCACCAGATAGAGCTCGTCAGGGCTGTCACATCGGTGAAGTACCATCCTGGACCGAGTATCTTTGACACAAAGACCAAGCTTGTCAAATTCAACGGTAATAGGATTTTCACGAGTGAAACAACGAACAGAAATGAGATTCTTAATAAGATGGGGTGACACAAGTATGTTAGACAAAGATAATGGAGTAGAACTAGAAGGAAAATAAGTATGCCCAATGTGTGTGATAGGAAGTGTGGAACCGTTGCCGACAATGATGCGGCGGTCGGTGGAGACAGGAGTGAAGCAGGCAAGGTTCACTAGTGCAGAACCGGGCTATAGCTCCGGTTCGTAAGGGCCTTTAGTGCCAGTTCTGTAATCGGCACTAAAGGGTGGGGACTAAAGGTCCCCCCCTTTAGTACCGGTTCTGCATGAACCGCCTCTAAAGGGCCACCACGTGGCACGAGCCAGGGCTGAGTGTGGGGAGACCTTTAGTACCGGTTGGTAACACCAACCAGTACTAAAATTTTTGGGTTTTTTTGGTTTTATTATTTATTTTTCCTTTAATTTTGTGTTTTCCATTTAATTCTTTTTCTTTTGCTGGTATTTTACGATACTACATAAATAGAATTTCTCGTAGAACCAATCATATATATTGTTCTGTCAAACATACCCATAGTTGTCTATCAGTTTTGGTCCTTTCGGACGTCATCATGTGAATGTTCCGTCGAACGTACCCATAGTTGTCTATCAGTTTTGGTCCTTTCGGACGTCATCGTGTGAATGTTCTCGAAAACATAGTATGCACACACATCAGTCCCCTCCGCCTGCTTTAGGGCCTTTACAAGAATAGAATTTAATCAGATAATAATTAATCAAGCATGATAATTAATGGAATTGAAACTATAATTAAAGAGATGCATGGTAGCTAGCTAGTACTACTTAATTAATCATACCTTGGGTCGAAACCAATACAACTTTTCTCTCCATTCGCCTGGAACCTCCTTCGAATTCCTGAAGTTTTCCCAAGCCCTGCCCGCCGGCAAAGAAAATGAATAAACGAGTTATTAAATAGTTGATATCAGGAAATGACGAACTAAAGAGGCCGACATATAGTTAATAATGATTGAAATTACCTGTCGACTATCCCCTTCACGGTTGAGTAGTCTCTTTTTTTAAGTAGTGAGTCCAGTACTTCAACTGTTCCTTCATCAACTTTAATGATCAACAAGATCCAATGGTAACTGCATGCACACACACGTTTGCATGTCTTAATTAAGCAGGCATGTGCATAACACTCATCATTGGTAGTAATAATTATTAACATCTAGCTAGCTAGTAAGTAAAAACAGAATTTGTAGTACAAGTCAATGTGACTCACAGGAAGTTGTAAGGAAGCAGTATATCTTCATTGGTATTGAGGCGCTTCAAGAACTCTAGCATGTTTTTCTCTACATCTGCTTGATACCATGGATATTTCCATGTTTCTTCATTAAATGTATTTGGGTAAATGAACCCATGCCATAACGTCCACCTTTTTTCATTTCATACATCTTCATCCTGCATAATACCACAGAAAAGAATATAGTGAGGATAATTACAGGTAATGATCGATCAATGAGCACTACAGCTAGCTTGAGACTTAAATTACAGAAAGAAATCACTTACAGACAATAGCAACTGACGAGAGATTTGTCGAGTGCATCTTGATTGAATAACTGAAATAGTTCTGAATACTCAATGGAAAGAGCTAGTTTATGGAAGTAATACTCTTCCTTGACTTTCACCATGAGGGACTCTCGATTGGTACTCTTGGTAATTTTCATGTACCAATCATGCAATTCATACACTCTCGTTGTTAGTTTCTTGACCTCCTCAGGCTTGACCAAAGGTTGGCCGCGGACATATTTCTATTTTATGTCCTCCTCTATAAGAAGAGGCATGGGCTCAATCTCGAGGAGTTGTCCAATAGTGATACCGAGCATTTTAGCCTGCCTTCTATGCTCGTCGGTTATTACCAGCTGACCGGTGCCGGTACTCCCATGTGTTGGTACAACAAGCGGGGGGATCGATTGCACCGCCTATTCCCCTAGCTGGGGAATGATTTTCCCGCATTTTTGGCCAGCTGCTTGACTCGAGCTCGAGCTCGACTTCTTTTGTTGTGCTTGATGTGCCTTCCTGATTTGGCGCTCATAGTCTGAGTCAAAAGGCTTGGGAGCTGGTGCTTTAGCCATACGAATAAAGTGGTCAATCTTATCCTTGGGCACTTTCTCCCTTGGCGGCGGTGGCAGTTTCGGTCCAAAATGGGCGTCCACTTGGGCCTTCACTATGGCTTCGTTTTGCTCCTTGGTCATGTCGTAAGGACTCTGTAGAAGAGGCGCGAGGCTTGGACCATATTTAAATCGCTTGGCTCTGCCTGTACCTCCTGTACTACCTTGACTTGTAGCACTATGCACCATAGCTGCATCGGCTCTCTTCCGTGATTGCTGAGGCAGAGGAGACGACTGACGTGGTGTCGTACTTGGAGGAGGAGTGGCATGTGTTGGTGGACATGGAGGAGGAGGAGTGGCCTGACGCGTTGGCTGGGTTGAAGCAGGAGGAGTGGCCTCACGCGTTGGCTGAGTTGAAGCAGGAGGAGTGGCCTGAAGTTGTGCCGGACTAGGAGGAGCGGGAGTCATCTGCTCCTTGTCACCTCCTGGGATGTCAAGCTCTAGCTGACGCGGTGTCGGTGGCCTTCGAAAGATCATGCAATCCTTTCTCCATAGGATGATACGATGTATGGCCTCTTCCAGTGTGTGCTCCTCGTCACCTCCAGGAATGTCAAGCGCTAGCCCCGAATATTGGTCCACCACCTCATCAACCATGACACGAGCATAGCCGGCTGGAATCGTTCTGCAATGGTAGGTTGCTCCGGGGGGATTTGTATAAGCAATGGCGTCCGCCGCCTTCACGGATATGTTCTTTATTTTGAAGTGTAGCTCACAGTTAGTGTTCTCCATGATGTCATCCACATGGTATCTATCCAGCAGTGCGTCGCCCTAGGCGGAATCCATGCTGCTTCTCTGCATGGATTGGATGGTGCTATCCAATGCTGGATCATCCGCTAGCTCCTGCCGCTGCTGAGATCCCCTTTCCTGGCTAAGCGAGTCGATCTGCTGCCGCTGCCGCTGCAATTTGAGTGCCAAGTCCGCGTGCGCTGATTCTAGGCCTTGAAGGCGTTCTGCTTCCTACTTTCTGCTTCCTCTGCTCGTCCTCTAGCTTCTTCTTCTTCTCCTCCTCCATCTTCCTTCTCACACGTCTTCTGTAGTCGGTGTTCCTGTCAAAAAAGCCCTCATACCACGAAATAACGCCCTTGCCTCGTGTTCTTCCCGGGTGTTCAGGATTTCCCAGGGCGCGCGTAAGCTTGTCGTTCTCTCTCTTGGGCGTGAACACCCCCCTTTCGAGCTTCTTCTATTGCTTCAACTAACTTAACATCGACTCCCTTAAGACATGCCTTCTTCGCAACCTGGCCCGTCTTCGGGTCCAAGGCCCCCCATGCGCATAGAACCAACTTCTGCACCTGGGGGGCCAGCTCAATGTAACTGGAGTGACCTGTGCAGCCAGCATCTCTTGCTCAGACTTATCCTACTTAGGCATTGCCACCACGTAGCCACCTGGCCCCAGCCTATGGAATTGCTCCTTTTTTTCCGGCATTGACCTTGTTTTTTCTGGACCGTTCCTTCGATAATTCCGATTCCTTGAATTTCACGAAAGCGTGCCAGTGTTCTCTTTGGTTTTCCAGTGTTGCCTTGAATTCTGGAGTCTTCTTTCCTGCTTTGACATAGTTATTCCATACAGTTTTCTTGTGGTTGTTGAATGCAATTGCCATCTTCCTAAGAGCAGCATCCTTGACTTTCTCCAAATCTGCAGCTATGAAATGATCTGGTATGGTGAAATGTTCCATGAGATTTTCCCAATGCACAGTTTTTGCTCTGTCGTTGACAAAAGTAAGATCTGGACGGGGTTTTGATGGCTGTTTCCATTCTTGAAGGGAGATCGGGAGTTTGTCCTTCACAAGAACTCCGCACTGACGAACGAACTTGTTCGCAATGTTCTTAGGCGCTATTGGTTCACCATTAGTTTTGATGGCATCGATGTTGTTGTCGGTGTCAAAACTGGTGGATCTCGGGTAGGGGGTCGCGAACTGTGCATCTAAGGCTAATGGTAACACGAGGCTGGGGACACGATGTTTACCTAGGTTCGGGCCCTCTCGATGGAGGTAATACCCTACTTCCTGCTTGATTAATCTTGATGATATGAGTATTACAAGAGTTGATCTACCATGAGATCATAAAGGCTAAACCCTAGAAGCTAGCCTATGATTATGATTGTTGTTGTCCTACGGACTAAACCCTCCAGTTTATATAGACACCAAAGGGGGCTTGGGTTACACAGAGTCGGTTACAGAGAAGGAGATCTACATATCCGAATCGCCAAGCTTGCCTTCCACGCAAAGGAGAGTCCCATCCGGACACGGGACAAAGTCTTCAATTTTGTATCTTCGTAGTCCAACAGTCCGGCCAAAGTATATAGTCCGTCTGTCCAAGGACCCCTTAATCTCGGACTCCCTCAGTATCCCCTGAATCAGGCTTCAATGACGATTAGTCCGGCGCGCAGATTGTCTTCAACATTGCAAGGTGGGTTCCTTCTCCGAATACTCCATAGAAGATTTTGAACACGAGAATCGTGTCCAGATCTACAAAACAAATTCCACATACCACCGTAGAGAGAACAATATTCCACTAATCTAATCTACTGACAACTTTTTGTAGCGTGACATCATGCCACGGCCCGGTCATTATTCAAACCGTTTTTTCACAACCTTCCGCCGCACATATTGCGAGGCAGTTTTATCGGCACGTCTTATCGAAGCAGAGATCGTGTCCCCTTATCACGGGATTCTCATCAATACGGGTGTGGGTAACCCAACCGTGCCATCAATCGTGGCGTTTGGGGAATAAGTGAATTTACCGGGCAAGTGGGGAGGCACATGATCCCCGCTGCCTTTATAAGGGGATAAGAACTCCCTTTTTCACCCACTCCCTCTTCTTCCTCTGCTCATCCATTCCTTTTCGCTCGAGCCCTAGTGCCCAAGCGTTCGTCTTCTTTGCCCACAAAGGCTTCCCGAAAATGTCTGGATCCGGAGCAGGAGGCAAGTGGATGGCCTCTACTGTCCGGGAGAAGGATATCAAAAGGTTTCGAGGGGGCGGGTATTTGGCCAAGAGAATTGGCCACCGTCTTCCGACGGCGGGACAGATCATCCCCACTCTAAAACCCCATGAGAGGGTGGTATTCCTCCCTCATTTTTTCTGCGGGCTAGGGTTTCCCCTTCACCCATTCGTTCACAACATCATGTATTATTACGGGATTGATTTTCATGATCTATCCCCAAATTCCTTCCTCAACATCTCGACATTCATCATCGTGTGTGAGGCTTTTCTCCGCATCCCACCACACTTTGGCTTATGGCTGAAGGTGTTTAACATGAAGCCCAAGGTAGTGAGCGGTGAGCACGCCTAGTGCGGAGGCGCCATGGTGAGCAGGATGCCCAATGTTACATGGCCAGCAGGTACTTTCAATGATTCCGTCAAGGAGTGGTAGCAGCAGTGGTTTTACGTCACTGAGCCACGCAGCAAGGAATGGGCCGCCGCTCGAGAGTTCAGATCCGGAGCCCCCCTACGACTTATGTCCTGGCCCAAGAAGGGCCTAGACTAGGCTTCGTCCGACGAACTATCGGCGCTCCAAACGCGCGTTCAAGATATGGAAGATAAGAACATCAAGCTTGTTGATGTAGCCCAGGTGATGTTAGTTCACCGGATTCAACCTTGTCAACACCGGGCTTGCAATTTATGGGAGTTCGACCTGGCCAAGCACCAGACCCTGCTAGAGCTCTTCGGCTCCTCCCATGAGGGCATCTGGAAGGTACTTTTCAAGTCCGGCAAATCGTGGCCAGATTCCACCGAGGACCGCGGGTACCAACTGTCCCGCCCTACAAGTTCGGTAAGTAATCGTACGTTGATAATCCATATGTTTTATTGGCATATCCTTAGGAAAATGCTTAATGTGTTTCCCACAACTCTCCTAGGGTTGGGCGAGGAAGGCGGGGTGGATCTACTATCCGGCCCCACTGCCGGAAGAACCGGCCGGCCCACTTCTGACAAAGATGCTGGTCCCGGCACCTTACAAGGCACCGGAGAAGAAGGCCGAAAAGGAGGCCAAGAAGACCAGGGGCAGCCTCCGTCGCCGTGGCGCTTCAGACACAAAATCCGAAGACTCCAATGCCCATTCTTCCTCCGAAGAGGACGACGAGGAGGAGGAGCACGAATCCCCCGTGGGGGAAAGAAAGAAAAGGACGGCCTCCACATCCTTGGAGGCCGAGTTGCCTAAGAGGGGAAAACTCCCCTTCTAGAGGAGTCCGCTGCCACCGTCGATAGCAGCCCGTAGTGGGATCCCAGGGCCCAGCCCCTGGTGAACTCGTGAGTATAAAATCCGAACATGCCTATGCGTCTAGACTTGTCATGGCATAACACTTTAATCTGAGCCATGCTTCTTTACAGTCCTGCGAGGTCCCGCGCCGAACAAACCTCGTCGGAGGATTTGCTGGGTTCGGATGCTATGGAGAGCGGGACACCCCCCGAAGGCCCCCTCCCCCAAACATGTGAATGACACCGAGATTTCGTCCCAGAAGGACCCATGCCACGGAGGGGGAGGGAAGATCGCAAAGGCGGCGCTAGTAGGCCAAACCTCGGGGTCCGGACACACTGGAGAGAAGGCTCCCATGGACGTCGACGGCGGGGGTCATCTTGAATCCGGCCCCCAGTCGGACACGATCCCAGAGACCAATAAGGCCCCAGAATTTGGTAGGTGGCATCCATTGGCTGGATGGGGTGTGTCTGTTCCACCGACAACCTCTATCCAACCAGATATTCCGGATGCTTTATTGGCGGCGCTGAAGGGCGCCTCCATCGTTGATGAACACCGTGCCCTTATGGGTGTGGTGATTGAGAAGATTCAGTCCGTCGAGAGTGGACTGAATGAATCCTGTATCAGCCTTATAAGAGGCTTTGATGTATGTTTTACGAGGTTTGGAAGAGTGTCATAGTATAGATAGCAGCCCCTGATACATTGTTCGGTGAGAAGAACCGGACAGAGGATCAATTGTATGTTCGCAGGAGACTTACTTGATGACATCTATCTCGTTTAATAAGCAGGCGTCTGTAGCGACTGCCGCCTCTCATGCTGTAGAAGTATCTAGACTGAGACATAGTTTGGAGCGGGCCGAAGGAGAACTTGGCCAAGTGAAGAAACAGCTGGAGGGTAACCAAGGTATGCAGAAACCTTGTTCATAGAGCACAAATGATTAGGTGTGCATGATGAAAATATTTCTATGATGTGCTCTAGGGGTGACGGCCGAAACTAAGGCTCTGAAAAAGGCTATGGCCGAAGCCGAGAAGAAGGCAGCTGCAGAGCAGGCTCTCCGTGCGAAGCACGAAGCCAGAGTTATTGAGGCCGAGCGAGAGCTTCAAGAGGCCGTGAAGAAATGTGAGACCTTGGAGCAGAGTTTATCAGGGAAAGAATCCGAACTCTCCCAGGCTCCCCAAGCCGCAAGTGATGCCCGGGGGGAAGCCCAAGGTACCCTGAAGGAAATCTAGGAGGCGAGGAAAATTGGCTGGTAAGGCTTTTTCTATACAAAACGGGTATTTGAAAGGAGGAAATCAAGTTGATAGTTTGAATTCTGATTTCTCCAGGGGTATTTGCGGAGCTGCCGCGCAGCATATCCAATGCCGCCCAATTCTACCGAGCCGAAGAAAAGAATACTACGGATAGGCTCTTCTGGATGCAGTATCTGGCGCCAAATTATCCGGTGCCTTTCTCCGATCAACTGAAGCAGCTGACCGAACTGCATAAGGCGGCCGAACTAGCCATGAAGGATGTAATTATCCGGCTGTGGCCCGCCGAGCCGATTCCGAGCAGTTACTTCAGGCTCATGAAGCGGCTTGTGAGTGCCTACCCTCGACTCAAGGTCATCAAGCGGTCGGTTTGTATAGAGGGTGCGCGAATGGCCTTCGCCTGTGCAAAAGTGCATTGGGGGAAGATGGATGCGGAAAAGCTGATCACCGAGGGACCATCGGAGGGGAAGGAGCACCGCAAGCCCGAACTGTATTATGAAGGTGTCTTGAAAGGAGCCCGCCTTGCAGCGGAGCAATGCACTAAGGACATTATATTTCCATGAATACAGTCATGTTTGTCCTTTGTTATGTTTGAACAAGGTCATTTATATTATTTATTGCTTGTCGTTTGAAAGTTTTTCCTCCTATGCGTCTGTTTTATATGTTAATCCTGAGAGTTGGCCAGTCGTCGGCTTCTGCCCCCATGTAGTAAGTACGGGGGTGTTCGGGATAAACCTGAGCACTCTTTATCCCAGTTTTGGGTCCTTGAAGGAGGTGTTCAGCACAGCGAACCAGGAAATCTGACTATAGGGCTTTATCACTCTCACTTAGCCATAGGAGTTTTAAAAGTATGATGGGCGCAGCCCCTGGTGTTCGGAAGACTGCACGAGGGGCTCTATAAGCGTCTGATCGGAAGAAAAACTGATCCATCACACGCTGCATTGGTTATGGCATTATGCGAAAGAAATCCTTAAAGATTTTACAACCTCTCGAACAGCGACCAGCTCTCGCCGCATCATGACAGTCAGTTTTTGGCTTTCTCTATTGAGGTGCTCGTCCGGAAGAACCGGGACACAATCGCAGTAGTTCTCCCTGCGCTACCTTAGCCGATATAGCGGAACGTAAGGTACCAAAACATAGGAGCCGGGCAAACCCGACTATTGACCCCAGGCATGATTCAGAGCTGATGCATATAATGCTATAAGTTCGGGGTGCCGAACTACCGTGAAGGTGTTCGGGCTTTTTTGTCGTAATATGGGTGTAATGAAGCCCCTGGCATATTAAGGCATATCGCGACATGTAGCTGCCTTTTAACAAAAGAGTTTTAACAAGAAATAACAGTAGACGAGCATCATATAAACTCACATGTTGTATTTGAGTAATACGTCAAAGCGTATGAGTACAGGTAATGTGATAAAAAGAAATATGACTGTGGAACCTGCTGAGACCAGGCGGGAGGAGGTTGTATGCGGATCCGGAGTATAGTCGGATGATCAAAGAGGGGAGTATCTGGTGATTTCCTTATGTGCTCGTGCTGTTTCCACGTCATCCGTCCTGGCCTACACAAAGGTGAACCTGCGAAGAAAATGCAAGAAATGGTTTTTCGCCACAGAGCGATTGAGCCGCAGTATGTGGCTTGTCTTAAGTTTTGCCGGAGTGTTTTAATTAAGCTCCGGACAGGCTGGGCTATCGTGCCGCGCAGTAGTTCGGATTCCTTTGAAGGAGTCCATGAGCTTGGCCGCCGACTCGAGGTTTGATTGGGAGGTGCCATCCGCTGCTCTTGCTGTTAAAGCGACGGTAGATTCTATGACAGTGAGGGGGAGTTCGGCTCTGCCATTAACCGTGATGACGCCGCACAGACCGGGCATCTTGAGTTTGCGGTAGGCATAATGTGGCACCGCGTTGAACCGAGCGAACGCGGTTCGTCCGAGCAATGCCTGATAGTCACTGCGAAAGGGGACGATGTCGAAGAGTAACTCTTCAGTACGGTAACTGTCCGGAGATCCGAAGATCACTTCCAGTGTGATTGAGCCTGTGCAACAGGCCTCTACACCTGGTATGACACCTTTGAAGGTTGTTTTTGTGGGTTTGATCCTTGAGGGATCGATGCCCATTTTGCGCACTATATCCTGATAGAGCAGGTTCACGCTGCTGCCACCGTCCATGAGGACTTGTGTGAGGTGGAATCCATCGATGATGGGGTCGAGGACCAATGCGGTTGAATCGCCATGACGGATACTGGTAGGATGGTCCCTTCGATCGAAAGTGATCGGACAAGAGGACCATGGGTTGAGTTTTGGGGCGACTGGCTCTATTGCATAGACGTCCCTTGGTTCACGCTTCTGCTTGGGATTATGAGTTGCGTATATTGTATACACTGTTTTCACCTGGGGAGGGAATTTCTTCTGTCCTCCTGTGTTCGGTGATCGGGGCTCCTCGTCGTCATCATCGCTTTGAGACCCCTTCCCCTTGTTTTCGGCACCTGACCTGTCGGCTTGTCTGAAGACCCAGCATTCTCTGTTGGTATGATTGGCTGGTGTTCCTGGGGTGCCATGAATTTGGCATGGACGGTCGAGTATGCGGTCCAAACTGGACGGGCCTGAATTGTTTTTGCTGAATGGCTTTTTCCGCTGACCAGACTTGATGCCACTGAATCCGGCATTGAATGCCATGTCTTCGGCACTATCACCGTTTTTGCGACGCTTGTGTTTGTTGCACCGTGGTTTGTCGTTGCTATCCCTGGCTTTTGATGTGCCAGGATTGCTTGCTGTGTTGTTGCTACGAGCCAACCAGCTATCCTCGCCCGCATAAAAGCGGGTCATGAGTGTTGTGAGGGCTGCCATGGACTTTGGCTTTTCTTGGCCGAGATGTCGGGCAAGCCACTCATCACAGATGTTATGCTTAAAGGCCGCTAGGGCTTCGGCATCCAGACAGTCGACAAATTGGTTCTTTTTAGTTAGGAACCGGGTCCAAAATTTCCTGGCTGACTCTCCGGGCTGTTGGGTTATGTGACTTAGGTCATCAGCATCCGGTGGTCGCACATAAGTGCCCTGAAAGTTGTCAAGGAATGCGTCTGCCAGGTTCTCCCAACTCTCCATGGAGTTTGCCGGCAAGCTATTCAGCCAATGCCGAGCCGGTCCCTTGAGTTTTAGTGGGAGGTACTTGATGGCGTGTAGATCATCTCCGCGGGCCATATGAATATGGAGGAAGAAATCTTCTATCCATACCGCGGGGTCTGTAGTACAGTCATATGATTCAATGTTCACGGGTTTTAACCCTTCTGGGAATTCATGATCCATTACTTCATCAGTGAAGCATTGGGGTGTGCGGAGCCTCTGTGCCGGGCTACATTGTATTCAGTCCGGCCGGATTTGTTGGTGTATTCGGTGTGACGGTCATCGTCACGCATTGTGGCGCGCCCCTGTGATCTATAGATCGATCTTGACCATCCTGCTTTGTTGTCCAATACGTCTCGCAGGTCCTTCGTGTAGCCCCCGGCCTTCGTGTTTTTGCTTGTTTGGCGAAGGGGTGCGGTCTGGACTTCGGGCTTGTACACCACTTTGTCTCAGCCACGGGGTGGCCGGTCAGCTGCATGCGTTGGTAGTGTGTGCTTTAACGCCTCCTCCTCGAGTTGAGGTAGCAACCTGCGCTTTGGGTAACTTTTGGTAGGGCGCTCGAATCCGTATTGCTCGGCAGCCAGGACCTCGGTCCATCTATCAGTTAGCAGATCTTGATCAGCTTGAAGCTGTTGCTGCTTTTTGTTCAGGCTTTTTGCAGTGGCCATAAGCCGGCGTTTGAAGCGCTCCTGCTCGACAGGATCCTCAGGCACGATGAATTCTTCATCGCCAAGGCTCACTTCGTCTTCGGAGAGAGGCATGTAATTATCATCCTCTGATTCTCCATCTGTTGCCTGTTCCTTAGGGCTAGCTTGCCCATCTTCTTGCTTGGCCTGCTCGAAGCCTGGCTCGGCAGGATTGTTTTCATCTTCGGCATCATCCGGATTGCTGTCATCTCTTGTGCTGGTATCATTACTTTTGCTATGGCGGGGCTTGGAGCGGCTCCTATGATGCCGGTGCCTAGATTGCTTCTCCGGGGGATTATCTTCCGTTGCCTCATCGCCATTGCCTTCTTTGGGGGTGTCCACCATATATATATATATCATATGATGAGGTGGCTGTCCAGCGCCCTATAGGCGGTGGTTCCTGTTCTTCTCCTGCATCGTCGTCCATACCGTCGATGTCTTCGGAGTTGAAGTCAAGCACGTCGGTGAAGTCATCGACAGTGGATATTAAGTGGGTGGTGGGTGGGGAACGAATTTCTTCGTCGTCCGCTTCCCGCTCGAGCCGGACATAGTTCAGCCAAGAGTCTCCTAACAAAGATAGAGACCTTAATGAGTTTAGCACATCACCCAAGGGCGAGTGCTGAAAGATATCTGCGGAGGTGAACTCCATAACCGGCGCCCAATTAGGTTCAATAGGCACGGGCGTATGCGGTTCGGATCATGTAGCCGGAGACTAGTCCGAGGGTCCGATGATACTGACCTCATAGGAGGTGGGATCGGTGTTCGGCTCCAAGGCCGGTGAGTGTGCGGCCTCCGTGGCGGGGTCCATCCACCCGTCCTCGGATGGCGCAATCTGCTCCGGATTGATTCCCGGGATAGCCGCAGGCGCGATTCCCCGAATACTGTCCGATGGCAGATCTAAGTCATGCTCGTCGTGACTGTTCGGCGCACCTGACACGGGCTCGAATCCCTCAAAGATCAAGTCTCTGCGGATGTCGACATTGTAGTTCAAGCTTCCAAACCTGACATGGTGGCCATGGGCGTAGCTATCGATCTGCTCCCGATGGCCAAGCGAATTGGCCCGCAGTACGAAGCCGCCGAATACGAAGATCTGTCCGGAGAGGAAAACCTCCTCCTGGACCGCGTCGTTGAAGATGATTGAAGGAGCCATCAAGCCTTATCATGACGACACAGTGGAACTCTCAATGAAAGCACCAATGTCGGTGTCAAAACCAGCGGATCTCGGGTAGGGGGTCCCGAACTGTGCGTCTAAGCCTAATGGTAACAAGAGGCTGGGGACACGATGTTTACCTAGGTTCGGACCCTCTAGATGGAGGTAATACCCTACTTCCTTCTTGATTGATCTTGATGATATGAGTATTACAAGAGTTGATCTACCACAAGATCGTAGAGGCTAAACCCTAGAAGCTAGCCTATGATTATGATTGTTGTTGTCCTACGGACTAAACCCTCCGGTTTATATAGACACCGGAGGGGGCTAGGGTTAGACAGAGTTGGTTACAGAGAAGGAGATCTACATATCCGAATCACCAAACTTGCCTTCCACGCAAAGGAGAGTCCCATCCGGACATGGGACGAAGTCTTCAATCTTGTATCTTCATAGTCCAACAGTCCGGCCAAAGTATATAGTCTGGCTGTCCGAGGACCCCTTTATCCCGGACTCGTTCAGTTGTACTTTATGCCCTCCTTCAACTTTTTGCCCTGGCCTTGCACTCTGCCTGTAGAAGATTTGCTCGATCCGGAGGGCTGAAAGAAGAAAGATCGATTCATTAATATATCTTCAAATCATTTAAAACATGTGAGATCACCATATGCCTGCTTATATAAATATACCTCGCTGGTCTCTGTTATTTCAAGATCAACATTTTCTTCGCCAATTTCAAGATCAACATTTTCTTTGCAATGATCATAATCATAGTCATCATCCATGACTTCAACAATTCGGTCGTCGCGATCGAATATCATCTCATCATCACCCTCCTCGGTATTGTTCAGATATTGGGAGCCGTCATCTTCCTCATTTCGATCATCTGGCCCGTGAGGGGAGCGTATGATCTCGAATAGGGCCTCTTCTCCCTCTCTGCCGGTATTGTCCGCCAGAGCTTTTATTTAACTAATCCAGAAGAAATATAAAACAATTTAGTATTCAAATTACAATGCATGCATGCAAGAAATAAGGAAATCCTGAATCATAGTACATAATATGCATCGTCTCAAATAATATATAATCTCGAATACATCATCTGGTATATTATATATCAAATACATCACTAGCTAGCTAGCTAATAAAGATCAAATACTACAGAATAATCTAGGCCACTCGCGGTTCCTGAGACGCGGGCGGTAGACACCTAAAGAGAAGGAACCATCACATGATCATAGCTCCGGTCATCTCCCCAAAGACCCTGCCAGGTATTGGAGAACCTGACGTCCATTGTAGCCATGTAGTGACGGAAGTGCTCGTCCTCCTCCCTAACACGGCGACGCACCACCTCCGGCGAGGCCGGCTCCCTCCGCACCATAATTGGCCCACGGGAACGCCACCAAAGGAGCTCAGGGTCGACGACGGGACCCGGGTTCCTCACCAAGGGGCGAGCCCCTGAAGGTAGCACCTCCCAGTGCCATCCCGGCGGAGACCAGTCCCAAACATGGGTCCTCTAAAGCAGGACGTCGTCGCGAACGGGTTGACGGCGAGGATGCGGGTCGGGCATCATCAAGAACAAATACTATACGCCGCAAAAGTAACAATTTTTAAATGATTGGATTGTGATTTCTTATATGAAAATTCTAAATTTCTATAACTAGAATTATAAGAAACTAAAAACTAACATTTCTATAACATTTCTATAACAATTTGAAATTAATCTAATTTATCTAGCTAAAACTAACATTTCTAAAATTTCTAACATTTCTATAACATTTCTAACATTTCTATAACATTTCTAATATTCTATATACTATTTGACATTAATCTAATCTAATTAATTAACTCATCTAAAACATTTGTATAAAAAACAGAAAAAACTAAAAACTAAAAGAAGAATCGTGTGTGTGTGTGTGTGTGTATGTGTGAGCGCGCGCGCGTGTGTGTGTGTGTGTGTGAGCGCGTGTGTGCGTGTGTACCTATGGCGCCAACAGCGCGACAGTTTCCATTGGAGGGAGGAGAGGGGCCGGGGAGAGGGGCTCACAGCATGGGCGACGGCGATAGCGACGGCGATGGACGACAACGGGGACGGCGACGGGGGTGGTGGCGACGGCAATAGACGACGACGGGGACGATGACGGGGACGGGGGCGGTGACGAGGGGCGGCGGCGACGGGGCAGAGGAGAAGAAGCAGAGGGAGAACAAATTGATGAATATTTTTGAAGTGTTTTCTTATATAGAACCTACCTTTAGTACCGGTTGGAGCCACTAACAGCTACTAAAGGTCTGTTTTGGCCAGGCGAAGCGGCGGGAAGGGCACCCCCTATAGTATCGGGTGGTGGCTACAACCGGTACTAAAGCCCCCCTTTAGTACCGGTTGGGGCCACGACCCGGTACTAAAGGGGGTGCGCTAGCGCAGGTGCGGTGCGGGCAAGTTTAGTCCCACTTGCTAGCCGAGGGGCGCCCGCACCTATTTAAAAGCCCCAGCGCGGCTGCTCTCTCGAACTCCTCTCTATAGCAGGCTTCTGGGCCTAACTCTGCTCTCTGCCCTGTGGGCCTACTGGGCCTTGCGGGCCTGCATCCTGACCCAACTACAGGTTGGGTTACTAGTCGTATGCAGGCCGCTGTGGCCCAATAGGTAGAGGATGCAGTCGTTAGGGCATGCATGTATCTTCTGCACCTCTAACCCTAAAGGGCAGACAACCTTCTTTGCTTCGTACATACTCTCTGGCAATTCGTTGTCCTTTGGAAGCATATTCTTTATCATTACCAACAACTTTCCAAATCCCTTGTTAGATACACCATTCTCTGCCTTCCATTGCAACAATTCCAGTGTGGTGCCCAGCTTTTTCTTCTCACCTTCGCAATTCAGGTACAACAGTTTCTTGTGATCCTCTAACATGCGCCACAACTTCTTCTTCTCCCTTTCACTTGCGCAGTTTCTCTTTGCATCGGCAATGGCCCGACCTAGATCATCAGCAGGGTCATCTGGTGCCTCTTCTTCAGCTTCTTCTTGCATTGCCGACTCAGCTTCTTCTCCATTGTTGTATTATCGTATTCAGGAAACCCATGGCCAGGATAGCTACCGTCATCCTATTCTTCTTCATTGTCTTCCATCATAACCCCTCTTTCTCCGTGCTTGGTCCAAACGTTATAGTGGGGCATGAAACCGTACTCAAACAGGTGGACGTGAATGGTTCTTGAGCTAGAGTAATTGTGATCATTGTTGTAGCCAGCACATGGACAAGACATAAAACCATCCGCCCGCTTGTTTGCGTGAGCCGTAATTAGAAAATTATGCACGCCATCAATGAACTGGGGAGAGCATCAGTCATCATACATCCATTGCCGACTCATCTTCATTACACACCACCGAATAGACCAAATTAATACAAGTTCATACAACACTTAAATGCAACATACAAATAACTCTCTAGCTAAAGCATTTAAATGCAACAACAAATACGATCAAGATCGCAACTAAGGTAACAATCGATCCAACAACATAATGATACCAAACCTCACTATCAATGGCATATTTTCTAATCTTTCTAATCTTCAACTACATTTTCTCCATCTTGATCTTGTGATCATCGACGACATCGGCAACATGCAACTCAAATTCCATCTTCTCCCCCTCAATTCTTTTCAATTTTTCTTTCAAATACTCGTTTTGTTTTCTCTTTCAACTAAATTTAACCTCTCGGCAATAGGGTCGGTTGGAATTTCTGGTTCACATACCTCCTAGATAAAAATATCTATGTCAACTTGATGGGCATAATTTGTCATAAACACGAAATGCAACAAATAGTTCTAAAAGAGAATATACCACATCCGAATCATAACACGGACGAGGGCCGACGCGGACGGATATCAAAACCATGGCACTATGTATAACAAAAAACATACGGGTAAGATAATTATACAAGTAACTATATATCTAAATCACACAAACATGATTTTTTTATACAAAAAAGATAAGAACAAGAGGCTCACCATAAGGTGGTGCCGGCGACGGGTCGGTGCGGACGATCGACGGTGGTTACGACACTAAGTAAACCACACCTACATATGCAAACTAAGAGTTATTTTAAGCTCAAACTGCATATAAATCAAATAAACTACCACATATAATTCCTCCCAAATTACTAAAACCCACAAATTAATCACTACATAAAGCATTGCAAGAGCTAATCTAGCAATGAGAGATGAAAGGGCAAAGTTGCTAACCTTTGTGATCACTTGAATGGATGGGGGCCTTCAAATCTTGACCAAATTTGGGCAAAATGTGTGATGAGCTCGAGGGGAAGAGGGGAAGAACAGAGAGGAGATGGGAAAGGGGGAAGAACAGAGTGAGCTAGATGAAGGGTTTATATGTAGGATGACCTTTAGTACCGGTTCGTGGCATGAACCGGTACTAAATGTGCTGGAGGGGCCCAAGTCTGACAACAACCTGCCACCACGCTCTTTAGTACCGGTTCGTGGCACCAACCGGTGCCAAAGGTTCGCCACGAACCGGTACTACTGACAGCGGCCCGCCTATCCATTGGAACCGGCACTAATGGTCATTAGTGCCGGCTCAGTTTCAAACCGGGACTAATGAGCTGCACATTAGACCCTTTTTCTAGTAGTGGTTACCAGGATGAGTAAACATGTGAGTCGTAGCACCGGTGTCCATGTACCAATCACTACCTCCAATGTAGTTATTCGGCATAGGAGTGGCATGCAGTGCAGGGAGGAGCACCGGGTCCCAGGGCACCGGCGGCAGGGCCGGCGAGGGGGATGGAGACACCACGGGGAGGCCATAGCCACCGCTCGGTTGCGGCGGTGGGTACTCCCCATACGGTATGGGTAGCAGCCCTGGCTGCGATTGCGGTGCCGGGTAGGCCGGATGGCCCGCCGGAAAAACCTGCTGGCACGCTGACAGTTGCTGCAGGTACCGGGCGCTGTCAGGTTGCTGTGAGTGCTGGCCTGCTGACGACCCCCACCAGTACCCGGAGACCCGTACATGGGTGCTAGTGAGAGTGCAATACCTCATTCTTTATATGAAGAAATTATGCATGATATTGCACCTGCTGAGTTAGAAGGTATTGATATTACAATTAAGCTTGCCAATAGAGATACCATTTCACGAGTTGGGATTGTTAGAGATGTTGAAGTCTTGTGTGGGAAAGTTAAATATCCTGCTGATTTTCTTGTTCTTGGTTCCCCACAAGATGACTTTTCTCACATTATATTTGGTAGACCCTTCTTGAATACTGTTAATGCTAGGATAGATTGCAAAAAGGATATTGTTACAATTGGGTTAGGGGATATGTCTCATGACTTTAACTTTGCTAAATTTTGTAGACAACCCCATGATAAAGAATCGCCTAGTAAGGATGAAATTATTGGTCTTGCTTCTATTGTCGTGCCTCCTAATGATACTTTAGAACAATATTTACTAGACCATGAAAATGATATGTTTATGAATGAAAGAAGGGAAATAGATGAAGTACTCTTTAAACAGGGACCCATTTTGAAATACAACTTGCCTGTTGAAATCCTAGGGGATCCTCCACCACCCAGGGGTGATCCCGTGTTTGAGCTTAAACCATTACCTGATACTCTTAAATATGCTTATCTGATGTCTACTACGCAACCTTCTCCTTGTAGACGTTGTTGGGACTCCAAGTGTAGAGGTTTGTAGGACAGTAGCAAATTTCCCTCAAGTGGATGACCTAAGGTTTATCAATCCGTGGGAGGCGTAGGATGAAGATGGTCTCTCTCAAGCAACCCTGCAACCAAATAACAAAGAGTCTCTTGTGTCCCCAACACACCCAATACAATGGTAAATTGTATAGGTGCACTAGTTCGGCGAAGAGATGGTGATACAAGTGCAATCTGGATAGTAGATATGGGTATTTGTAATCTGAAATTATAAAAACATCAAGGTAACTAATGATAAAAGTGAGCGTAACGGTATTGCAATGGTAGGAAACAAGGCCTAAGGATCATACTTTCACTAGTGCAAGTTCTCTCAACAATAATAGCATAATTGGATCATATCACTATCCCTCAACAAGCAATAAAGAGTCACTACAAAGCCACTAATAGCGGAGAACAAACGAAGAGATTATGGTAGGGTACGAAACCACCTCAAAGTTATCCTTTCTCTTCTATCTATTCAAGAGTCTGTAATAAAATAACATGAAGCTATTCTTTCCATTCAATCTATCATAGAGTTCGTACTAGAATAACACCTTAAGACACAAATCAACCAAAACCCTAATGTCACCTAGATACTCCATTGTCACCTCAAGTATCCGTGGGCACGATTATACGATATGCATCACACAATCTCAGATTCATCTATTCAACCAACACAAAGTACTTCAAAGAGTGCCCCAAAGTTTGTACAGGAGAGTCAAGACGAAAACGTGTGCCAACCCCTATGCATAAGTTCATGAAGTGAACCCACAAGTTGATCACCAAAATATACATCAAGTGAATCATGTGAATATCCCATTGTCACCATAGATAAGCACAACAAGACATACATCAAGTGTTCTCAAATCCTTAAAGACTCAATCCGATAAGATAACTTCAAAGGGAAAACTCAATCCATTACAAGAGAGTAGAGGGGGAGAAACATCATAAGATCCAACTATAATAGCACAACTCAGGATACATCAAGATCGTATCACCTCAAGAACACAAGAGAGAGAGATCAAACACATAGCTACTGGTACAGACCCTCAGCCCCGAGGGTGAACTACTCCCTCCTTGTCATGGAGAGCGCCGGGATGATGAAGATGGCCACCGGTGATGGGTTCCCCCTCCGACAGGGTGCCGGAAAGGGCTCTAAGGGAGTCTTGGATTAGGGGGTGTCCGGATAGCCGAACTATCACCGTTGGCCGGACTCCTGGACTATGGAGATACAAGATTGAAGACTTCGTCCCGTGTCTGGATGGGACTTTCCTTGGCGTGGAAGGCAAGCTTGGCGATACAGATATGTAGATCTCCTACCATTGTAACCGACTCTGTGTAACCCTAACCCTCTCTGGTGTCTATATAAACCGGAGGGTTTTAGTCCATAGGACGAACAACGATCATACCATAGGCTAGCTTCTAGGGTTTAGCCTCTTTGATCTCATGGTAGATCTACTCTTGTACTACCCATATCATCAATATGAATCAAGAAGGTGTAGGGTTTTACCTCCATCGAGAGGGCCCGAACCTGGGTAAAAACATCGTTTCCCTTGTCTCCTGTTACCATCTGCCTAGACGCACAGTTCGGGAACCCCTACCCGAGATCCGCTGGTTTTGACACCGACATTGGTTCTTTCATGGAGAGTTCCTCTCTGTCGTCGCCATCAAGAAGGATGCCTCATCCTGTCTTTAAAGACGGCACCATTGCTAAAGGAGCTTTGGCCATCGGCCAAACTCTCCGGCTAGGTGGTTTTCTTATGACCGCCTGTTCGGCCGCCGCGCCGACGATGACTTCTCAGGTCATCAAAAGCAATCTTCACATCAACTCGGAACTCGCCGAGCAGTTAGATCCGATGGAGCTCTCCTCCTTAAACGAGCTCTTGGATCACATCGCTGCCCTGGGAGTCGCTATAGACTACGACCAGATTGGGCCTAAAACCGATTTGAGAGAGATTAACTCTCCCCAGGCTACCCACCATGTTGCTGTGGTAGAGGAACAATATGGCGACCCTTCTTCTATCCTAAGGACTAGCTATGTCCAGATTCCTGACCCCTCCATGCCGGATTCCCGCGGATGGGAGAATACCACTCAAGCCCTGAACTTAAAGTCTGGCAGTAGGCTAGATTCATCGGACAACGTCCAAGAACCCAAGCTTCCAAGTTCGGAAGCTTCTTGGCCCCTGAGTCTTAGATCGGACGGAGTTCGGAATTTAACTCCACCCGCCCATCCAAACATAAGCGTTCTATCCCAAATCCGGCAAGAGCCCGCTGAAATAGTACATCATTACTGGGCCAGATTCCTCCTGGTCATGAACAGGATAAAGGGCTGCCATGAAGAGGACGCAATTTCATTCTTCTGCATTAGTTGCACGGACGAAGGAATCCTCAACGCCGTAAGTCGTCGCGAAATTACACGCTTTGCTGACTTGGCGTCCATAGTACGAAAGTACTGTGCGATGGAGAGCGCCTGGAAAACCGAAATCAAATTTTGGGATAATCCGGCCTTGAACACAACCCTAGTCCAAAGTAAAATGGTGCATCATTACCAGGCACCCGGGTTAAATACCAAAAAGCAAAAACCCTCTAAAGGGCATGGAACCGTACTGGAGGGATGGCTCAATGGACCCTGCAAAATTCATAATACAGAGGGCGCCATGCCAACTCATAGCCTTAGAGCATGTTGGATACTACGGCAGGTGGCCAAAAGTGGCGAAGAGCTTCTAGCTCCAGAGCACCAGCCCAACAATACCAGTACGGTATTAACAGTCTTTGAAACTTTCGCATCAAATAATATGCGGAAACAAACACTCCGCAGCCTCGCCGAAGTCCACCAGGTAGCAACAATAAATCCATGGAGTGATGAACCTAAATTCCGAATAGCCCGAGCACCAGCCGCATTGGTCCTCAGTCCGATAGTGGACGGCTTTCGCCTTACCAAGGTACTCATGGATGGCGGCAGCGGATTAAACCTCATTTACAAGGAAACCCTTCGAAAAATGGAAATAGACTGGAGCCGCATTGAGCGAAGCAGTGTAACCTTTAGAGGAATAATCCCTAGTCGGGAAGCATGCTGTACAGGAAAAATCACACTTGATGTGGTGTTCGGCACGCCGGATAATTACAGGTCCGAGGAGGTCACATTCCAAGTGGCCCCGTTCAGCAGCGGATACCATGCTCAATTAGGGCGAGAGGCATTCACAATTTTTCAAGCTATACCCCATTACGGGTACATGAAGCTCAAAATGCCCGGACCCAACGGAATCATCACTCTTGCTAGTGACCTGGACATAGCACTCCGCGCCGAAAATAAAACAGCCGCACTTGCCCTTGAGGCATTATCCGAAGCCCTAGCGGCCGAGGAACTCACTGCGCTGCGCTTCATGGTGAATAGGGACGATGTGATCCTCGATAAGAGATCCAAGTCCAGCTCTTTTAAACCGGCGGACGAAATAGTCAAATTCCAAGTCCTTCCAACGGACCCTACAAAAACGGCCTCCATCGGGGCACAATTAAACCCTGATGTAGACGCCGCACTACGAGAATTCCTACACAAAAATTGGGACATCTTTGCCTCGCACCCTTCAGACATGCCAGGAATCCCACGTCGGCTGGCCGAGCACAGCCTAAATATCCTAAAAGGATTCAAGCCAGTCAAACAAGCTCTTCGGCGCTTCTCCGAACCTAAGAGACAGGCCATGGGAGAGGAGCTAGCCAAACTATTGGAGGCCGGATTCATTAGAGATATAAAATATCCGGACTGGATAGCAAACCTGGTAATGGTACCAAAGAAGGACAAATCCTAGCGCCGGTGTGTCAATTTCAAGGACCTTAACAAGGCTTGCCCAAAGGATCCCTCCCCCCTTCCCCGCATCGATCAAATTATCGATGCTACCGCATGACACGATTCATTGTGCTTCCTCGATGCATACTCCGGCTACCACCAAATTAAGATGGCAGAGCCAGACCAAGCCGCAACGACATTCATCACTCCATACGGCCCATTCTGCTTCAACACAATGCCCTTCGGGCTCAAAAAACGCCGGCGCAACATATCAGCGCATGATTTAGGCATGTCTGGCAAACCAGATCGGCAAAACAGTGGAGGCATACGTAGATGATGTGGTCGTCAAATCCAAGCATGTCGAAACTCTAGTAGATGACTTGATGCTCACTTTCGACAATCTCCGAGCATATGAAATTAAGCTCAACCCGGAAAAATGCGTTTTCGGCGTACCAGCCGGGAAGCTCTTGGGCTTGATCGTATCTGGTAGAGGAATTGAAGCAAACCCAGCCAAGATCCGAGCTCTGTCACAATTGGATATCCCAAAAGACCTCAAACAAATACAAAAATTGACTGGATGTGTGGCGGCTCTAAGCCGCTTTATCTCTCACTTAGGAGAAAAGGCATTACCCCTTTATCGCCTCCTGCGGTGCACCGAACACTTCGAGTGGATGGATGCCGCCACGACCGGACTCAAAGAAATCAAAGCCATATTGGCAACAAATCCGGTCCTGGCCGCACCCAACACGGGCGAACTAATGCTATTATACATCGCGGCAACCTATCAAGTTGTAAGCACGGTGCTTGTTGTCGAACGAGAAACGGATGGACACAAGTTCCCTCTCCAAAAACCAGTTTACTATGTGTCCACTGTCCTAACTCCATGCAAGTCACGGTACCCGCATTATCAAAAGATAGCATACGCGGTGTTCATGGCATCCCGGAAGCTGCGACACTACTTCCAAGAGTGTTCGATAACAGTAGCCTCCGAAGTACCTCTCAATGACATTATAAACAACCGCGACGCAACGGGCCGGATTGCCAAATGGGCCATCGAGCTCCTCCCGTTCGACATAACTTACAAGCCGCGGCGAGCTATTAAGTCACAGGTTTTGGCCGACTTCATCGCCGAATGGACTAAAGCTGAACTCCCTAAAGAGTACGGCGCATATTCCAACTGGATCATCACTAGTAGAAAAAGGGTCAAATGTGAGACACATTAGTCCCGGTTTGTAACAGAACCGGCACTAATGTGTCTATTAGTGCCGGTTCCAATGGCTAGGCGGGAGGAGCTCTTTAGTACCGGTTCGTGGCGAACCTTTAGCACCGGTTCGTGCCACGAACCGGTACTAAAGAAAGTGGTGGCAGGATGTTGTCAGAGTGGGGCCCTTCCAGCACCTTTAGTACCGGTTCGTGGCACGAACCGGTACTAAAGGTCGTCCTATATAAACCCTTCGTCCACCCACACTCTGTTCTCCCCCCTTTCCCCTCTCCCTCTCCTCTGTTCTTCCCTTCTTCCTCTCGAGTTCATCACAAAATTTGCCCCAAATTTGTCAAGATTTGCAGGCCCTCATCCATTCAAATGATCACCAAGGTTAGCAACTTTGTCCTTTCATCTCTCATTGCTAGATTAGCTCTTGCATTGGTTTATATAGTGATTAATTGTGGGTTTTAGTAATTTGGGAGGAATTATATGTGGTAGTATTTGATTTATATGCAATTTGAGGTCAAAATAACACTTAGTTTGCATATGTAGGTGTGGTTTACTTAGTGCCTTCTAAATCTCCGTCGTAACCACCGTCGATCGCCCGCACCGTCCCGTCGCCGGCACCACCTTGTGGTGAGCCTCTTGTTCATGAAATTTTATATAAAAAATTGATGTTTGTGTGATTTGGATATATAGTTACTCGTATAATAATTATCTTACCCGTACGTTGTTTGTTATACATAGTGCCATGGTTTTGATATCCGTCCCCGTCGGCCCTCGTTCTTGTTATGATTCAGATGTGGTATATTCTCTTTTAAAACTATTTGTTGCATTTCATGTTTATGACAAATTATGCCCATCAAGTTGACATAGATATTTTTATCTAGGAGGTATGTGAACCGGAAATTCCAACCAACCCTATTGTCGAGAGGTTAAATTTAGTTGAAAGAGAAAACGATTACTTGAAAGAAAAATTGAAAAGAATTGAGGGGGAGAAGATGGAATTGGAGTTGCATGTTGCCGATGTCGTCGATGATCACAAGATCAAGATGGAGAAAATGCGCTTGAAGATTAGAAAGATTAGAAAGTATGCCATCGATAGTGAGGCTTGGTATCATTATGCCGTTGGATCAATTGTTACCTTAGTTGCAATCGTGATCGCATTTGTTGTTGCATTTAAATGCTTTAGCTAGAGAGTTATTTGTTTGTTGCATTTAAGTGTTGTATGAACTTTATGTATGAACTTGTATTAATTTGGTCTATTCGGTGTTGTGTAATAAAGATGAGCCGGTAATGGATGTACGATGACCGATGCTCTCCCCAGTTCGTTGAGGGCGTGCATACTTTTTTGCTTGCGGTTGAGGCAAACAAGCGGGCGGATGGTTTTATGCCTTGTCCATGTGCTGGCTGTAAGAATGGTCGCAATTACTCTACGTCAAGAACCATTCACGTCCACCTGTTTGAGTCCTGTTTCATGCCCCACTATAATGTTTGGACCAAGCACGGAGAAATAGGGGTTATGATGGAAGACAATGAAGAAGAAGAGGACGACGACAGCTATCCTGGCCATGAGTTCCCTGAATACGATGATACAACAATGAGGGAAGAAGCTGAGCCGGTAATGCGGGAAGAATCTGAAGAAGAGGCATCAGATGAGCCCGTTGATGATCTAGGTCGGGCCATTGCCGATGCAAAGAGAAACTGCGCAAGTGATTTGGAGAAGAAGAAGTTGCAGCGCATGTTAGAGGATCACAAAAAATTGTTGTACCCGAATTGCATAGGTGACAAGAAAAAGCTGGGCACCACACTGGAATTGCTGCAATGGAAGGCAGAGAATGGTGTATCTGACAAGGGATTTGGAAAGTTGCTGGTAATGATAAAGGATATGCTTCCAAAGGATAACGAATTGCCCGAGAGTACATACGAAGCAAAGAAGGCTGTCTGCCCTCTAGGGTTAGAGGTGCAGAAGATACATGCATGCCCTAATGATTGCATCCTCTACTGCAGTGAGTACGAGGATTTGAACGCTTGCCCGGTATGTGGTGCATTGCGCTATAAGATCAGCCGCGATGAGCATGGTGATGTCGAGGGCGAGCGCCCCAGGAAGAAAATTCCTGCCAAGGTGATGTGGTATTCTCCTATAATACCACGGTTGAAACGTTTGTTCCAAAACAAAGAGCATGCCAAGGCGATGCGATGGCACAGAGAAGACCATAAGAAAGACGGAAAGTTGAGAGTACCCGCTGATGGGTCGCAGTGGAGAAAAATCAAAAGAAAGTACGGGAAGGAGTTTGCAGATGACGCAAGGAGCGTATGGTTTGGTCTAAGCGCAGATGGCATTAATCCTTTTGGGGAGCAGAGCAGCAACCATAGCACCTGGCCTGTGACTCTATGTTTGTATAACCTTCCTCCTTGGTTGTGCATGAAGTGGAAGTTCATTATGATGCCAGTGCTCATCCAAGGCCCTAAGCAACCCGGCAACGACATTGATGTGTACCTAAGGCCATTAGTTGAAGAACTCTTACAACTGTGGAATGGAACAGGTGTACGTGCGTGGGATGAGCACATGGGGGAAGAATTTGACCTAAAGGCGTTGCTGTTCGTGACCATCAATGATTGGCCTGCTCTCAGTAACCTTTCAGGACAGACAAACAAGGGATACCGCGGATGCACGCACTGTTTGGATGATACCGACAGTATATATTTGAATAGTTGTAAGAAGAATGTGTACCTTGGACATCGTCGATTTCTTCCGAGCAGGCATCCCGTAAGAAAGAAAGGCAAGCATTTCAAAGGTGAGGCGGATCACCGGACGAAGCCTCGCCACCGTACTGGTGCTGATGTACATGATATGGTCAAGGATTTGAAGGTGATATTTGGAAAGGGTCCTAGCGGACAACCTGTTCTGAAGGACGCTGACGGACGTGCACCCATGTGGAAGAAGAAATCTATATTTTGGGACCTGCCATATTGGAAAGACCTAGAGGTCCGCTCCGCAATCGACGTGATGCACGTGACGAAGAATCTTTGCGTGACCCTGCTTGGCTTCTTGGGCATGTATGGGAAGACAAAAGATACACCTGAGGCACGGGAGGACCAGCAACGTATGCACGGAGAAGATGGCATACATCAGGGTCATGCAAGCTATGCTCTTACCAAAGAAGAGAAGGAAATCTTCTTTGAATGCCTGCTCAGTATTAAGGTACCGTCTGGCTTCTCGTCGAATATAAAGGGAATAATAAACATGGCAGAGAAAAAGTTCCAGAACCTAAAGTCTCATGACTGCCATGTGATTATGACGCAACTGCTTCCGGTTGCATTGAGGGGGCTTCTACCGGAAAATGTTCGATTAGCCATTGTGAAGCTATGTGCATTTCTCAATGCAATCTCTCAGAAGGTAATCGATCCAGAAATCATACCAAGGTTACAGAATGATTTGGTGCAATGTCTTGTCAGTTTCGAGTTGGTGTTCCCACCATCCTTCTTCAACATCATGATGCACGTCCTAGTTCACCTATGCGAAGAGATTAACGTTTTGGGTCCTGTATTTCTACACAATATGTTCCCCTTTGAGAGGTTCATGGGAGTCTTAAAGAAATATGTTCATAACCGTGCTAGGCCAGAAGGAAGCATCTTCAAGGGCCATCAAAATGAGGAGGTCATTGAGTTTTGTATTGACTTTATTTCTGACCTTAAGCCGATTGGTGTTCCTGAATCGTGGCATAAGGGCAGACTGGATGGAAAAGGCACGCTAGGAGGGGAACAAATAATATGTATGGACGGACATTCTCTCACTGAAGCACACTACACAGTTCTACAGAATTCCTCCTTGGTGGCTCCGTATATGGATGAACACAAGAATTTGCTACGCTCCAAACACCCGGAGCGGTTTGATGACTGGATTACACGTGAACAAACCAGGAGTTTTGCTAGCTGGTTGCAGACACGTACCATGCATGACACCTCTATTGAAGATGACCTGTACTTGCTGTCCCAGTTACCATCTTCGAATATAATGACTTTCAAAGGGTACGAGATAAATGGTAATACATTTTACACGATCGCCCAAGATAAGAAGAGCACCAACCAAAACAGTGGTGTCCACTTTGATGCAGAAACCAAGACGGGAAAGGAAACATATTATGTTTATATACAGGACATATGGGAACTTGACTATCGACGTGGTTTAAAGGTCCCTTTGTTTTGGTGCAAATGGGTCAATATAACACGAGGCGGGGTAACGGAAGACCCGCAGTACGGAATGACAACAGTGGATCTCAACAATCTTGCGTATGCAGACGAACCATTCGTCCTAGCCAATGATGTGGCACATGTTTTCTATGTGAAGGACATGTCTACCAAGCCAAGAAAAAGAAAATATAAGGAAGCGAATGCATCGTACGATGAGCCAAAGCGGCACATAGTTCTTTCTAGGAAGAGAAACATCGTGGGAGTGGATGACAAGACAGACAAGTCAGAAGATTATGAAAAGTTTGATCAAATTGCTCCATTCACAGTGAATATTGACCCGAGCATCCCGTTAAATGATGAAGATTTTCCATGGTTACGGCGCAAAGGGACACACGCGAAGAAAAAGTTTCACACCCAAAGATCTGGGATGTGATCGGCTTCACTATCATCACTTTCTTCTGTGTTTCACACCCAGAGGGGAATCTCTGTAATAGTTAGGGTAGTTATGTGTTTTGGCATTTGAAACGCGAAGAAATTTTATGTGCAAACAAATTCTTTCATGCCTTTACTGATTTTATGTGCAAACTAGTGATTCACACTAATTTCAAATAATTCAAAATTTAAACTATTCAAATTTGAAAACTACGGGCACTAACAGAAAGTTTGTACCTAAAGAGGCTATGTTAGCCTCCGGTTAGGCTATGGCCCCACCATCACCAGTTAGTGCCGGTTCGTACCACGAACCAGTACTAATGAGGTTGTGTCAGGTAAGGCTGGGGCCCCACGAGCACCTTTAGTACCGGTTCATGGATGAACCAGACGTAAGCTGTTTTTTAGTCCCACCTCGCGAAGTGAGAGGGACTAGGAGCGGTTTATAAGCCCTGAGTGCAGAGACGATGAAGAAGAGGCTCAATGCTCACGTTGCTTAGCTTCAAGCCTTCAGGAATACGGTAAACTGCACGGAGCTATGCGCAGTGCAGTTTACACTATTCCGAAAGGCTTGAAGCAAATTAACGAGCATTGCACCTCTTTTTTATTTTTAATAACTTATTACAACTCCGGACTTCTTCTGTTATGGCAAAAACTAATTGCACGTCGACATTTCTTTTTTTAAGTTATAACTCCAGACTTTGACCATCAAGTTTTGCAGAAAAGAAAAAATAGCAGAAAAGAAGAAAAACTATAACTGAAAAGAAAAAACTATATAAAAAACTACTCAAAAATAAATAGAAGAAAATAAATATAGCAGAAAAGAAAAAAACTACTCAGAAATAAATAGAAGAAAAAATAAAGTAGAAAAGAAAAAAAATTATATTTGCTATTTTTCAATCGTTTACAAAATGACCGTGAAATTGAAAATCACTACAAAATGAACTCTGAAAATGTTGAATTTTGGCAAACTAGATGAAAAACTACTCACAAATAAATAGAAGAAAATAAATATAACAGAAAAGAAAAAACTATACAAAAAACTACGCAAAAATAAATAGAAGAAAATAAAGCAGAAAAGAAAAGACTATAAAAAAATTGGGGCGCTGCCCTGTGGGCCTGATAGGCCACAGGTGTGTAATTACAGGCCTTAAAGGCCCAGCAGACTCACAGGGCAGTGCGCAGAGTTTAGGCCCACCAGCCTGCTATATAGTGGAGTTCGAAGTGGTAGCCGCGGCTGGGTTTATAAACCAGTGCGGCTGCCCTTCGCCCGACGAGGTGGGATTAAACTTTGGGGTGGCAGCGCGAGGCCTTTAGTACCGGGTCGTGGCACAAACCGGCACTAAAGGGGGGGGGGGGCTTTAGTACCGGTTTGTGCCACCACCCGGTACTAAAGGAGGGGGGGTCTATACATACAACACGTCCGAAAATTTCGTTTTCCCTCTCTGTTTGTTCCTCTGTTTCCGTCTCCGTCGCCGTAGCCGCCGCCCTCGATCGTCTCCGTCGCCGCCCCCGTCCCCGTCGCCGCCATCGTCTCCGTCGCCGCCCCGGGCCCGCCCCCGTCCCCGTCGTCGC
>NC_041383.1:93417048-93476534 GCF_002162155.2 Triticum dicoccoides
CGCTCTCGTCTCCGTCGCCGCCCCCGTCCCCGTCGCCGCCGTCGTCGCCGTCGCCTTGCCGTCGCCTCGCCATCGCCGTCGCCCTGCTGTGAGCTCTCCCCCTCTAACCCCTCTCCCTCGCCCCCGGCGGTCACCATGGGCGCCGCCCCTCCCCGAGCACACACACATACACACACAAGAGCATGATGAACACACACACACACATATATGTATGAATTAGTTTAGATTATTTAGATTATTATTGTTTTAGTTATCAAATTTTTTTATATGGAAATTAGTGTTTAATTACTATGGAATTTTTTTATGTTTAATTAATATAATTTAGATTATTATTATTAGTGTATAATTAGTGTTTAATTAGTATGGAAATTTTTTATATAATGTTGATTTTCAGTTTTTAATGGATGTATAGAAGTTGTGTTTTCTGTTTTTAGTGTTAGATGCTTAATTAGTATGAAATAGTATATAGATTTTTGAAATAGTAGAAATGTTAGAAATTTTAGTTATCAAAATCCAATCATTAAAAAAATGTTACTTTTTGCGGGCATATAGCTAGTATTTGTTCTCGACGATGCCCGGCCCGCATCCTCGCCGTCGACCCGTCCGCGACGACGTCCAGCCGACCCATGTCCGGGACTGGGCTCCGCCGGGCTGGCACTGGGAGGTGCTGCCTGGAGGGGCGCGCCGCTTGATGAGGAACCCGGCCCCGGATCCCGTCGTCGACCCTGATCTCGTTTGGTGGCGTTCGCGTGGGCCAGTTTCGGTGCGGAGGGACCCGGCCCCGCCGGAGGTGGTACGTCGCCGTGTTAGGGAGGAGGACGAGCACGTCCATCTCTACATGGTTGCGTTAGAGGGCGGCAGGTTCTCCAATACCTGGCAGTATCTTCGGGGATCTCACTTCAGCTATGATCCTGTGAGGGTTCCTTCTCTTTGGGTGTCCACCGCCCGCGCCGCAGGAACCGCGAGTGTCCTAGATTCTTCTGTAGTATTCGATCTTTAATTAGCTACCTAGCCAGTGATGTACTATTCAATATTATATATTATTCGAGATGATGTATTCAAGATTATATCTATTATTCTAGACGATGTATTCGAGATTATATATATTATTCGAGACTATGTAATTTGAATACTAGATTGTTTTATATTTCTTTTGGATTAGTTAAATAAAAGCTATGGCAGACAATACCGATAGAGAGGGAGAACAGACCATGTTCAATATGATACGCGGGCCAGATGATGATCAGAATAAAGAAGATTATGACGGCTCCGAATTTCTAAACAACACCGGAGAGGGTGATATGATATTCGATCGCGACGACCGAATTGATGAAGTCATGAACTATGGTTATGATGATGACGAAGAACATGTTGATCCTGAAACAACAAAGACCGGCGAGGTATATATATTTATATAAGCAGGTATCTGGTGATCATCACATGTTTTAAATGACTTGAAGATATATTAACGAATCGATCTTTGTTCTTTCAGCCATCCGGATCGAGCAAATCTTCATGCAAAAGGACGAAACAAGGCCCAAACAAAAAGTTGAAGGAGGGCGTAAAGTACAATATCGAGGCAGTCAAACCTAATGGCGAACCATTAGCGCCTAAGAAGATTGCTGACAAGTTCGTTCATCAGTGCGGAGTTCTTGTGAAGGACCAACTCCCGATCTCCCTTCAAGAATGGAGAGAGCCAGCAAAAGACAAAAGACAAAAAGACAAAGAGGACGCTGCTCCACGTCCAGATGTTACTTTTGTCGACAAGAATCAAAAAGATCTGCTTTGGGATACTCTCATGGAACATTTCACCCTACCAGATCATTTCACAGAAGCAGATGTGCAGAAAGTCAAGGATGCTGCTCTTAGGAAGATGGCGGTTGCATTCAAGAACCACAAGAATCATGAATGGGACAAGTACGTCAAGGGAGGAAGGAAGACTCCAGTATTCGAGGGAACACTAGAGAACCAACGTGCTCATTGGGACGATTTTGTGAAATTCAAGGATTCGGAATTAGCTAAGGAACGGTCGAGAATAAACAAGAAGAATGCCGAAAAAAAGGATAAGTTCCATAAGCTGGGGCCAGGTGGCTATGCGGTGGCAATGCCTAAGTGGGACAAGTCTGAGAAAGAGACGGAGGATGCAGGTGTCACTCCGGTTACTAAGAGCTGGCCCCCCAAGTGCAGGACTTGGTTCTATGCGCATGGGGGGTAGTTGGACCCAAACACAGGCAATGTTTCGACGAAGGCAAGTCTGTAGGGAGCCGACGATGCGATACTTGTTGCAATAGAAGAGGCACGATCGGGGGTGTTCCAGCCCAACAGAGAGAATGACGAGCTTACGCGTGCCCTGGGAAATCCTGAACACCCGGGAAGAACACGAGGCAAGGGCGCTATTCCGTGGTATGAGGGGTTTTCAGACTGGAACAACGATTACAGAACCCGTGCGAGAAAGAAGATTGCGGAGGAGAAGAAGAGGAAGATGGAGGAGGAGCAGAGGAAGCGGGACTATGAACGCCTTCAAGGCCTAGAAGCAAGTCAAGCAGAATTGGCAGTCAAATTCCAGCGGCAGCAGGAGCAGATCGACTCACTTACCCAGCAAAGGGGGTCTCAGCAGCTGCAGCAGCTAGCGGATGATCCAGCATTGGATAGCACCGACCCATCCATGCCGAGAAGCAGCGTGGGTTTGGCCGCCCCGGACGACGCAATGCTGGGTAGATACCCCGTGGATGACATCACGGAGAACACTAACTGCGAGCTACACGTCAAAATGAAAAACATATCCATGAAGGTGGCGGACGCCGTTGCTTTTACAAATCCCCCCGAGGCAACCTTCCATTGCAACCCGATTCCAGCGGGCTATGCTCGTGTCTTGGTTGATGAGGTGGTGGACCCACCATATTCGGAGCTACAACTTGACATTGCTGGAGGTGACGGCGAGCGCTTTCTCGGAGAGGCCAAACATCGTATCATCCTATGGAAAAAGGATTGCATCATCTTTCGAAGGCCACCGACACCGCGTCAGCTGACTCCTCGTCGAAGTCCGCCACCGAGTCAGCAGTCTCCCGCTCCTGCAAGTCCACCAAGTCCGGCAAAGTGTCAGGCCACTCCTCCTCCAAGTCCGGTAAACTGTCAGGCCACTCCTCCTCCTCCAAGTCCGCCACAGCGTCAGACGTCCACTCCTCCTCCAAGTCCGTCACAACCTCAGGCCACTCCTCCTCCAAGTCCGGCACAGCTTCAGGCGGCCACTCCTCCTCGTCCAACTCAGCCCCGTCAGCCGTCTCCGCCGCCTCAACAATCACAGAAGAGACACCCCGCAGCTATGGTGCGTAGCGGTACGAGTCGAGGTAGTACAGGAAGTACAGGCGGAGGCAAGCGATATGAATATGGTCCAAGCCTCATGCCTCTTCCGCAGAGGGCTTATGACAGGTCCGAGGAGGAAATCGCAGCCATATCGAAGGCCGAGGTGGAAGCCCATTTTGCACCGAAACCGCCACCGCTGCCAAGGGAGAAAGTGCCTGAGGAAACGATTAACCACTTCATTCGTATGGCTCAACCACCAGCTCCCAAGCTTGTTGACACATACTATGAGCGCCACATCAGGAAGTTAAATCGAGCACGTCTACAAAAGGAGGCGAGCACGTCTACATCGGGATCGAGCAAACAAGAAGCAGCTGACAAAAAATGCGGGAAAACCATTCCCCAGCTGGGAGAACAGGCGGCGCAATCGATCCCCTCGCTTGTTGTGCGAACAACACGTGACAGTACGCGCGCCCAATATTATTGTGGGAAAACAGTGCACGTTCCCAAGGTGGGCCATGTGGTAATAACGGAGGAGCATATAATGCAGGCTAAAGTTCTCAATATCACTATTGGACAACTCCTCGAGATTGAGCCCATGCCTTTGCTTAGAGAGGATGAAATAAAACGGAAATATGTCCAGAGCCAACCTTTGGTCGCGCCAGACAAGGTCAAGAACCTCCCAACGAGAATGTATGAATTGCATCAATGGTACATGAACATTAGCAAGATTTCAGATCGATTGTCCCTCATGGTGAATGTCAAGGAGGAGCATTACTTCCATGAGAAAGCTGTGTCCGTTGAGTATACTTAACTGTTTCAGTTATACAATCAAGACGCACTCGACAAATCTATCGTCAGTTGCTATTGTCTGTAAGTAATTTCTTTCTGTAATTTAAGTCTCAAGCTAGCTGTAGTGATCCTTTTGATCAATCATTACCTGTAATTATCCTCACTATATTCTTTTCTGTGGTATTATGCAGGATGAAGATGTATGAAATGAGAAAAGGTGGACGCTTTGGCATTGGGTTCATTGACCCAAACACCGTTAATGAATACACATGGCTAATGAATCCACGTCAGCAAAAGAACATAGAGGACAGCATGCTAGAGTTCTTGAAGCGCCTCAAATACAATGAAGATATACTACTCCCTTACAACTTCCAGTGAGTCACACTGTCTTGTACTACAAATTCTCTGTTTTTGCCTACTAGCTAGCTACATGTTTTTGCTTACATATACCCGCTTAATTAAGACATGCAAACGTGTGTGCATGCAGATTTCACTGGGTCTTGTGTATCATTAAAGTTGACAACAGAACAGTTGAAATACTGGACTCACTACTCAAAGCAAAAACTGACTATAACATCTTGTTTGGGATAGTCAACAGGTAATTTCAATCATTATTAACTATATATCTCGGCCTATTTAGTTCGTCATTTCATGATATGAACTATTTAATAACCCCTTTATTCATTTTCTTTATCGGTGGGGCAGGGCTTGGGCAAGGTTCATCAAGGTCACGAAAGGCGAATGGAAACCAAAACTTAAATGGTTTCGATCCAAGGTAAGTAATTAAGTAGTACTAGCTAGCTAGCTAGCTGCCATCTCTTTAATTATCATGCCTGATTAATTATTATCTGATCAAATTCCATTCCCGTAAAGGCCCTGAAGCAGGCGCAGGGGACTGATCTGTGTGCATTCTGCGTTTGCGAGAACATTCGCATGATGGCGTCCGAAAGGAGCAGATCTCAAAGACAGGAATGGGTACGCTTGTCAGAACACTATTCACAATTTTTACACCATTATCGATATCTAGTCACACAACTAATACACATGCATATTGATCTCCTTGTTAACAGTTCAAAGAGGTGCGGGAGAAGCTCCTAGAAACGGAGCGCGTAGAAGCACTTCAAGAGGAAATAGCGGGGTTTTTGCTCGACCAGGTCATAAATCCGAAGGGAGAATACTATTACCCGCTACCGCCCCCATGAAAACCACTTCCAATTGTCATCGTGCTCCGAAGGCACCAATTAGGCTAATGCCACTGGCTCCGAAGGCAACATGCATATGCAGGAGAAATTGTATATAGCTATACATGTGTGTATGTGTGAATTAATTAATATGGTGGTTTGTGAGATATTGATGATATATATATATATATATATATATATATATATATATATGCATGATTGGTTCTACTAGAAATTCTATGTATATATATATATATGCATAACGTGTACAATGTGTAGTATCGTAAAATACCAGCAAACGAAAAAGAATTAAAATGGAAATACAAAATTAAATGAAAAAGAAATCATAAAACTAAAAACCCCCAAACCTTATAGTACTGGTTGGTCTTACCAACCGGTACTAAAGGGCTCCAGGCCCCCGGAGCTGACTCATGCCACGTGGTTGCCCTTTAGCACCGGTTCGTGCTGAACCGGTACTAAAGGGGGGGACCTTTAGTGCCCACACTTTAGTGCCAGTTATGGAACCGGCACTAAAGGGCCTTACGAACCGGTGCTATTGCCCGGTTCTGCACTAGTGCATGCACTTCGACGGCTCCAAAATGTTGGCTGGCCTGGGGGCTGGCGTCATTCTAACGTCCTCAACTAGAGATACAGTCCAATACGTACTTCAGATAATGTACATGGACTCCAACAACACAGCTGAATACGAGGCCCTTCTACATGGTCTCCGGATGGCAGTCTCCATGGGCATTCAGCGCCTAGAGGTCCGCAGGGATTCAAACCTCGCGATATCCCAAATAAATGGAGATTTTGATGCCAAGGATCTGAAAATGGCAGCTTATCGCAACGCCGTCCTAAAAATATCAGCTCGGTTTGAGGGGCTCGAATTTCACCATATAGCCCAGGAGAACAACCAAGCAGCAGACGAGTTGGCACGCATTGGCGCAAAGCGCGATGCCGTCCCTCCCAACATCTTCCTAGAGAGGCTTTTCAAGCCATCCGTATTATGGGAGGGAGAGTCCGGAAATAACATCCCGTACCCAACCACACTACCCCACACCGAACATTCTGACATAGTTGGTGGCTCTACCAACGAAATAACACCGTCAGCCCTCACAATAATGGCAGTCATTGCCCCATGGACAGAACCATTCCTAGCCTACCTAACTAGGCAGGAACTTCCCGAGGACCAAAACGAGGCCCGCTGCATAGTGCGGTGATCTAAAGCCTATAAGGTCCATGAGGGGGAGCTTTATAAGAAAAGCACAACCGGAGTCCTTCAAAGGTGTATCTCCGAAGAGGAAGGGCGGAATCTTCTGGCTGAAATTCATGCCGGACTCGGCGGGCACCACGCCGCAGCCCGGGCCCTTGTAGGCAAGGCCTTCCGTACATGATTTTATTGGCCGACGGCCCGGGCAGATGCTCAGGACTTGGTCCAACAATGCGTCGAATACCAGCTCTTTGCTAATCAAAGCCACATGCCACCTACCACCCTCAAAACTATACCCATCACCTGGCCGTTCACGGTCTGGGGGCTTGATATGGTTGGACCCCTTAAAGGAGGAACCCACAAGCAAAAATACCTATTGGTCATGGTGGATAAATTCACCAAATGGATAGGGGCAAAGCCTGTTAAGACGGCCGAATCTGGACCGGTGATAGACTTCATATCAGGGGTAGTACACCGTTACAACGTCCCCCATAGCATCATCACTGATAATGGCACGAACTTCACGGCCGACGGGGTCAAACTCTGGCGCAAAAACATGGGCATCAAGCTCGACTACGCTTCAGTCTATCACCCTCAAACTAACGGTCAAGTCGAGCGAGCAAATGGTCTAATCATGAGCGGCATTAAACCCAGACTAGTGCGGTCCCTCAAGGAATCTAATACGCACTGGGTAGAGGAGCTCGACTCCGTACTCCGGGGGCTGCGGACCACGCCGAATCGCTCTACCAGATTTACACCATTTTTTATGGTGTACGGCGCAGAGGCAGTTTTGCCCTGCGACATAATTCATGACTCACCTCGCGTGCGCATGTATGAAGAAAGAGAAGCCGAGCTCGATCGTCAGGACAGTTTGGACGCCTTGGAGGAGGAGCGCGACGTGGCAAAAGCCTGTTCCGCATTCTATCAACAGCAGGCTCGAAGATACTAAAGTAGAGAAGTACGGGCCAAAGCTTACAATGTTGGCGAATTAGTTCTACGCCTGCCGGACAAGAAAAAGGACAAACTCAAGCCCAAATGGGAGGGTCCCTTCATCATTGACCAAGTCCTGACCGGCAGAGCGTACCATCTTTGGAACGCATCGGATAACCGACTAGAGCCGAACCCATGGAATGCAGCCCGTCGCCGAAGATTCTACGCCTTGCGCCGGACTCTGGGTTCGTCTCCTTCCTCCGTCTATATTTTATACTTTAACTATCTTTTATTTCTCTCCTCCTCCCTCCTTTTTTCTGAAGCCATTGGAGGCTTGTTTGCGCACTGTTCGCACACACTTGACGCGTTATCTGCGCTTAGTATACCTGGGGGCTTCTTTATTAGAAGCTTATTTATACGGGCTTTATGCCCAACACATGTGTCACACTTCCGCATGTACCTTTTATTCACCATTATATGCATCGATATGACTTAAGTTTTGGCCAAGTTGGGTTGCCTGGCTCCTGTGCTTACCCCTACGTTCCCGATTGTTCGGCTAGGTGCTAACAGGAGCACCTCTGTGATTATTACCGCCGGGTCAGCCGGACGTGTACCTCAGACTGGGTGAAGCCGAAAGCTAGCGTTCTTAAGGGAATATTCGGTCGGTGAACTAAAAGACGATTTCTTACTTATTCATTTATCTGGCCCCAGATGTTTTCTGCTTTTTTCGTAGTACGGACATGCACTTTAGGGCATGCCTCCCAGGGAAAGGAACCCCTAACGAAACTATTCTCCCTAGAAGATGTTTCTTACTAACCATGTAATATAACATAACTAGTTGGGCACTTGTCTGATAGAGCACTAATGACCCCTATGCCTGATCTCCACGCATGCCTCGGTTCTTACATAACCGCGAGGGTATTCGGACACACTCCGGACTATCGGGTTCCGAGGTTGAAGCGAAAGGGTCCGCTATGACAAACGATCTACAATCCGGCTAGAAGGCATTTTACATGTCATTTTAAATTACATAGTCAAATTGACTGATTGTATTCCTCTTCAATACCATCTAATAGGCTGTCTAGTTTACAGTCCCGCTGGGAATACTTTGCGGCCAACTCTACTCGGCCGTACACTAAGCTCACAGGGATCTCCTTCCCATCGGGCCCCACAGGTCTGACCTCGGCCATGTGGTTTGGGTCAGCCTTCGTGTACCGCGTCTTCACCATGGCCCAGGCCTCCCTGGCGCCTTGACGGCAAGCCGATATCTTCCATAGCCGGAAGCGCCGCCGTGCTCCCTGATGCCTCTCCGCAATCTCTCCAAGGCCTTTGGGTAGGGAGATGGATGGCCACAAGGCCTGGGCGACGCCTCTCATCACCTGCCGAACTCGTTCGTGCATGTGCAGCAGCTCGGGAAGTAGGTCACCCGTTGAACCAGGCATTTCCTCTGTAGGACGACCTGTGAGCATACCTACAGACATATTTCTGTTAGTCGACTTCCTCGCCGAACTCTTCTTTTCAAAAAGCTCGCTCAAGCACTTACTATAAATGCTGCGACGAAGCCGCCGATTCTCCTTAACGGAGCAGACAGCTGGGCTCGAACATCCTTTAGTTCCTCACCCAGCTGGGTGTTGGCATCTTGGAGATTATTTTTCTCTTGCCTCACCCTTGTAAGAACATTCTTCCCGACCTTTAACCGGCGCAGGAGATGTTGCTTTTCCGGATCTAGTCCGGTGCCATCTGCAATATTATTGTCAGACTTATACACACGCCGCACTTCACAAACTACTTATCTTTCAAAGTATATATTACCAGAGGGGGTCTCTGTGGCTCCCCCTGTGGCGGCTAGTGCGGCCTCAAGCTGGGCCTTGCACTCTTCAAGCTCCTGAGACAGTCGGGTATTCTTTTCCGTAAGATCCTGCATAACAAATGATCCTTAAATTACTTCTCCTAACTATTTTAAGTCTCAGGGGCTACTGGCATATATAACTGTCAAATCTCCTCACCCTTATGTCCTTTACATGCTGCTCCGTGGCTCTGGCTAGACCATCTTGAGCGGCACGGAGGTGCACGTCTCCTGAATTGAAGGCGTTCAATGCCTCTTGGGAGATACATGCGTCACGAAGAACTGTCCGGCGGCGCCTGTGATTTATGTCACTCTCCACCTCGGAGTTGGTGGTGGACAATCTGTCAGCATCCTCTGCCGGAGGAGAATCCGACGCACGCCTCGTGTTCACCTCTGCTTCCAGACCCGACTTTGGAGCCTGGCTGGCGGAGGCTCGATTGGCCATCTCTCCGGACACAATCCGGCGAGCGCTCTTTTTCCTGAAAGGAGCACCAGCGTTAATATACCTTCCCGGAATCAATCCCGGGAATATGGTGACACGCCTTACCGTTGCGACTGCGTTTCAATCCGGACCGCACTTATTTTTAGCCTACGTGGCCGTGCTGCCCCTTGTTGTCTAGCCGCCGCGGGCTCGGCCTCCCGCCTCGAAGGCACCCCCTGCGAAACACACGCCGCAGGAGATGTTGCTTTTCCGGATCTAGTCCGGTGCCATCTGCAATATTATTGTCAGACTTATACACACGCCGCACTTCACAAACTACTTATCTTTCGAAGTATATATTACCAGAGGGGGTCTCTGTGGCTCCCCCTGTGGCGGCTAGTGCGGCCTCAAGCTGGGCCTTGCACACTTCAAGCTCCTGAGACAGTCGGGTATTCTTTTCCGTAAGATCCTGCATAACAAATGATCCTTAAATTACTTCTCCTAACTATTTTAAGTCTCGGGGGCTACTGGCATATATAACTGTCAAATCTCCTCACCCTTATGTCCTTTACATGCTGCTCCGTGGCTCTGGCTAGACCATCTTGAGCGGCACGGAGGTGCACGTCTCCCGAATTGAAGGCGTTCAATGCCTCTTGGGAGATACATGCGTAACGAAGAACTGTCCGGCGGCGCCTGTGAGTTATGTCACTCTCCACCTCAGAGTTGGTGGCGGACAATCTGTCAGCATCCTCTGCCGGAGGAGAATCCGACGCACGCCTCGTGTTCACCTCCGCTTCCAGACCCGGCTTTGGAGCCTGGCTGGCGGAGGCTCGATTGGCCATCTCTCTGGACACAATCCGGCGAGTGCTCTTTTTCCTGAAAGGAGCACCAGCGTTAATATACCTTCCCGGAATCAATCCCGGGAATATGGTGACACGCCTTACCGTTGCGACTGCGTTTCAATCCGGACCGCACTTCTTTTTAGCCTACGTGGCCGTGCTGCCCCTTGTTGTCTAGCCGCCGTGGGCTCGGCCTCCCGCCTCGAAGGCACCCCCTGCGCAACACCATTGATATACGATGATAAAAAATAAGCACGGATGGGTCATTATCAAAGTACTGGGGCGTCGGTCTCAGTTACCTGTGAGGCTGGAAGTATTCCGGGGTAATCGGCCATAATGGCGACCAAGGCATTATCGATGCTTAATTGGTGAAATATCCCATCAATCAGCTCCACCAATATGTCCGGATCCTCTTGGGAGGCCGGATCGAGGAACCGTTCCGGATCCTCGGGTTGCGGAGGCGGGCTATTTATATCTTTTATGGCCCGACGTAGTTCCTGTGTCGAACTCACAAAATGAGGTATATATCCATGGGAGTACGGGTCGGATGTGCGAAAAAGGAGATGTTCGCTTACCCAGCTTCGAGGATTGTTCATAGAAAATCCGTTCAATGGACTTACGTGGAGAAAATCCTCCTCTTCCCCCTTGTACAACGCGGACAAGATCTTCACCAGATTGGCGACCGATCCCGGCCCCTTACGGCCGTGACGGGTGGCATCGTCCTCCCCGTTGAAATCCAACATGGGGTGGCCCCTCTACTGGAGCGGCTGCACCCCCCGCATAATGCATGTGGCCATGACACCGATCATGGTCAGTCCGGAATGAGCTAGCAACCTTATTCGGCTCATTAGGTAAAGGACATCCCTGTCGCTGTCCCTCTGGGGGCTCCGTGGACGCCAACTTAGGCGTTTCTTCAAGGGAGCATTACTGAACTCCGGGAGGCTGGTCCGAACGGGATCCGGTAGCGGGGCGTCTTCTATGTAAAACCATTTCAAAGGCCAGTCTTCGGACGCCTTCTTCGGAGTTCCGGATAGATATCCGGTCTTGGCGATGCGCCATAGCTCGGCTCCGCCCACTTGATATATTGACCCCTCATGAGAACGGGGTACGAGGCAGAATAATCTCTTCCACATCGCAAAATGAGCCTCGACGCCCAAAAATAGTTTGCAAAGGGCCACGAAGCCAGCGATGTGCAGAATGGAGGCAGGCGTAAGGTGGTGCAGCTGGAGGCCATAGAACTCTAGGAGCCCCCGGAGAAACGGATGTATTGGAAATCCGAGTCCTCTTATCA
Organism: Triticum dicoccoides; assembly: GCF_002162155.2. Classification (NCBI taxonomy): domain Eukaryota; kingdom Viridiplantae; phylum Streptophyta; class Magnoliopsida; order Poales; family Poaceae; genus Triticum; species Triticum dicoccoides. Next base: position 93,428,859 of record NC_041383.1, read on the forward strand.
GATAGGAGACAAAGCATACCCGCTCTCCTTTGGAAGGATCGGGGATGCTCTCCGCTTGCTTTCCGCCCTTATAGGTGGCGAGTCCGGCTCGAACCGGAACCATTAAGGCTGGGGGAAGAAATCCCTTGGTTTGGAGAGTCACTAGCTTGCTATGCGGGACTGAGCATCTCTCCCAATCCCCAGGCTGGGGCTGGGAGCGCGAGAGGAGGAGCCGCGTCGACTGTCCATGATAGAATGGATTTTTTGTCGGAGGCGCTCTGATGAAAGCTTGCGAAGGGGGGGATGGTGTGATTCAGATCTAGATCCTTGTCTCTTTTTATAGGCGGCTTGTTTGCGCAGCTAGGGGGGAAAGTGTAAAAATACCCTGGCTTTTCGCATTCGTTCGACACGTGGAAGATGGCTGTCGGTGTCAAAACCGGCGGATCTCGGGTAGGGGGTCCCGAACTGTGCGTCTAGGCGGATGGTAACAGGAGACAAGGGACACGATGTTTTACCCAGGTTCGGGCCCTCTTGATGGAGGTAAAACCCTACGTCCTGCTTAATTGATATTGATATTGTGGATGTTACAAGAGTGGATCTACCACGAGATCAAGGAGGCTAAACCCTAGAAGCTAGCCTATGGTATGATTGTAATGGTTGTTGTTGTCGTGTCCTACGGACTAGAGCCATCCGGTTTATATAGACACCGGAGAGGGCTAGGGTTACATAGAATCGGTTACAATGGTAGGAGATCTACATATCCGTATCGCCAAGCTTGCCTTCCACGCCAAGGAAAGTCCCATCCGGACACGGGACGAAGTCTTCAATCTTGTATCTTCATAGTCTTGGAGTCCGGCCGATGATGATAGTCCGACCCATGATAGTTCGGCCGATGATGGTAGTCTGGCTATCCGGACACCCCCTAGTCCAGGACTCCCTCAGTAGCCCCCGAACCAGGCTTCAATGATGATAAGTCCAGCATGTGTGTAGTCTTCGGCGTTGCAAGGCGGGTTCTCCTTCAAGTTCCATGTACCTGCCGAAAAGTGTCCGGCTTCCTCATCAATGTTGCGCTTCTTGGCTTTCACGCCCAATAATGGCCTTCTTCCACGCGTCGCACGAATACGAAAAGCCAGGGTATCTTTTACGTTTTACCCCCTAGCGGCGCAAATAACCTGCCTATAAGAGAGGCAGGAATCCAGATCCAAATAACTCCATCTTCCTCCCGCAAGTACTCATCGGAGCGCTGCTTGACCAAAAATCCATTCCATCATGGACCGTCGACACGGCTCCTCTTCTCACGTTCCCAGTCCTTCGCCAAGAGATTGGAGGAGATGCTCTGTTCCGCACATCGAGCTGGTGACGCTCCAAGCGGAGGGATATCTTCCTCCGGCCTTTATGGTTCCGGTTCGAGCCGGGCTGGCCACCTACAGAGGTGGGAAGAAAGCGGAGGTCATCCCTAGTCCCTCCAAAGGGGAGCGGGTATGCTTCATCCCTTATCTAATAAGGGGGCTTGGACTTCTTGTACATCCATTCCTCCGCGGGCTCCTGGAGTTCTACGGACTCCAGCTCCATCACCTAACGCCCGCCTCCATTCTGCATATCGCGGGTTTCGTAGCCCTTTGCGAGCTATTCCTGGGCGTCGAGCCCCATTTTGCGTTGTGGAAGAGGCTATTCTGCCTCGTACCCCGCTCTTACGAGGGGTCAATATATCAAGTGGGCGGCGCCGAAATATGGCGCATCGCCGAGACCGGATACCTATCCGGCACCCCTAGGACGGCGTACAAAGACTGGCCTTCAGAATGGTTTTATATAGAATACGCTACATTGCCGGACCCAGTTCGGATCGACCTCCCTGAGTTTAGCGACGCTCCTCTAAAGAAACGCCTAAGTTGGCGCCCATGGAGCCCTCAGCTGGAGGAACACAAGAGCGTCCATTATTTGATGGGCCGGATAAGGCTGTTGGCCCATTCCGGATTGACCATGATCGGAGTCATGGCCACGTGCATTATGTGGGGGGTGCAGCCGCTGCAATACAGGGGCCACCCAATGTGGGATTTTAACGGGGAGGACGACGCCACCCGCCACGGTCGCAAGTGGCCGGGCTCGGCCGAGGATCTGGTGAAGATCTTGTCCGACCTGTACAAGGGGGAGAAAGAAGACTTCCTCCTTACGAACCCATTGAACGGTTTTTCCATGAGTAACCCTCGGAGCTGGGTAAGCGGACGTTTATTCATCCGACCCGTGCTTCTAAAGCCGAGTACCTTACTCTGTGATTGTGACGCAGGAACTGCGCCGGGATGTGGAGGACATTCACAGCCCGGCTCCACAACCCGAGGATCCGGGAAGATCCCTTGATCCAACCTCCGAAGAGGATCCGGATATAAAGGTGGAGCTAATTGATGGGGTGTTCCATCCGCTCAGCATCGATAATGCTCTAGTCGCCATTACGGCCGACTACCCCGGCTTGTCACCGGCTTCCCAGGTACTTATGACCGGATTCTTAACACCATTACTCCATCTTCGCGAGTTTCTGACCACCATATACAACGGTGTCGTGCAGGCTGCGCCTTCAAGGCGAGAAGCCGAACCCGTGACGGCTGACCAACAAAAGGGTCAGTTTGGCCCAGCAGGCGGAAGAGGAGTGCGGCGCGAGTCGAAACGTTGCCGCAAAGGTATAGCTCATGGTTCGTTATTTAGAACAACGTCCCTAGGAAGTGTTTGAGTGCTTATGACTTTTGCAGGAGAAAAAGCGCCCGCCGGACTGCGGGTGTAGAGGTTGCCAATCCGGCCTCTACCAGCCAAGCTCCAGCGCCTGGCCTGGAGGGGGAGGCGAGCGCAAGGCGCGAGCCGGATACTCCTCCAACGGAGGATGCCGACAGACTGTCCTCCACCAAATCTAAGGTGGAGAGCGCCATGAACCACAGGCGCCGCCAGATAGTTTTTCGTTACGCGTGCTTCTCCCCTGAGGCATTGAATGCCTTTAACGCGGGGGATGCGCACCTCCGTGCCGCTCAAGATGGTTTGACCAGAGCCACGGAGCAGTATGTGAAAGACATACGGGTAAGAGATTTTAATAATTGAATATGCCAGTAGCCCCCGAGACTTAAAGTAGTTGTACTAACTGATTTAAGGATCACATTTAACTGTAGGGTCTTACAAAGAAGAATACCCAACTGTCTCAGGAGCTGCAAGAGTGTAAGGCCCAACTTGAGGCCGCACTTGCTGCCGCAGGAGGAAACACAGGGACCTCTCCTGGTAACGCATTATTTTAGAAAGATAAGTAGAGTTTGGCCTGTGCGCAAGTCTAAAAATGACGTTGCAGGTGCTGCCGGACAAGATCCGGACAGGCAAGAACTTCTGCGCCAGCTGAAGGCCGGCGAGAGGGTGCTGCATAAGGTGCAGCATGAAAGGAACAAGCTGCAGGATGCCCATGCCCAGCTTGGAGAAGAGCTGAAAGGCGTTCGGGCCGAGCTGTCTGGCTCCGTTAAGGAGAATCAGCGGCTTCGTCGCGGCATCTATAGTAAGTGCTTAAGTGAATTCCTTTGAAATGAAGAGTTCGGCGAGGAAGTCCTTTGACAAAATATGTCTGTAGGTATACTCACAGGTCGCCCTGCGGAGGAGATGCCCGTATCAACGGGTGATCAACTTCCCGAGTTGTTGCAACTGATCGAACGAGTTCGGCAGGCAATGAGCGGCGTCATCCAGGCTTTATGGCCAGCCTTCTCCCTACCCGAGGGCCTTGGGGAGCTTGCGGAGAAGCTTCAGGGAGTGCGGCAGCGCTTCCATATATGGAAGATTTCAGCCTGCCGCCAAGGTGCCAGGGAGGCCTGGGCCATGGTGAAGACGCGGTACAAGAAGGCGGATCCCAACCACATGGCCGAGGTCAGACCTGTGGGGCCCGATGGGAAGGAGATCCCTATGAGTTTAGTATACGGCCAAGTAGAGTTGGTCGCTAAATTTTCCCAACAGGACTGTAAATTAGACAGCCTGTTAGACGGGGTTGAGGAAGAATACAGTCAGTCGATTTGACAATGTATTATAAAATGACATGTAAAATGCCTTCTAGCCGGATTGTAGATCGTTTGTCTTTGCCGACCTTTTCGCTTCGACCTCGGGACCCTAGAGTCCGGAGTGTGTCCGAATACCTTCTCGGCTATGAAACAACCGGGGTATGCATGGAGACCAGGCGTAGGGGTCATTAGTGCTTTATCAGACAAGTGCCCAACTAGTTATGTTATATTACATGGTTACTAAGAAACATCTTCGAGGGAGAATAGTTCCGTTAAGGGTTCCTTTCCTCTGGGGGAGGCATGCCCTAAAGTGCATGTCCGGACTGCGAAAAGAGCAGGATAACATCTGGGGGCAGATAAATAAATTGGTAAAAAAGTCATCTTTCCAATCACCGACCGAATATTCCCTTAAGAACGCTAGCTTTCGGCTTCACCCAGTCTGAGGTACACATCCGGCTGACCCGGCAGTAACAATCGCAGAGGTGCTCCCTTTACCTCCTAGCTGAACAATCGGGAACGTAGGGGTAAGCACAGGAGCCAGGCAACCCAGCTTGGCCAAAACTTAAGTCATATCGATGCATATATTGGTGAATAAAAGGTACACGTGGAAGTTCAACACACGTGCTGGGCATGAAGCCCTTATAATTAAGCTTCTAGTAAAGAAGCCCCCAGGTATAGTGAGTGCGGATAGCACATGAATTACGTGCGAACTATGCGCAAGTAAGCCTTTTAAGGATGTTATGAATAGGGGTGAGAGAAAAAAGAGAAACAGAAGGCAGCTGAAGTGTAAAAAAGATGGACCGGGGAAAGGGACGAACTCTTAATCCGGCGCTAGGCATGGAATCTTCGGAGGCGGGCTGCGTTCCATGGGTTCGGCTCGAGTCGGTTATCCGACGCATTTCGTAGACGGTACGCTCCGCCGGTCAAGACTTGATCGATGATGAAGGGGCCTTCCCATTTGGGCTTGAGCTTGTCCTTTTTCTTGTCCGGCAGGCGTAGAACTAGTTTGCCAACGTTGTAAGTCTTGGCCCGTACTTCTCTGCTTTGGTATCTTCGAGCCTGCTGCTGATAAAATGCGGAACGAGCCTTGGCGACGTCGCGTTCTTCCTCCAACGCGTCCAAGCTGTCCTGCTGATCCAACTCGGCTTCTCTTTCTTCGTACATGCGCACTCGAGGTGAGTCATGAATGATGTCGCAGGGCAAAACTACTTCTGCGCCGTATACCATAAAAAATGGTGTGAATCCGGTAGTACGGTTAGGCGTTGTCCGCAGCCCCCAGAGTATGGAGTCGAGCTCCTCTACCCAGTGCGTGTCTGATTTCGTAAGGGACTGCACTAGTCTGGGTTTGATGCCACTCATTATTAGACCATTTGCTCGTTCCACTTGACCGTTGGTTTGAGGATGATAGACTGAAGCGTAATCGAGCTTGATGCCCATATTTTTGCACCATGATTTAACCTCGTCGGCCGTGAAGTTCGTGCCGTTATCGGTGATGATGTTGTGGAGGACACCGTAACGGTGTACTACCCCGGATATGAAGTCTATCACTGGTCCGGACTCTGCCGTTTTAACTGGCTTGGCACCTCTATCCATTTGGTGAATTTATCCACCATGACCAATAGGTATCTTTGCTTGTGGGTTCCCCCTTTAAGTGGTCCAACCATGTCAAGCCCCCAGACCGCGAACGGCCAGGTAATGGGTATAGTTTTGAGGGCGGTGGGTGGCATATGGCTCTGATTAGCAAAGAGCTGACAACCAACGCATCTTTGGACTAAGTCCTGAGCATCTGCCCAGGCGGTCGGCCAATAAAATCCTGTACGGAATGCCTTTCCTACAAGGGCCCGGGCTGCGGCATGGTGTCCACCTAGTCCGGCGTGAATTTCAGCCAGGAGGTCTCGCCCTTCCTCTTTGGAGATACACCTTTGAAGGACTCCGGTTGTGCTTTTCTTATAAAGTTCTCCCTAATGGACCTTGTAGGCTTTAGATCGCCGAACTATGCAGCGGGCCTCATTTTGGTCTTCGGGAAGTTCCTGCCTAAGCAAGTAGGCTAGGAATGGCTCTGTCCATGGAGCGGTTATGGCCACTATGTCGTGGGCTGAAGGTGTTATTTCATCAGCGGAATCGCCGCTTATCTCAAATTGCTCTGGGTCGGTTGGTGTGGCTGCTTCCGGTTTGTTATTTCCGGACTCCTCTTCCCCTAGTATGGATGGCTTGAACAGCCGTTCCAGGAAGATGTTTGGAGGGACAGCGTCACGTTTTGCGCCGATGCGTGCCAATACGTCGGCCGCTTGGTTATTATCCCTGGCTATGTGATGGAATTCGAGTCCGTCGAACCGAGCTGACATTTTAAGGACAACTTTACAATAGGCTGCCATTTTCGGATCCTTGGCGTCAAAGTCTCCGTTTACTTGGGATATTGCGAGGTTTGAGTCCCCGCGCACCTCTAGGCGTTGAATGCCCATGGAGATTGCCATCCGGAGGCCATGTAAGAGGGCCTCGTATTCGGCTGCATTGTTGGAGTCCGTGTACATTATCTGAAGTACGTATTGGACTGTGTCCCCGGTTGGGGACATCAATACGACGCCAGCCCCCAATCCGGCCAACATTTTGGAGCCGTCGAAGTGCATAATCCAGTTGGAGTATGCGCCGTACTCTTTAAGGAGTTCGGCTTCAGTCCATTCAGCGACGAAGTCAGCCAAAACTTGCGACTTTATAGCTCGCCGGGGTTTGTAAGTTATATCAAATGGTAGGAGCTCGATGGCCCATTTTGCAATCCTGCCCGTCGCCTCGCGGTTGTTTATAATGTCGTTTAGGGGTACTTCAGAGGCCACTGTTATCGAATACTCTTGAAAGTAGTGTCGCAGCTTCCGGGATGCCATGAACACCGCATACGCTATTTTTTGATAGTGTGGGTAGCGGGAGTTGCAGGGAGTTAAAACAGTGGATACATAGTACACTGGTTTTTGAAGAGGGAATTTATGCCCTTCTGTCTCTCGTTCTATGACGAGCACCGCGCTCACAACTTGATGTGTTGCCGTGATGTATAACAGCATAGGTTCGCCCAGGTTGGGCGCAGCCAGGACCGGATTCGTTGCCAATACGGCTTTTATTTCTTCGAGTCCAGCAGTGGCAGCATCCGTCCACTCGAAGTGTTCGGTGTGTCTGAGGAGGCGATAGAGGGGCAATGCCTTTTCTCCTAAGCGGGAGATAAAGCGGCTAAGAGCCGCCACGCATCAAGTCAGTTTTTGGATCTGTTTGAGATTTTTTGGAATATCCAGCTGTGATAGAGCTCGGATCTTGGCCGGATTTGCTTCAATTCCTCTACCGGATACAATGAAGCCCAAGAGCTTTCCGGCTGGTACGCCGAAAACGCATTTTTCCGGATTCAGCTTGATGTCATATGCTCGGAGGTTGTCGAACGTGACCCTCAAGTCGTCTACTAGAGTTTCGACGTGTTTAGTTTTGACGACTACGTCGTCTACGTATGCCTCTAATGTTTTGCCGATCTGGGTAGCCAGACATGTCTGAATCATGCGCTGATATGTTGCGCTGGCGTTTTTAAGTCCGAAGGGCATCGTGTTGAAGCAGAATGGTCCATATGGAGTAATGAATGTCGTTGCGGCTTGATCCGCTTCTGCCATCTTGATTTGATGATAGCTGGAGTATGCGTCCAGGAAGCACAATGAATCATGCCCTGCGGTGGCATCGATGATTTGGTCAATGCGGGAGAGGGGGAAGGGATCCTTTGGGCAGGCTTTATTCAGGTCTTTGAAATCGACACATAGGCGCCAGGATTTGTCCTTCTTTGGTACCATTACCAGGTTTGCTAGCCAATCCGGATGTTTGATGTCTCTGATGAATCCGGCTTCTAATAGTTTGGCTAGTTCTTCTCCCATTGCCTGTCTTTTGGGTTCGGAAAATCGTCGAAGAGCCTGCTTGACTGGCTTGAACCCTTTTAGGTGAAGGAAATATGCCCTAGAGGCAATAATAAAGTTATTATTTATTTCCTTATAATCATGATAAATGTTTATTATTCATGCTAGAATTGTATTTACCGGAAACATAATACATGTGTGAATACATAGACAAACAAAGTGTCACTAGTATGCCTCTACTTGACTAGCTCGTTAATCAAAGATGGTTATGTTTCCTAACCATGAACAATGAGTTGTTATTTGATTAACGAGGTCACATCATTAGCAGAATGATCTGATTGACATGACCCATTCCATTAGCTTAGCACCCGATCGTTTAGTATGTTGCTATTGCTTTCTTCATGACTTATACATGTTCCTATGACTATGAGATTATGCAACTCCCGTTTACCGGAGGAACACTTTGGGTACTACCAAACGTCACAACGTAACTGGGTGATTATAAAGGAGTACTACAGGTGTCTCCAATGATCGATGTTGGGTTGGCGTATTTCGAGATTAGGATTTGTCACTCCGATTGTCGGAGAGGTATCTCTGGGCCCTCTCGGTAATACACATCACATAAGCCTTGCAAGCATTACAACTAATATGTTAGTTGTGAGATGATGTATTACGGAACGAGTAAAGAGACTTGCCGGTAACGAGATTGAACTAGGTATTGGATACCGACGATCGAATCTCAGGCAAGTAACATACCGATGATAAAGGGAACAACGTATGTTGTTATGCGGTCTGACCGATAAAGATCTTCGTAGAATATGTAGGAGCCAATATGGGCATCCAGGTCCCGCTATTGGTTATTGACCAGAGACGTGTCTCGGTCATGTCTACATTGTTCTCGAACCCGTAGGGTCCGCACGCTTAAGGTTACGATGACAGTTATATTATGAGTTTATGCATTTTGATGTACCGAAGGTTGTTCGGAGTCCCGGATGTGATCACGGACATGACGAGGAGTCTCGAAATGGTCGAGACGTAAAGATTGATATATTGGAAGCCTATATTTGGATATCGGAAGTGTTCCGGGTGAAATCGGGATTTTACCGGAATACCGGGAGGGTTACCGGAACCCCCCGGGAGCTATTTGGGCCATAGTGGGCCTTAGTGGAAAAGAGAAGGGGCTGCCCTAGATGGGCTGCGCGCCCCCCCTTCCCCTAGTCCTATTAGGACTAGGAGAGGTGGCCGGTGAAGGAAATATGCCCTAGAGACAATAATAAAGTTATTATTTATTTCCTTATTTCATGATAAATGTTTATTATTCATGCTAGAATTGTATTAACCGGAAACATAATACATGTGTGAATACATAGACAAACAAAGTGTCACTAGTATGCCTCTACTTGACTAGCTCGTTAATCAAAGATGGTTATGTTTCCTAACCATGAACAATGAGTTGTTATTTGATTAACGAGGTCACATCATTAGTAGAATGATCTGATTGACATGACCCATTCCATTAGCTTAGCACCCGATCGTTTAGTATGTTGCTATTGCTTTCTTCATGACTTATACATGTTCCTATGACTATGAGATTATGCAACTCCCGTTTACCGGAGGAACACTTTGGGTACTACCAAACGTCACAACGTAACTGGGTGATTATAAAGGAGTACTACAGGTGTCTCCAATGGTCGATGTTGGGTTGGCGTATTTCGAGATTAGAATTTGTCACTCCGATTGTCGGAGAGGTATCTCTGGGCCCTCTCGGTAATACACATCACATAAGCCTTGCAAGCATTACAACTAATATGTTAGTTGTGAGATGATGTATTACGGAACGAGTAAAGAGACTTGCCGGTAACGAGATTGAACTAGGTATTGGATACCGACGATCGAATCTCGGGCAAGTAACATACCGATGACAAAGGGAACAACGTATGTTGTTATGCGGTCTGACCGATAAAGATCTTCGTAGAATATGTAGGAGCCAATATGGGCATCCAGGTCCCGCTATTGGTTATTGACCAGAGACGTGTCTCGGTCATGTCTACATTGTTCTCGAACCCGTAGGGTCCGCACGCTTAAGGTTACGATGACAGTTATATTATGAGTTTGTGCATTTTGATGTACCAAGGTTGTTCGGAGTCCCGGATGTGATCACGGACATGACGAGGAGTCTCGAAATGGTCGAGACGTAAAGATTGATATATTGGAAGCCTATATTTGGATATCGGAAGTGTTCCGGGTGAAATCGGGATTTTACCGGAATACCGGGAGGGTTACCGGAACCCCCCGGGAGCTATTTGGGCCATAGTGGGCCTTAGTGGAAAAGAGAAGGGGCTGCCCTAGATGGGCTGCGCGCCCCCCCTTCCCCTAGTCCTATTAGGACTAGGAGAGGTGGCCGGCCCCCTCCTCCTCTTTTCCCCTCCGAGGAATCCTAGTTGGACTAGGATTGGAGGGGGAATCCTACTCCCAGAGGGAGTAGGACTCTCCTGCGCCTCCCCCCCTTGGCCGGCCAGCCTCCCCTCCTCTCCTCCTTTATATACGGAGGCAGGGGCACCTCTAAACACACAAGTTGAAACAAGTTGATCCACGTGATCTATTCCTTAGCCGTGTGCGGTGCCCCCTGCCACCATATTCCTCGATAATACTGTAGCGGAGTTTAGGCGAAGCCCTGCTGCTGTAGTTCATCAAGATCGTCACCATGCCGTCGTGCTGACGGAACTCTTCCCCGACACTTTGCTGGATCGGAGTCCGGGGATCGTCATCGAGCTGAACGTGTGCTCGAACTCGGAGGTGCCGTAGTTTCGGTGCTTGATCGGTTGGATCGTGAAGACGTACGACTACTTCCTCTACGTCGTGTCATCGCTTCCGCAGTCGGTCTCCGTTGGGTACGTAGACAACACTCTCCCCTCGTTGCTATGCATCACATGATCCTGCGTGTGCGTAGGAAATTTTTTGAAATTACTACGAAACCCAACAGTGGTATCAGAGCCTAGGTTATTTATGTTGATGTTATATGCACGAGTAGAACACAAGTGAGTTGTGGACGATACAAGTCATACTGCCTACCAGCATGTCATACTTTGGTTCGGCGGTATTGTTGGACGAGATGACCTGGACCAACCTTACGCGTACGCTTACGCGAGACCGGTTCCCTCGACGTGCTTTGCACAGAGATGGCTTGCGGGCGACTGTCTCTCCAACTTTAGTTGAACCAAGTATGGCTACGCCCGGTCCTTGCGAAGGTTAAAACGGAGTCTATTTGACAAACTATCGTTGTGGTTTTGATGCGTAGGTAAGATTGGTTCTTACTTAAGCCCGTAGCAGCCACGTAAAAACATGCAACAACAAAGTAGAGGACGTCTAACTTGTTTTTGCAGGGCATGTTGTGATGTGATATGGTCAAGGCATGATGCTGAATTTTATTGTATGAGATGATCATGTTTTGTAACCGAGTTATCGGCAACTGGCAGGAGCCATATGGTTGTCGCTTTATTGTATGCAATGCAATCGCGATGTAATGTTTTACTTTATTACTAAACGGTAGTAATAGTCGTGAAAGCATAAGATTGGCAAGACGACAATGATGCTACGATGGAGATCAAGGTGTCGCGCCGGTGACGATGGTGATCATGACGGTGCTTCTGGATATGGAGATCACAAGCACAAGATGATGATGGCCATATCATATCACTTATATTGATTGCATGTGATGTTTATCTTTTTATGCATCTTATCTTGCTTTGATTGACGGTAGCATTATAAGATGATCTCTCACTAAATTATCAAGAAGTGTTCTCCCTGAGTATGCACCGTTGCCAAAGTTCGTCGTGCCCAGACACCACGTGATGATCGGGTGTGATAAGCTCTACGTCCATCTACAACGGGTGCAAGCCAGTTTTGCACACGCAGAATACTCAGGTTAAACTTGACGAGCCTAGCATATGCAGATATGGCCTCGGAACACGGAGACCGAAAGGTCGAGCGTGAATCATATAGTAGATATGATCAACATAACGATGTTCACCATTGAAAACTACTCCATCTCACGTGATGATCGGTCATGGTTTAGTTGATTTGGATGACGTAATCACTTAGAGGATTAGAGGGATGTCTATATAAGTGGGAGTTCTTAAATAATATGATTAATTGAACTTAAATTTATCATGAACTTAGTACCTGATAGTATCTTGCTTGTTTATGTTGATTGTAGATAGATGGCTCGTGCTGTTGTTCCGTTGAATTTTAATGCGTTCCTTGAGAAAGCAAAGTTGAAAGATGATGGTAGCAATTACACGGACTGGGTCCGTAACTTGAGGATTATCCTCATTGCTGCACAGAAAAATTACGTCCTGGAAGCACCGCTGGGTGCCAGGCCTGCTGCTGGAGCAACACCAGATGTTATGAACGCCTGGCAGAGCAAAGCTGATGACTACTCGATAGTTCAGTGTGCCATGCTTTACGGCTTAGAATCGAGACTTCAACGACGTTTTGAACGTCATGGAGCATATGAGATGTTCTAGGAGTTGAAGTTAATATTTCAAGCAAATGCCCGAATTGAGAGATATGAAGTCTCCAATAAATTCTATAGCTGTAAGATGGAGGAGAACAGTTCTGTCAGTGAGCATATACTCAAAATGTCTGGGTATAATAATCACTTGATTCAATTGGGAGTTAATCTTCCGGATGATTGCGTCATTGACAGAATTCTCCAATCACTGCCACCAAGCTACAAGAGCTTCGTGATGAACTATAATATGCAAGGGATGAACAAGACTATTCCCGAGCTCTTCGCAATGCTGAAAGCTGCGGACGTAGAAATCAAGAAGGAGCATCAAGTGTTGATGGTTAACAAGACCACTAGTTTCAAGAAAAAGGGCAAAGGGAAGAAAAAGGGGAACTTCAAGAAGAACGGCAAGCAAGTTGCCGCTCAAGAGAAGAAACCCGAGTCTGGACCTAAGCCTGAAACTGAGTGCTTCTACTGCAAGCAGACTGGTCACTGGAAGCGGAACTGCCCCAAGTATTTGGCGGATAAGAAGGATGGCAAGGTGAACAAAGGTATATGTGATATACATGTTATTGATGTGTACCTTACTAGAGCTCGCAGTAGCACCTGGGTATTTGATACTGGTTCTGTTGCTAATATTTGCAACTCGAAACAGGGACTACGGAATAAGCGGGCACTGGCAAAGGACGAGGTGACGATGCGCGTGGGAAATGGTTCCAAAGTTGATGTGATCGCGGTCGGCACGCTACCTCTACATCTACCTTCGGGATTAATATTAGACCTAAATAATTGTTATTTGGTGCCAGCGTTGAGCATGAACATTATATCTGGATCTTGTTTAATGCGAGGCGGTTATTCATTTAAATCAGAGAATAATGGTTGTTCTGTTTATATGAGTAATATCTTTTATGGTCATGCACCCTTGAAGAGTGGTCTATTCTTATTGAATCTTGATAGTAGTAATACACATATTCATAATGTTGAAGCCAAAAGATGCAGAGTTGATAATGAAAGTGCAACTTATTTGTGGCACTGTCGTTTAGGTCATATCGGTATAAAGCGCATGAAGAAACTCCATACTGATGGACCTTTGGAACCACTTGATTATGAATCACTTGGTACTTGCGAACCGTGCCTCATGGGCAAGATGACTAAAACACCGTTCTCCGGTACTATGGAGAGAGCAACAGATTTGTTGGAAATCATACATACCGATGTATGTGGCCCGATGAATATTGAGGCTCGTGGCGGATATCGTTATTTTCTCACCTTCACAGATGATTTAAGCAGATATGGGTATATCTACTTAATGAAACATAAGTCTGAAACATTTGAAAAGTTCAAAGAATTTCAGAGTGAAGTTGAAAATCATCGTAACAAGAAAATAAAGTTTCTACGATCTGATCGTGGAGGAGAATATTTGAGTTACGAGTTTGGTGTACATTTGAAAAACTGTGGAATAGTTTCGCAACTCACGCCACCCGGAACACCACAGCGTAATGGTGTGTCCTAACGTCGTAATCGTACTTTACTAGATATGGTGCGATATATGATGTCTCTTACTGATTTACCGCTATCATTTTGGGGATATGCTTTAGAGACGGCCGCATTCACGTTAAATAGGGCACCATCAAAATCCGTTGAGACGACGCCTTATGAACTGTGGTTTGGCAAGAAACCAAAGTTGTCGTTTCTTAAAGTTTGGGGCTGCGATGCTTATGTGAAAAAACTTCAACCTGATAAGCTCGAACCCAAATCGGAGAAATGTGTCTTCATAGGATACCCAAAGGAAACTGTTGGGTACACCTTCTATCACAGATCCGAAGGCAAGACATTCGTTGCTAAGAATGGATCCTTTCTAGAGAAGGAGTTTCTCTCGAAAGAAGTGAGTGGGAGGAAAGTAGAACTTGACGAGGTAACTGTACCTGCTCCCTTACTGGAGAGTAGTTCATCACAGAAAAATGTTTCAGTGACACCTACACCAGTTAGTGAAGAAGCCAATGATAATGATCATGAAACTTCAGATCAAGATACTGCTGAACCTCGTAGATCAACCAGAGTAAGATCCGCACCAGAGTGGTACGGTAATCCTATTCTGGAGGTCATGCTACTAGATCATGATGAACCTACGAACTATGAAGAAGCGATGGTGAGCCCAGATTCCGCAAAGTGGCTTGAAGCCATGAAATCTGAGATGGGATCCATGTATGAGAACAAAGTATGGACTTTGGTTGACTTGCCCGATGATCGGCAAGCAATTGAGAATAAATGGATCTTTAAGAAGAAGACTGACGCTGATGGTAATGTTACTGTCTACAAAGCTCGACTTGTCGCAAAAGGTTTTCGACAAGTTCAAGGGATAGACTACGATGAGACCTTCTCACCCGTAGCGATGCTTAAGTCCGTCCGAATCATGTTAGCAATTGCCGCATTTTATGATTATGAAATTTGGCAGATGGATGTCAAAACTGCATTCCTGAATGGATTTCTGGAAGAAGAGTTGTATATGATGCAACCAGAAGGTTTTGTCGATCCAAAGGGAGCTAACAAAGTGTGCAAGCTCCAGCGATCCATTTATGGACTGGTGCAAGCCTCTCGGAGTTGGAATAAACGTTTTGATAGTGTGATCAAAGCATTTGGTTTTATACAGACTTTCGGAGAAGCCTGTATTTACAAGAAAGTGAGTGGGAGCTCTGTAGCATTTCTGATATTATATGTGGATGACATATTACTGATTGGAAATGATATAGAATTTCTGGATAGCATAAAGGGATACTTGAATAAAAGTTTTTCAATGAAAGACCTCGGTGAAGCTGCTTACATATTAGGCATTAAGATCTATAGAGATAGATCAAAACGCTTAATTGGACTTTCACAAAGCACATATCTTAACAAAATTTTGAAGAAGTTCAAAATGGATCAAGCAAAGAAAGGGTTCTTGCCTGTGTTACAAGGTGTGAAATTGAGTAAGACTCAATGCCCGACCACTTCAAAAGATAGAGAGAATATGAAAGATGTTCCCTATGCATCAGCCATAGGATCTATCATGTATGCAATGTTGTGTACCAGACCTGATGTATGCCTTGCTATAAGTTTAGCAGGGAGGTACCAAAGTAATCCAGGAGTGGATCACTGGACAGCGGTCAAGAACATCCTGAAATACCTGAAAAGGACTAAGGATATGTTTCTCATATATGAAGGTGACAAAGAACTCATCGTAAAAGGTTACGTTGATGCAAGCTTTGACACTGATCCGGACGATTCTAAATCGCAAACCGGATACGTGTTTACATTAAACGGTGGAGCTGTCAGTTGGTGCAGTTCTAAACAAAGCGTCGTAGCGGGATCTACATGTGAAGCGGAATACATAGCTGCTTCGGAAGCAGCAAATGAAGGAGTCTGGATGAAGGAGTTCATATCCGATCTAGGTGTCATACCTAGTGCATCGGGTCCAATGAAAATCTTTTGTGACAATACTGGTGCAATTGCCTTGGCAAAGGAATCCAGATTTCACAAAAGGACCAAACACATCAAGAGACGCTTCAACTCCATCCGGGATCTAGTCCAGGTGGGAGACATAGAGATTTGCAAGATACATACGGATCTGAATGTTGCAGACCCATTGACTAAGCCTCTTCCACGAGCAAAACATGATCAGCACCAAGGCTCCATGGGTGTTAGAATCATTACAGTGTAATCTAGATTATTGACTCTAGTGCAAGTGGGAGACGGAAGGAAATATGCCCTAGAGGCAATAATAAAGTTATTATTTATTTCCTTATAATCATGATAAATGTTTATTATTCATGCTAGAATTGTATTTACCGGAAACATAATACATGTGTGAATACATAGACAAACAAAGTGTCACTAGTATGCCTCTACTTGACTAGCTCGTTAATCAAAGATGGTTATGTTTCCTAACCATGAACAATGAGTTGTTATTTGATTAACGAGGTCACATCATTAGCAGAATGATCTGATTGACATGACCCATTCCATTAGCTTAGCACCCGATCGTTTAGTATGTTGCTATTGCTTTCTTCATGACTTATACATGTTCCTATGACTATGAGATTATGCAACTCCCGTTTACCGGAGGAACACTTTGGGTACTACCAAACGTCACAACGTAACTGGGTGATTATAAAGGAGTACTACAGGTGTCTCCAATGATCGATGTTGGGTTGGCGTATTTCGAGATTAGGATTTGTCACTCCGATTGTCGGAGAGGTATCTCTGGGCCCTCTCGGTAATACACATCACATAAGCCTTGCAAGCATTACAACTAATATGTTAGTTGTGAGATGATGTATTACGGAACGAGTAAAGAGACTTGCCGGTAACGAGATTGAACTAGGTATTGGATACCGACGATCGAATCTCAGGCAAGTAACATACCGATGATAAAGGGAACAACGTATGTTGTTATGCGGTCTGACCGATAAAGATCTTCGTAGAATATGTAGGAGCCAATATGGGCATCCAGGTCCCGCTATTGGTTATTGACCAGAGACGTGTCTCGGTCATGTCTACATTGTTCTCGAACCCGTAGGGTCCGCACGCTTAAGGTTACGATGACAGTTATATTATGAGTTTATGCATTTTGATGTACCGAAGGTTGTTCGGAGTCCCGGATGTGATCACGGACATGACGAGGAGTCTCGAAATGGTCGAGACGTAAAGATTGATATATTGGAAGCCTATATTTGGATATCGGAAGTGTTCCGGGTGAAATCGGGATTTTACCGGAATACCGGGAGGGTTACCGGAACCCCCCGGGAGCTATTTGGGCCATAGTGGGCCTTAGTGGAAAAGAGAAGGGGCTGCCCTAGATGGGCTGCGCGCCCCCCGTTCCCCTAGTCCTATTAGGACTAGGAGAGGTGGCCGGCCCCCTCCTCCTCTTTTCCCCTCCGAGGAATCCTAGTTGGACTAGGATTGGAGGGGGAATCCTACTCCCAGAGGGAGTAGGACTCTCCTGCGCCTCCCCCCCTTGGCCGGCCAGCCTCCCCTCCTCTCCTCCTTTATATACGGAGGCAGGGGCACCTCTAAACACACAAGTTGAAACAAGTTGATCCACGTGATCTATTCCTTAGCCGTGTGCGGTGCCCCCTGCCACCATATTCCTCGATAATACTGTAGCGGAGTTTAGGCGAAGCCCTGCTACTGTAGTTCATCAAGATCGTCACCACGCCGTCGTGCTGACGGAACTCTTCCCCGACACTTTGCTGTATCGGAGTCCGGGGATCGTCATCGAGCTGAACATGTGCTCGAACTCGGAGGTGCCGTAGTTTCGGTGCTTGATCGGTTGGATCGTGAAGACGTACGACTACTTCCTCTACGTCGTGTCATCGCTTCCGCAGTCGGTCTCCGTTGGGTACGTAGACAACACTCTCCCCTCGTTGCTATGCATCACATGATCCTGCGTGTGCGTAGGAAATTTTTTGAAATTACTACGAAACCCAACATTAGGATGTTTAGGCTGTGCTCTGTCAATCTGCGGGGGATTCCTGGCATATCTGAAGGATGCGAGGCGAAAATGTCCCAATGTTCCCGAAGGAATTCTCGCAGTGTGGCGTCTACATCAGGGTTCAACTGTGCCCTAATGGAGGCCGTCTTTGTCGGGTCCGTTGGATGGACCTGGAATTTTATTATTTCGTCGGCTGGTTTAAAGGAGGTGGACTTGGATCTCTTATCGAGTATCACATCGTCTCTATGCATCGTAGCGCGCAGCGCGGTGAGTTCGTCTGCTGCTAGGGCTTCGGATAGTGCCTCCAGGGATAATGCGGCTATTTTGTTTTCGGCGCGGAGTGCTATGTCCAGATCACTAACGAGAGTGATTGTCCCGCCGGGCCCAGGCATTTTGAGCTTCATGTACCCGTAATGGGGTACGGCTTGGAAAATTGTGAACGCCTCTCGTCCTAATATAGCGTGATATCCGCTGCTGAATGGGGCCACTTGGAACGTGATTTCTTTGGACCTGTAATTGTCCGGTGAGCCGAACACCACATCGAGTGTGATTTTTCCGGTGCAGCGTGCTTCCCGGCTAGGGATTATTCCTCTGAAGGTTGTGCTGCTTCGCTCAATACGGCTCCAGTCTATTTCCATTTTTTGAAGAGTTTCCTCGTAAATGAGGTTCAATCCGCTGCCGCCATCCATGAGTACCTTGGTAAGTCGAAAGCCGTCCACTATTGGACTGAGAACCAATGCGGCTGGTGCTCGGGCTGTTCGGAATTTAGGTTCATCGCTGGCGTTGAAGGTGATGGCCGCGTTGCTCCAAGGATTTGTTGTTGCTACTTGGTAGACTTCGGCGAGGCTGCGGATTGTTCGTTTCCGCATATTGTTTGATGCGAAAGTCTTGAAGACTGTTGATACCGTACCGGTATTGTTGGTGTGGTTTCCCGGGGCTAGAAGCGCCTCGCCACTTTTGGCCACCTACCGTAATATCCAACATGCACGAAGGCTATGTGCTGGGGTGGCACCTTTGGTACTGTGAATTGTACAGGGTTTGCTAAGCCATCCCTCCAGTACGGTTCTGTTCCCTTTAAGGGGCTTCTGTTTTTTGGTTCTTGCACCTGGTGCCTGAGTGTAATGCACCCTTTTGTTGCAGACTGGGGCTGTATCCGGGGCCGGATTGTCCCAAAACCTATTTTCGGTTTTCCGGAAACTCTCTATCGCACAGTACTTTCGCACTATGGATGCCAGGTTGGCGAAGCGTGTGATTTCACGACGGCCGACGGCGTTCAAGATTCCCCTGTCCATGCAATTATTGCAAAAAATCGAGATTGCGTTTTCCTTTCGGCAGTCCTTTATCCGGTCCATGACCAGGAGGAATCTGGCCCAGTAATGATGTACTGTTTCAGCTGGCCCTTGCCAGATTAGAGATAGATCGCATATATCTGGACGGGTGGGCCTAATTGAGTCCGGGACCATGTCCATCTCGAGGCTCAAGGGCCGAGAAGTTTCCGAATTTGGAAGCTTGGAAAGTGGAACGTTGTCCAACGAGTCCGGTCCGATACCTGACTTTATGTTCAACGCTTGATCGAAATCCGCTCCTCCTCGGGAATCCGGCATGGAGGGTTCGGTAGCCCAGACACGACTAGTTTTCAATATGGGAGATGGATCATCGCGATGTTCCTCTACCACCGTGACGTGGTGGGTAACCTGGGGAGAGTTAGTCTCTCTCAGATTGGTTTTAAGCCCGATCTGATTGTAGTCTGTAGTGACTCCCAGGGCGGCGATCCGATCCAAGAGTTCGTTTACAGACGAGAGCTCTGCTGGATCTAGCTGCTAGGCGAATTCCGAGTTGACGTGAAGATTGCTCTCGATGACCCGAGAGGTCATCATTGAAGCGGTGGCCGGACAGGCGGTCATAAGAAAACCTCCTAGCCGGATAGTTTGGCCGGTGGCCAAGGCTCCATTGGCGAAGATACTGTCCTTGAAGACGGGAAGAGGCATCCTTCCTATCGCTAACGGCACAGAGGAACTCTCAATGAAAGCACCAATGTCGGTGTCAAAAAAGGCGGATCTCGGGTAGGGGGTCCCGAACTGTGCGTCTAGGCGGATGGTAACAGGAGACAAGGGACACGATGTTTTACCCAGGTTCGGGCCCTCTTGATGGAGGTAAAACCCTACATCCTGCTTGATTGATATTGATATTGTGGATGTTACAAGAGTGGATCTACCACGAGATCAAGGAGGCTAAACCCTAGAAGCTAGCCTATGGTATGATTGTAAGGGTTATTGTTGTCGTGTCCTACGGACTAGAGCCATCCAGTTTATATAGACATCAAAGAGGGCTAGGGTTACATAGAGTCGGTTACAATGGTAGGAGATCTACATATCCGTATCGCCAAGCTTGCCTTCCACGCCAAGGAAAGTCCCATCCGGACACGGGACGAAGTCTTCAATCTTGTATCTTCATAGTCTTGGAGTCCGGCCGATGATGATAGTCCGGCCGATGATAGTTCGGCCGATGATGGTAGTCCGGCTATCCGGACACCCCCTAGTCCAGGACTCCCTCAATGGCCATTATTGGGCATGGAGGCCAAGGAGCGCAGCATTTATCAGAAGCCGGACACTATCCGACAGGTACATGGAATTTGGGGAAGAACCCGCCTTGCAATGCCGAAGACAATTTGCGCGCCAGACGCGTCGTCATTGAATCCTGGTTCGGGGGCTACTGAGGGAGTCCTGGATTAGTGGATGTCCGGATGGCCGGACTATGACCTTTGGCCGGACTCCCGGACTATGAAGATACAAGATTGAAGACTTTGTCCCGTGTCCGGATGGGACTTTCCTTGGCATGGAAGGCAAGGTTGGCGATACGATATGAAGATCTCCTCCCATTGTAACCGACTCTGTGTAACCCTAGCCCTCTCCGGTGTCTATATAAACCGGAGAGTTTTAGTCCGTAGGACAAACAACAATCATACCATAGGCTAGCTTCTAGGGTTTAGCCTCTCTGATCTTGTGGTAGATCTACTCTTGTACTACCCATATGATCAATATTAATCAAGCAAGAGTAGGGTTTTACCTCCATCGAGAGGGCCCGAACCTGGGTAAAAACATCATGTCCCTTGTCTCCTGTTACCATCCGCCTAGACGCACAGTTCGAGAACCCCTACCCGAGATCCGCCGGTTTTGACACCGACAGGCTCCCGAGAGGTTTTTGGTGGCTATAGAGGGTTGCGGCGGCGGAACTCCCGATCTATTGTGCTCCCCGAAGGTTTTAGGGTATATGGACTTATATAGGCGAAATAAGTCGGTCAGGGGAGCCACGAGGGGCCCACGAGGGTGGAGGGCGCACCCAGGGGGGTGGACGTGTCCCCTGCCTCATGGCCTCCTTGAAGCTTCCCTAACTTCAGCTCCACGTCTCCTGGATCATGTTTGTTCCAAAAATCACGCTCCTGAAGGTTTCATTCCATTTGGACTTCGTTTGATATTCCTTTTCTTCGGAACACTAAAATAGGCAAGAAAACAACAATATGGGCTAGGCCTCCGGTTAATAGGTTAGTCCCAAAAATAATATAAATGTGCTTAGTAAAGCCCATAATCATCCAAAACAGATAATATAATAGCATGAATGCTTCATAAATTATAGATACGTTGGAGACGTATCAACATCCCCAAGCTTAATTCCTGCTCGTCCTCGAGTAGGTAAATGATAAAAGAAAGAATTTATGAAGTGTGAATGCTAGCAGGTGCACAAGTTTGATCAATGATAATTTCAATCACCTTTTCTAGCATCACTATATGTCATAACAGTAGTTCATCTCATAAAACTTCTCAATATCAAGTAACAAGCTATTCACATGTTAAAGCATAGATCCTAAACTTTCTTGAAAACTTGCAAACTTCATTCTCAATCATCAAACAATTACAATTCATCTTATTTTCAGGAAGGGTCTATGGAAGAGCTTTGATTTAGCAAACTCCACATACTCAACTATCATATAGTCTTCCATGATTGCTACCACTCAAAGCATATTCTTAGAACAAATCGCATTCATGGAACACAGAGAAAGATAGGGTCTTAGTGTTTCACCTCCCAACTCACTTATCATATAGATAATTGTCAACAATAATAATTCATGATCAAATATATTTTCATGGCCATATATGCTTAGATCTTTCCCTAACACACAATGCTTGCCAACTAAAGAGTAGGTTGGAATGAGAAGGAATACTACTGACTCTTGCATAAAAGTAAAAGATAGGCCCTTCGCAAAGGGAAGCGGGGATTTGCAGAGGTGCCAGTGCTCGATGTTGAAATAGAGATAAATAATTTTGAGAGGTATGATCTCATTGTCAACATAACAACCAAGAGTTCCCAATATCTTCCATACTACATACATTATATGTGGTTCCCAAATAGAATGGTAAAGTTTTTACTCCCCCTCCACCAACAATCATCAACCCATGGCTTGCCCGAAACAACGGGTGCCTCCAACTAACATCAATCCTGGGGGAGTTTTGTTTGCAATTATTTTTTATTTGATTTTGATCTTTTGATCATGGGACTGGGCACCCCAGTTACCAGCCATTTTTCTCGTGGATTATGAGCGGAGTCCACTCATCGTGAGAATAACCCACCTAGCATGGAAGATACTGACAACCCCTAGTCGCTACATGAGCGATTCAGGCATACAAAACAGATTATTATTTGAAGGTTTAGAGTTTGGCACATGCAAATTTACTTGGAACGGTAGGTAAATACCGCATATAGGTAGGTATGGTGGACACTCATGGAAGAAACTTGGTTCAAGGAATTTGGATGCACAAGCAGTATTTCTGCTTTGTACAGATATTTAGGCTAGCAAAGGATTCTAAATAGCAAGCACCACATGTTGGAGGATCTATAACAATATAACTTCTATACAAATACACCCAAGCATAACTCATTACATTGTCTTCCTTGTCCAACTTCAACTAATTTGCTCAGGTTTGAAAATAATTAATGGGCCTCAAAATCATAGAAGATGTCTAAGATAGTATATTTATATGTGAAATTTCTCTTCCTTTAATATTCTTTCATGAATTGTTCAAGTGACCAATACAATGCTTGCTAACCTTCAATTATTTACTACCTCTACTTCTTAGATGTGAAGTCATTACTCCCAACGGGGTAAGCACATGAAACATATATAATTTCAGATTTATGACATTCAACTCATTCAACCATTGAATCATAGGATATAAGTGAAGCACACGAGTAAATGACAAACTACTCCAAGAAGATATAAGTGAAGATCAATGAGTAATTAAATAATTATGTAGCTATGTGAGGAATCTCTCTCATTTAAGTATTTTAGATCTTAAGTACTTTATTCAAAAAGCAAGCAAAACAAAATAGAATGGCATTGCAAGGATAGCACGACTCATGTGAAGAAGCAAAAACTTAGGCTCAACCGATAATTGTTGAACAAGAAAGGTGGGATGCCTACCGGGGCATACCCAAACTTAGATGCTTGAGACTTCTTGAAATATTATCTTGGGGTACCTTGGGAATCCCCAATCTTGAGCTTTTGTGTCGCCTTAATTCCTTTTATATCTCAGTTTCCTAAATCTCGAAAGCTTCATCCACAACAAACTTAACAAGAACTCGTGAGATAAGTTAGTATAAACCAATGCAAAAACCTTATCATTTTCTACTGTAACAAATCACAAAAATTATTATTCAAAATTTCATACTAAATGTCTCTGCATATTTAATACTCCTATCCTCAAATAGAATCACTAAACAAGCAAACATATGCGAACAATGCAAACATAACAGCAATCTGCCAAAACAGTATAGTCTGTCAAGAATGCTAGATTCATCATACTTCCCTAACTCCAAAAATTATGAGAAAAATACTACGCTGTAGAAGATTTATCAGATCTCAATATGCAAAAAGTTTCAACATTATATCATTCTCTGACTTCTTAGGGAATTTTTGCAACAGCGGTAAACTTTCTGTTTTCAAACAGCAACATGTATACTAGCAAAATAAGCATGGTAAAGGCAATCCTTGACATTTTTATTAAAAATATAGATGCAAAACATTATTCTAAATAACATCAATCAAATACTAACAAAATAAAATGACGCTCCAAGTAAAACACATATCATGTGGTGAATAAAAATATAGCTCCAAGTAAATTTACCGATGAACGAACACGAAAGAGGGGATGCCATCCGGGGCATCCCCAAGCTTAGGCTCTTGGTTGTCCTTGAATATTACCTTGGGGTGCCTTGGGCATCCCCAAGCTTAGGCTCTTTCCACTCCTTATTCCATAGTCCATCGAATCTTTACCCAAAACTTCACAACACAAAACTCGTAAGCTCCGTTAGTATAAGAAAAAAAACACCACTTAGGTACTGTTGTGAACTCATTCTAAATTCATATTGGTGTAATATCTACTGTATTCCAACTTCTCTATGGTTCATACCCTCCGATACTACTCATAGATTCATCAAAATAAGCAAACAACACTAAGAAAACAGAATCTGTCAAAAGCAGAACAGTCTGTAGTAATCTGTATCATTCGAATACTTCTGTAACTACAAAAATTCTGAAATAAATTGGTGGACCTGAGGAATTTGTCTATTAATCATATGAAAAATGAATCAACCTAAAATCACTTTCCAGTAAAAAACTGGGAGCTAATCTCGTGAGCGCTAAAGTTTCCGTTTTTTACAGCAAGATCATAAAGACTTCACCCAAGTCTTCCCAAAGGTTCTACTTGGCACAAACACTAATTAAAACATAAAACCACATCTAACCAGAGGCTATATGAATTATTTATTACTAAACAGGAGAGAAAAGCAAGAAACAAAAATAACATCGGGTTGCCTCCCAACAAGCGCTAACATTTAAGGCCCCTAGCTAGGCATGATGATTTCAATGATGCTCACATAAAAGATAAGAACTGAAACATAAAGAGAGCATCATGAAGAATATGACAAGCACATTTAAGACTAACCCACTTCCTATGCATAGGGATTTTGTGAGCAAACAACTTATGAGAACAATAATCAACTAGCATAGGAAGGCAAAACAAGCATAACTTCAAGATTTTAAGCACATAGAGAGGAAACTTGTTATTATTGCAACTCCTACAAGCATATATTCCTCCCTCATAATAATTTTCAGTAGCATCATGAATGAATTCAACAATATAACCAGCACATAAAGCATTATTTTCATGATCTACAAGCATAGAACTTTTATTACTCTTTATAGCATACGTGTCATCACAATAATCATCATAAATAGGAGGCATGCTATCATCATAATAAATTTTCTCATCAAAACTTGGGGGACAAAAAATATCATCTTCATCAAACATAGCTTCCCCAAGCTTGTGGCTTTGCATATCATTAGCATCATGGGTATTCAAAGAATTCATACTAACAACATTGCAATCATGCACATCATTCACATATTTTGTGCCAAACATTTTATAGACTTCTTCTGCTAGCACTCGAGCACAATTTTCCATACCATCATTCTCACGAAATATATTAAAAAGATGAAGCGTATGAGGCAAACTTAATTCCATTTTTTTGTATTTTTATTTTATAGACTAAACTAGTGATAAAACAAGAAACAAAAAGATTCGATTGCAACATCTAAAGATATACCTTCAAGCACTCACCTCCCTGGCAACGGTGCCAGAAAATAGCTTGATGTCTACTATGCAACCTTCTCCTTGTAGATGGTGTTGGGCCTCCAAGTGCAGAGGTTTGTAGGACAGTAGCAAATTTGACTCAAGTGGATGACCTAAGGTTTATCAATCCGTGGGAGGCGTAGGATGAAGATGGTCTCTCTCAAGCAACCCTGCAACCAAATAACAAAGAGTTCTTGTGTCCCCAACACACCCAATACAATGGTAAATTGTATAAGTGCACTAGTTCGGCAAAGAGATGGTGATACAAGTGCAATATGGATAGTATATATGGGTATTTGTAATCTGAAATTATAAAAACAGCAAGGTAACTAATGATAAAAGTGAGTGTAAACGGTATTGCAATGGTAGGAAACAAGGCCTAAGGATCATACTTTCACTAGTGCAAGTTCTCTCAACAATAATAGAATAATTGGATCATATCATTATCCCTCAACATGCAACAAAGAGTCACTCCAAAGCCACTAATAGCGGAGAACAAATGAAGAGATTATGGTAGGGTACGAAACCACCTCAAAGTTATCATTTCTGTTCTATCTATTCAAGAGTCCGTAATACAATAACATGAAGCTATTCTTTCCGTTCAATCTATCATAGAGTTTGTACTAGAATAACACCTTAAGACACAAATCAATCAAAACCCTAATGTCACCTAGATACTCCATTGTCACCTCAAGTATCCGTGGGCATGATTATATGATATGCATCACACAATCTCAGATTCATCTATTCAACCAACACAAAGTACTTCAAAGAGTGCCCCAAAGTTTCTACCGGAGAGTCAAGATGAAAACGTGTGCCAACCCCTATGCATAAGTTCATGAAGTGAACCTGCAAGTTGATCACTAGAACATACATCAAGTGAATCACGTGAATATCCCATTGTCACCACAGATAAGCACGACAAGACATACATCAAGTGTTCTCAAATCCTTAAAGACTCAATCCGATAAGATAACTTCAAAAGGAAAACTCAATCCATTACAAGAGAGTAGAGAGGGAGAAACATCATAAGATCCAACTATAATAGCAAAGCTCGCGATACATCAAGATTGTACCACCTCAAGAACACAAGAGAGAGAGAGAGAGAGAGATCAAACACATAGCTACTGGTACATACCCTCAGCCCTGAGGGTGAACTACTCCCTCCTCATCATGGAGAGCTCCGGGATGATGAAGATGGCCACTGGTGATGGGTTCCCCCTTCGGCAGAGTGCTGTAAAGGGCTCCCGAGTGTTTTTTCGTGGCTACAGAGGCTTGTGGCGGCAGAACTCCCGATCTATTGTGCTCCCCGAAGGTTTTAGGGTATATGGACTTATATAGGCGAAAGAAGCCGGTCAGGAGAGCCACGAGGGGCCCACGAGGGTGGAGGGCGCGCCGTCCTGCCTTGTGGCCTCCTCGAAGCTTCCCTGACTTCAGTTCCACGTCTCCTGGATGACGTTCGTTCCAAAAATCACGCTCCCAAAGGTTTCATTCCGTTTGGACTCCGTTTGATATTCCTTTTCTTCGAAACACTGAAATAGGCAAGAAAACAGCAATATGGGTTGGGCCTCCGGTTAATAGGTTAGTCCCAAAAATAATATAAAAGTGCTTAGTAAAGCCCATAATCATCCAAAACAGATAATATAATAGCATGAATGGTTCATAAATTATAGATACTTTGGAGACGTATCATTATCTTGATGAGAAGAAGATATATCCTGTTATTATTATTGCTAACCTTTCAGAGCAGGAAGAGGAGAAATTATTGAAAACTCTGAAGAAGCATTGTGCTGCTATTGGATATACTCTTGATGACCTTAAGGGCATTAGTCCCACTCTATGCGAACACAAGATAAAATTGGAGAAAGACGCTAAACCGGTTGGTGATCACCAACGACAGTTAAATCCTAAGATGAAAGAAGTGGTAAGAAAAGAAATACTAAAGCTTCTGGAGGCAGGTATAATTTATCCCGTTGCTAATAATCAGTGGGTAAGTCCTGTCCATTGTGTCCCTAAGAAGGGAGGTATTACTGTTGTTCCTAATGATAAAGATGAATTGATCCCACAAAGAATTGTTACATGTTATAGGATGGTAATTGATTTCTGCAAATTAAATAAAGCTACTAGAAAAGATCATTACCTTTACCTTTTATTGATCAAATGCTAGAAAGATTATCTAAACATACCCATTTTTCTTTCTAGATGGTTATTCTGGTTTCTCTCAAATACCTATGTCAAAAGAGGATCAGGATAAGACCACTTTTACTTGCCCTTTCGGTACCTTTTCTTATAGACGTATGTGAGGGAGTCTCGGATTAGGGGGTGTCCGGATAGCCGGACTATCATCATCGGCCGAACTATCATCGGCCGGACTATCATCATCGGCCGGACTACAAGACTATGAAGATACAAGATTGAAGACTTCGTCCCGTGTCCGGAGGGGACTTTCCTTGGCGTGGAAGGAAAGCTTGGTGATACGGATATGTAGATCTCCTACCATTGTAACCGAAACTATGTAACCCTAGCCCTCTCCGGTGTCTATATAAACCGGATGGCTCTAGTCTGTAGGACACAACAACAACCATTACAATCATACCATAGGCTAGCTTCTAGGGTTTAGCCTCCTTGATCTCGTGGTAGATCCACTCTTGTAACATCCACAATATCAATATCAATCAAGCAGGACGTAGGGTTTTACCTCCATCAAGAGGGCCCGAACCTGGGTAAAACATCGTGTCCCTTGTCTCCT
This sequence comes from Triticum dicoccoides, assembly GCF_002162155.2. Classification (NCBI taxonomy): domain Eukaryota; kingdom Viridiplantae; phylum Streptophyta; class Magnoliopsida; order Poales; family Poaceae; genus Triticum; species Triticum dicoccoides. The sequence continues at coordinate 93,457,137 of NC_041383.1, forward strand.
GTTACCATCCGCCTAGACGCACAATTCGGGACCCCCTACCCGAGATCCGCCGGTTTTGACACCGACATTGGTGCTTTCATTGAGAGTTCCTCTGTGTCGTCACCGATAGGCTTGATGGCCTCTTCAATCGACAACGACGCAGTCCTGGGCAAGACTTTTCTTCCCGGACAGATTTTCGTATTCGGCGGCTTCGCACTGTGGGCCAATTCGTTTGGCCATCTGGAGCAGATCGAAAGTTACGCCCCTGGCCGTCAGGTCAGGTTTGGAAGCCTAAACTTCACGGCCGATATCCGCGGGGACTTGGTCTTCGATGGACCCGAGCCACAGCCGAGCGTGCTGCACTATCACGATGGGCACGACCTAACTCTGCCGCCGGACAGTACCTTGGAGGCCGCACATGAATCCGCTCTGACCCATAGTCCGGAGCCGATCGCGCAGATCGAGGACGGGTGGCTAGACACTGCCTTGGGAGCTGCAACTTCCACGGCGATGGAGCCGAACACTGACCTTGTCCCTCATAAAGCTCATGACTCCGAGGTGCCGGACTCCAAACCTCCTGCGCCCCTGCCAATCGAATTTGATTGGGCGCCGATCATGGAGTTCACCGCTGCGGACATCTTTCAGTACTCACCCTTCGGCGACATCTTAAATTCGCTGAAACACCTCTCTCTATACGGAGAACCCTGGCCGGACTACGGCCAGGATGGTTGGGACGCGGACGACGAAGAAATTCAAACCCCACCCACCACCCACTTCATAGCCACCGTCGACGATCTAACCGACGTACTCGACTACAACTCCGAAGACATCGACGGTATGGATGACGATGCCAGAGACTATCAAGAACCAGCGCCTACAGGACACTGGAAGACCACCTCGTCATACGACATATACATGGTGGACACCCCAAAAGATGGGGACGGCGAAGAAGCAGCGGAGGAAGATTCCTTAAAGAAACAGCCCAAGCGCCGACGTCAGCGGCGCCGCTCTAAATCCCGCCACAACAAGAATGGAGATTCCGGCACAGGAGATAATAACACCCCAGAAAGTGCCGAAGATAACCCCCTCCAGCAAGATTCAGCGCAGGAGGAGGCAGAAGCGAGCCCTCACGAGAGGGCGGCAGACGAAGAGGTCGAGGATGATAATTACATACCTCCCTCCGAAGACGAGGCAAGCCTCGACGATGACGAATTCGTCGTGCCTGAGGATCCCGTCGAACAAGAGCGTTTCAGACGCAGGCTAATGGCCACAGCAAATAGTCTAAAGAAAAAGCAGCAACAGCTTCAAGCTGATCAAGACCTGCTGGCCGACAGATGGACCGAGGTCCTCGCGGCCGAAGAGTATGAACTCAAACGCCCCTCCAAAAGCTACCCAAAACGCAAGTTGCTCCCCCGACTAGAGGAGGAAGCATACAAACCTGAATCACCAGCGCACAATACGGCAGACCGACCACCTCGTGGCCATGATAGAGAGGCATGTAAGCCCTCCACCAAAACCGTACCCCGGCACCGCTCAAAAAGCACGAAGCCACGGGGGAACGCGCCGGACTTGCGGGATATATTGGAGGACAAGGCAAGACAATCCAGATCTATCTATGGATCACGTGGGCGCCCCAAGACCCACGACGAATACCGTCGCCCCGGATACAACTACTCCGGCTGGGCCGAACACAGCAGACAACGCTCTCTTGAGATACGTCGCGATATTGCTCAATACAGAGGCGCCGCACACCCACTATGCTTCACTGACGAAGTAATGGATCATCAAATCCCTGAAGGGTTTAAACCCGTTAACATCGAATCCTACGATGGCACAACAGACCCCGCGGTTTGGATTGAGGATTATCTCCTTCATATACATATGGCCCGCGGCGACGATCTTCACGCCATCAAATATCTCCCGCTCAAGCTTAAAGGACCAGCTCGGCATTGGCTTAACAGCCTGCCCGCAGAGTCAATTGGGTGCTGGGAAGACCTGCAAGCCGCATTCCTTGACAACTTCCAGGGCACGTATGTGCGACCACCGGACGCAGATGACCTAAGCCACATAATCCAGCAGCCAGACGAATCGGCCAGACAATTCTGGACACGGTTCTTAACAAAGAAAAATCAAATCATCGACTGTCTGGATGCAGAGGCCCTCGCTGCCTTCAAACATAACATCCGCGACGAGTGGCTGGCCCGGCACCTTGGACAGGAAAAGCCGAAATCCATGGCAGCCCTCACATCACTCATGACCCGCTTCTGTGCGGGAGAGGATAGCTGGCTAGCTTGCAGCAACAACCTCAGTAAAAATGTTGGTAGTCCGGATACCAAGGACCGCAATGGCAGGTCGCGTCGAAACAATGACAAATGCCGCATTAACGGCGACAGCAATGAGGATACGGCAGTCAACGCCGGATTCCGAGGCTCCAAACCCGGTCAACGGAAGAAGCCATTTAAAAGAACCACTCCGGGCCCGTCCAATTTGGACCGAATACTCGACCGCTCTTGTCAAATACATGGAACCCCCGAAAAGCCAGCTAACCACACCAACAGAGATTGTTGGGTATTCAAGCAGGCAGGCAAATTAATTGCCGAAACAATGATAAGGGGCTACACAGCGATGACGAGGAAGAGACCCGACCGCCAAACAACAGAGGACAGAAGGGATTCCCCCCTCAAGTTCAGACGGTAAACATGATATACGCGACGCATATACCCAAGAGGGAGCGGAAGCGTGCACTAAGGGACGTATATGCGATGGAGCCAGTCGCCCCAAAATTCAACCCATGGTCCTCTTGCCCGATCACTTTCGATCGAAGAGACCATCCGACCAGTATCCACCATGGCAGATTCACCGCATTGGTTTTAGACCCAATCGTCGATGGATTTCACCTCACGAGAGTCCTGATGGACGGCGACAGTAGCCTGAACCTGCTTTATCAGGATACAGTGCGCAAGATGGGCATAGACCCTTCAAGGATTAAACCTACAAAGACGACCTTCAAAGGCGTCATACCAGGTGTTGAGGCCTGTTGTATAGGCTCAGTCACACTGGAAGTGGTCTTCGGATCCCCGGATAATTTCCGAAGCGAGGAGTTAATCTTCGACATAGTCCCGTTCCGCAGTGGCTATCACGCTCTGCTCGAACGAACCGCGTTCGCAAAATTCAACGCGGTGCCGCATTATGCATACCTTAAGCTCAAGATGCCAGGCCCTCGTGGAGTCATCACGGTCAATGGAAACACAGAACGCTCCCTCCGAACGGAGGACCATACAGCGGCTCTCACGGCACAAGTACAGAGCAGCCTTTTAAGGCAATTTTCAAGTCCGGCCGTTAAACGACCAGACACGGCCAAACGCGCCTGGAGCAACATCAACCAAGACCACCTGGCATGTTCCGAGCACGCGTAGCAATGCGGCCCCAACCCCAGCCCTCGCACAATTGCAAGACAAACTCTCCGCGTACATAATTACGCCCTGGAGATACCATGGGCATAGGGGGAGAGGCACGACAACAACAGACTCAGAGTGCGGTTCGACCACACTAGGGGCTCCCAAGTGTGTCGCTCTTTTTATCTTTTATTTTTCTCTTTTTTTATATACAGGACTCTGTCCGGCGGCAAACCTGTCGAACTCATGATGCAACAGCCAGGGAGGGACAAAGACTGCGACGAACACTCAGGTGGTCTCCATTACGAGCATTAAATTTGTTAAATACGCCATTCCGCGGCCTACCCCTGGAGGGAGATGCCTTTAATTCGTCCAATCCCTTGCTTTCCGCACTATTTGTATCATTCCGCACTCATAGCAGATCTTCTTAAATAAATAATGCAGCACTTTTTGCCCATACTTGCATTACTTTATATATATATATGTTCATTTACGACATGTTGCATCTGTATATTTCGGTACGGCCAAATACACCAGGGGCTTATGTTCCCCGCATTATGGTGTGATAAGTCCGAACACTTTCACAAGTGCGGCACCCCGAACTTATAGCATTATATGAATCGGCTCCGAATCATGTCTTGGGTCAATAGTTGGGTTTGCCCGGCTCCCATGTTTGGCACCTTACGTTCCGTTCTATCGGCTAAGGTAGCACTGGGAGAACCACTACGATTGCGCCCCGGTTGAGCCGGGTTAACGCCTCCGTGGAGAAAGCTAAAACTGACTGTCATGATAAGGCGAGAGACTGGTCACTGGTCGAGAGGTCCCTTCGAGTCCCTAAAGACTTATGCCGCTTCGAGAGAAGAACCGGATAATGTCCGGCCAAGGCGTGGATAGCGCCCCGAACTCGGTCTTCCGAATACTAGGGGCTTCGCCGAAATTTAAAATTATAGAATTCTATGGCTAAGTGAGAGTGTTCAAGCACTATAAGTCCGGTTGCCTTGTTCGTTGTGTTGAGCGCCTCCCTAGATGGACCCAAAAATTGGAACAAGAGTGCTCAAGTTTATCCCGAACACCCCAGCACTCGTGGCATGGGGGCTGAAGCCAACGACTTGCCATCTCTCAGATTTAATAAACGGCCGCACAGAAGGTAATATTTTAAATTAACAAGCGTTGCTTAGCGCATATGAACAAGGTTTTCAGCGCACAGGATAACACACTGCGAATTTACTCAATAATTACATCCCTGGGGCACTCATCCGCAATCTTGCGGGCACCCTTCAGGACAGTCTTATAGTACATATCGGGCGTACGATATTCCTTGCCCGCTGGTGGCGCGTCAGTGATTAGCTTCTCCGCATCCAGCTTGCCCCAGTGCACCTTTGCGCGGGCAAGGGCCCGACGAGCACCTTCAATACAGGCGGAGCGCTTGATAACCTCCACCCAGGGGCACGCATCCACCAACCACCGCACGAGGCTGAAGTAGCTCCTAGGCATGGCCTCTCCAGGCCACAGCCGGACTATGAGGCCCTTCATGGCCTGCTCGGCTACCTTGTGAAGCTCGACCAGCTGCTTCAGCTGGTCGCTAGGGGGCACCGAATGGCCGGTCTCAGCGTACTGAGACCAGAAGACCTTCTCCGTTGAGCTCCCCTCCTCGGCTCGGTAGAATGCGGCGGCATCAGACACGCTGCGAGGCAGATCTACAAACGCCCCTGGAGAGCTCCGAATTCGGGTAAGTAACATGTAATTTACATTCACATGCTTGCTTTGCATGAAAAATGCCTTACCCGCCGCTACCTTCTTCACCGACTCAATCTCCTGAAGGGACTTATGGGCTTCGGCCTTGGCGGCTTTGGCACTTTCGAGAGCCGAGGCAAGCTCAGACTCTTGAGTCTTTGAGTCACGCTCCAAACTCTCATGTTTTTCCATGAGAGCCTGGAGCTCTTGCCGAACCTCCGCCACCCGCGCCTCCTGCTTTTCTCGCTCCGCCCGTTCCACAGCCGCATTGCGTTCGGTCGCGGACACGGCCTCCTTCAGGGTTGCCACCTCGTTCGTGGCCCCTGCAGCACCCAAGTTATCCTTGTTATTTTTTGTCGCAACCTAAATCTTTTTCTGTAAGGTACAAATTCAAAGTGGTGTTACTCACCTTCTTTGTCCTGGAGCTGCTTTTTGGCACGGCCAAGCTCTTGCTCGGACTGCTCGAGCTCCTGCTTCAAAGCACCGACCTCCGCAGTCAGTGCGGCAGAGGTCAGCAGCGCAGCCTGCAACCCATATTGACATAATTTTTTAGCAACCCTGCGTATATTTTTTTTAGATCCTCAGTCCGGCTTTTCTTTCCGAACACCGAATCGAGCATCAGGGGCTACTGTCTATGCGGTATTACATTGCATATTTTTAACTTCTTACCTCAAAGCCTGATAGAAGGCTACTGCAGGCTTCGGTCAGCCCGCTCTTGGCGAGCTGTACCTTCTGAATCACCGCACTCATAATAGTGCGGTGTTCTTCCTCGATGGAAGCACTCTGGAGCGCCTCCAACAAATTGTCCGGCGCCTCCGGTTGGACGGAAGATGCCGGCGTCACGGTCTTGCCCTTCTTGCGAAGGGGCCGCCGGCCGGACTCCAGAACCACTGCGGGTTCCGACGTGGAGTCCGGCGCAAAGTCCAGGAGGCCGCCTTGTGGCGCCTCTGGAGCCTCCCCCTGATGGGTCCCTTCTTTGGATCCCACCTCGGCGTCCTCGGCGTCGCGAGGGGTGGAGGTGGTCGGGATGGAGTCTACATCCGACGGAGCCAACGACCCGCTCGATGAAGTGGGGAAATCATCATTGGCCGGACTACAGGCAGCATGCGGCATTAGAATGACACTATGTGACACAAAAGAGAAATTATAAATAATTCAGGAATCCAGATACTTACGATCTCGCCGGAGGCCTGGCCCTTGAAGGCCATTCTTCGTCGCCAACGTTGACGTTGGCGGAGCTGTCCGGGGGAATAGTCCTTCCCCTCTTGGACCCTTCGGCCTCCCCTATTGGGGAAGCCTTCCTCTTCCTCTCTCCCTCCTCTGGGAGAGAGTCCTCTTTCTCCTCCTCGTTTTCGGGGGAGGAGTCCGCCTCGGAGTCGTCGGACACCTGAAAACGGGAACTCTTTCGAGTACCCGTGGCCTCCTTCTTGGCCTTCTTCTCCGGCACCACGTGCGGTGCCGGAACCAGCAGCCCCGCTAGACGGGCGTCTACTGGGTTTTCTGGCATAGGAGCCGGGGAGATGATCTGCTCCGCCTTCCTCATCCAGTCCTGTCAAAGGAAAAGGGGAAATTTAAACCCGCATAGAGTCAAACTATGAATGGCAAGTATCCCGTTAAGGGGTAAAATCACTTACCTCGTCAGCTTGGCGCTGCGAGCGAAATCCGCGATCTTCGGTGGCGGATGCGGGGGCTTCGACACCCTTAAAGAGCACTTTCCAGGCATCTTCGTACCTAATGTCGAAGAGCCTGCTCAAGGTCTGGTGCTGTGCCGGATTGAACTCCCACAATTTAAATGCCCGTTCTTGGCATGGGAGGATCCGGCGGATGAGCATGACCTGGACCATGTTGACAAGCTTGAGCTTCTTGTTCACCAGCCTCTGGATACAGGCTTGGAGTCCGGTCAGCTCCTCTGAATCACCCCAGGTCAGGCCGCTCTCCTTCCAAGAGGAGAGCCGCGTGGGGATTCTAGATCTAAATTCGGGGGCCGCTGCCCATCTAGGGTCACGCGGCTCGGTGATGTAGAACCACCCCGATAGCCATCCCTTGATGGTTTCCACGAAGGCACCCTCGAGCCAGAGGACGTTGGGTATCTTACCCAACATGGCACCTCCGCACTCCGCTTGAGTGCCCTTCACCACCTTCGGCTTGACGTTGAAGGTCTTGAGCCACAAGCCGAAGTGAGGCTGGATGCAGAGGAAGGCCTCGCACACGACGATAAACACCGAGATGTTGAGGATGAAGTTTGGCGCCAGATCGTGGAAATCCAGGCCGTAATAGTACATGAGCCCCCGGACAAAGGGATATAATGGGAAGCCCAGTCCGCGGAGAAAGTGGGGAAGGAATACGACCCTCTCATGGGGCCTGGGGGTGGGGATGAGCTGCCCCTCGTCGGGCAGCCGGTGCGCGATGTCGCCGGACAGATATCCAGCACTGCGCAGTCTTTCGATGTGCTCTTCCGTAACGGAGGAGGTCATCCACTTGCCTCCCGCTCCATACATGGCTGGGGAAGGTTGAGACAAGATGTGTGGGCTTGGGCGCTGGAGCTCGAGTGCGCGGAGATGGATAAGCAAAGGAGGAAGAAGGCGTAGGTGAAAGGGTGGATCCTAATCCCCTTATATATGGGCGGACGAAGTCTATGCGTCCCCCACCAGCCTGGTAAAACTCGCTTATCTCCCAAGCGCCACCATCAATGGCGCGGTTGGTTTACCCACGTCCGTATTGATGAGAATCCCAGAATAAGGGGGAACACGATCTCTGCTTTGACAAGACGTGCCAAGGAAACCGCTTCGCTAAATGCGCTGAGGTGGTAAAGTAAAAAACGATTCAAGTAATGGCTTGGTAGTGGTGTGACGTCATGCCGCAAAAAACGTCAGCAGATTGAACTTGTGTATATATTATTCTCTCTACGGTGGAATGTGGAATTTATTTTGCAGAGTCGGACACTATCCTGGTGTTCACAATCTTCTACGAATTATTCGGAGGAGGAACCCTCCTTGCAATGCCGAACAATATGCGCGCCGGACTCATCGTCATTGAAGCCTGGTTCAGGGGCTACTGAGGGAGTGCCGGATTAGGGGGTGTCCGGATAGCCGGACTATCATCATCGGCCAAACTATCATCGGCCGGACTATCATCATCGGCCGGACTACAAGACTATGAAGATACAAGATTGAAGACTTTGTCCCGTGTCCGGAGGGGACTTTCCTTGGCGTGGAAGGCAAGCTTGGCGATACGGATATGTAAATCTCCTACCATTGTAACCGACTCTATGTAACCCTAGACCTCTCCGGTGTCTATATAGACCGGATGGCTCTAGTCCGTAGGACACAACAACAACCATTACAATCATACCATAGGCTAGCTTCTAGGGTTTAGCCTCCTTGATCTCGTGGTAGATCCACTCTTGTAACATCCACAATATCAATATCAATCAAGCAGGATATAGGGTTTTACCTCCATCAAGAGGGCCCGAACCTGGGTAAAACATCGTGTCCCTTATCTCCTGTTACCATCCGCCTAGGCGCACAGTTCAGGACCCCCTACCCGAGATCTGCCGGTTTTGACACCGACAGTATGCCTTTTGGTTTATGTAATGCACCTGCTACATTTCAAAGATGCATATTGGCTATATTCTCTGATTTTTGTGAAAAGATTGTTGAGGTTTTCATGGATGATTTTTCTGTATATGGAACTTCTTTTGATGATTGCTTGAGCAACCTTGATCGAGTTTTGCAGAGATGCGAAGAAACTAATCTTGTCTTGAATTGGGAGAAGTGCCACTTTATGGTTAATGAAGGTATTGTCTTGGGGCATAAAATTTCTGAAAGAGGTATTGAGGTTGATAAAGCTAAAGTTGACGCTATTGAAAAGATGCCATGTCCCATGGACATTAAAGGTATAAGAAGTTTTCTTGGTCATGCCGGTTTTTATAGGAGGTTCATTAAAGACTTCTCTAAAATTTCTAGGCCTCTGACTAACCTCTTACAAAAAGATATTCCTTTTGTCTTTTATGATGATTGTGTAGAAGCATTTGAAATACTTAAGAAAGCTTTGATTTCTGCACCTATTTTTCAGCCACCTGATTGGAATTTACCCTTTGAAATTATGTGTGATGCTAGTGATTATGTTGTAGGTGCTGTTCTAGGAAAAAGAGTTGATAAGAAACTAAATGTTGTCCAATATGCTAGTAAAACTCTAGATAATGCCCAGAGAAATTATGCTACTACTGAAAAAGAATTTTTAGCAGTTGTATTTGCTTGTAATAAGTTCAGACCTTACATTGTTGACTATACAGTAACCGTTCACACTGATCATGCTGCTATTAAATATCTTATGGAAAAGAAAGATGCTAAACCTAGACTTATTAGATGGGTTCTCTTACTACAAGAATTTGATATGCATATTATTGATAGAAAGGGAGGTGAGAACCCCATTGCAGACAACTTGTCTAGGTTAGAAAATGTTCTTGATGACCCACTACGTATTGATGATAGCTTTCCTGATGAACAATTAGCTATCATAAATGCTTCTCGTACTGCTCCAAGGTATGTTGATTATGCTAATTACATTGTTGCCAAATTTATACCACCTAGTTTCATATACCAGCAAAAGAAAAAGTTTTTCTATGATTTAATACATTACTTCTGGGATGACCCACACCTTTATAAAGAAGGAGTAGATGGTGTTAATTGACGTTGTGTACCTGAGCATGAACATGAACAGATCATACGCAAGTGTCACTCCGAGGCTTATGGAGGACACTACGCTGGAGATAGAACTGCACATAAGGTATTGCAATTCGGTTTTTATTGGCCTACTCTCTTCAAAGATGCCCGTAAGTTTGTCTTGTCTTGCGATGAATGTCAAAGAATTGCTAATATTAGTAGACGTCAAGAAATGCCTATGAATTATTTACTTGTTATTGAACCATTTGATGTTTGGGGCTTTGATTATATGGGACCGTTTCCTTCCTCTAATGGGTATACACATATTTTAGTTGCTGTTGATTACGTTACTAAGTGGGTAGAAGCTATTCGAACTAGTAGTGCTGATCATAACACCTCTATTAAGATGCTCAAAGAAGTTATTTTTCCGAGGTTTGGAGTCCATAGATACTTAATGACTGATGGTGGTTCACATTTTATTCATGGTGCTTTCTGTAAAATGCTTGCTAAATATGATGTTAATCATAGGATTGCATCTCCATATCACCCACAGTCTAGTGGCCAAGTAGAACTGAGTAATAGAGAGCTCAAATTAATTTTTCAAAAGATTGTTAATAGATCCAGAAAGAATTGGTCCAAGAAACTTGATGATGCATTACGGGTCTATAGAACTGCATATAAAAATCCTATGGGTGTGTCTCCTTATAAAATGGTTTATGGAAAAGCTTGTCATTTACCTCTCGAACTAGAACATAAGGTGTATTGGGCCATTAAAGAGCTCAATTATGATTTCAAACCTGCCGGTGAGAAGAGGCTATTTGACATTAGCTCACTTGATGAATGGAGAACTCAAGCCTATGAGAATGCCAAACTGTTTAAAGAAAAAGCCTATGAGAATGCCAAACTGTTTAAAGAAAAAGTTAAAAGATAGCATGACAAAACGATACAAAAACGTGAGTTTAATGTAGGTGATTATGTTTTGCTATACAACTCTCGTTTAAGATTTTTTGTAGTAAAACTTCTCTCTAAATGGGAAGGCCCTTATGTTATCGAGGAGGTCTATTTCAGTGCCATAAAAATCAACAACTTCGAAGGCACAAATCCAAAGGTGGTGAACGGTTAAAGGATCAAACATTATATCTCAGGTAATCCCATACATGTTGAAACCAATGTTATGGAAACCATAACCCCGGAGGAATACATAAGGGACACTTTCCAGAACGTTTCAAACTCCGAAAAGGAATAGGTATGTGGTATGGTAAGTAAACCGACTCCAAAATAGTTCTAATAGCAATTTTTCTCTGTTTTGGAATATTTAAGAAAATAGGAAAATGAGAAGTAGTCCGGGGAGGACACGAGGCATCCATGAGAGTGGAGGACGCGACCTACCCCCCTGGGCACGCGCCCTGCCTCGTGGGCACCTCGTTTGCTCTCCGGACTCTGTTTTCTTGCAGGATACTTCTTTTGGTTAGTAAAAATTCATTATATAATCTCCCGAAGGTTTGACCATCGTACCATGCAAATATCCTCTGTGTTTGTTTTGAGTTGTTTCTGTAGCAGATTTGGAGCAAGATGTCATCTCAGGATTCCGACGGAGAGAGCTATGTCTCACATTTCATTGCTGAACCAAAGACTTATGGGGATCTATCTCCATGTGGTCAAACTATGGATGATGAGGAGGATGCTCATTTGATGAGGATTAATGATTCAAGTCAAGAGGAGTAGGATGTCCCTCTATCTCAACCTGGGGATATGCACATGAAGTTCAAGAAGTCTAGTCTCCCTAAGAGGGCTAAACTGTCTAACAACCAATCTATTCCTTCTCGTTTTTGGCAGAGAAGCAAAGGAGATTTATATGACAAGATCTTGAAGCTGGAATCGGAGGTCGATGATTTAAAGGAGGAAATTGCTCTCCTCAATTACAATATGAAGAAGCAGAGGGCACAATTGTCATCATCAACAACTCTACCATCACCACCTCCGAAGAAAGAGGCATAAATACATGGGTATGGGCACTCCGCCTGCCAAGCTTGGGGGAGGTGCCCCGATATCGTATCACCATCAAACTCCTATCTTTATCTTTTTCTTAGTTTGATCCTTTTGGTAATCTCTTGATCTGTTAGAATAAAGTTTTAGTTTGATTTAGTTTTGAGTTTTGCTTTATGATCCTTCTATGTAATCGAGTCCATGAGCTATATATATAATAAAGATTAGTGTTGAGTCAAGGTCTTGATTACCTTGTTATGATCTTGAGGGAATTAAAGAAAAAAGAGAGAAATAAAAGAAATAACGAGATCATATTGATCTTATGGAGAGTAATGACTTCACATATAAAGAGTATGGTGAATAAAAGTTGTTGAGAGTTGACAAACATAGTTTTGGTCATCGTTGCAATTAATAGGAAGTAATAAAGAAAGAGAGTCTCACATATAAATATACTATCTCAGACATCTTTTATGATTGTGGGCACTCATTAAAATATGACATGCTAAAAAGTTGATGTTGGACAAGGAAGACAACGTAATGGGTTATGTTTTCTTATATCCAAAATAAAGTATATTGTCATGGATCATCCAACATGTTGAGCTTTCCTTTCCCCCTCATGCTATCCAAATTCTTTGCACCAAATAGAGATACTACTTGTGCTTCCAAATATCCTTAAACCCAGTTTTCCATGAGAGTCCACCATATCTACCTATTGAGTAAGATCCTTCAAGTAAGTTGTCATTGTTACAAGCAATAAAAATTGCTCTTTAAATAGGTATGATTTATTAGTGTGGAGAAAATAAGCTTTATACAATCTTGTGATATGGGAGTAATAAAAGCGACGAACTGCATAATAAAGGTCCATATCACAAGTGGCAATATAAAGTGACGTTCTTTCGCATTAAGATTTTGTGCATCCAACCATAAAAGCACATGACAACCTCTGATTCCCTCTGCGAAGGGCCTATCTTTTATTTTTGTCTTATGCCTTATGCAAGAGTCATGGTGATCTTCACCTTTCCTTTTTACATTTTATCCTTTAGCAAGCACATTGTGTTGGAAATATCCTGGTATATATATCCAATTGGATGTAAGTTATCATAAACTATTATTGTTGACATTACCCTTGAGGTAAAAGGTTGGGAGGCAACACTATAAGCCCCTATCTTTCTCTGTGTCCGAATTAAAACTCCATACCCATAAGTATTGCATGAGTGTTAGCAATTGTGAAAAACTAAATGATAGTTGAGTATGCGGACTTGCTGAAAAGCTCTTATACTGACTCTTTCCGATGTTATGATAAATTGCAATTGCTTCAATGACCGAGATTATAGTTTGTTAGTTTTTAATGAAGTTTCTGATTCATACTTGACACTGTGAATAGATTGTTACTTTAGCATAAGAAATCATATGAAAATATATATTTATATATGTTGTTGTTTCAAGAATGATCATGATGCCCTCCTGTCCGTATTTTATTTTATCGACACCTCCATCTCTAAAACATGTGGACATATTTTTTGATTTCTGCTTCCGCTTGAGGACAAGCGAGGTCTAATCATAGGGGAGTTGATACGTCCATTTTGCATCATGCTTTGATATTGATATTTATTGCATTATGGGCTATTATTACACATTATATCACAATACTTATGCATTTTCTCTCTTATCTTACAAGGTTTACATGAAGAGGGAGAATGCCGGCAGCTGGAATTCTAGGCTGCAAAAGGAGCAAATATTAGAGACCTATTCTGCACAACTCCAAAAGTCCTGAAACTTCACAGAGGCATGTTTTGGAATTAATAAAAAATACTAGAGAAAGAATCAACAGAGGGGGCCCACACCCTGGCCACGAGGGTGGGGGTGCGTCGTACCCCCTGGGCGCGCCCCCTGTCTTGTGGGCCCCCTGGTAGGCCTCTGGTGCCCATCTTTTGCTATATGAAGTATTTCACCCTGGAAAAAATCATAAGAAAGCTTTCGGGACGAAGCACCGCCGTCTCGAGGCGGAACCAATCTAGGGCTCCGAATGAGCTGTTTTGCCGGGGAAACATCCCTCCAGGAGGGGGAAACCGTCACCATCATCATCACCATTGATCCTCTCATCGGGAGGGGGTCAACCTCCATTAACATCTTCACCAGCACCATCTCCTCTTAAACCCTAGTTCATCTCTTGTATCCGATCTTTGTCTCAAAACCTCAGATTGGTACCTGTGTGTTGCTAGTAGTGTTGATTACTCCTTGTAGTTGATGCTAGTTGGTTTATTCGGTGGAAGATTATATGTTCAAATCCTTAATGCATATTAATACCCCTCTGATTATGAACATGAATATGATTTGTGAGTAGTTACATTTGTTCCTGAGGACATGGGAGAAGTCTTGCTATAAGTAGTCATGTGAATTTGGTATTCGTTTGATATTTTGATGAGATGTATGTTGTCTCTCCTCTAGTGGTGTTATGTGAACGTCGACTACATGACACTTCATCATTGTTTGGGCCTAGAGGAAGGCATTGGGAAGTAATAAGTAGATGATGGGTTGTTAGAGTGACAGAAGCTTAAACCCTAGTTTATGCGTTGCTATGTAAGGGGCTGATTTGGATCCATATGTTTCATGCTATGCTTAGGTTTACCTTAATTCTTCTTTCGTAGTTGCCGATGCTTGCAAGAGGTGTTAATTATAAGTGGGATGCTTGTCCAAGGAAGAGCAGTACCCAAGCACCGGTCCACCCACATATCAAATTATCAAAGTAACGAACGCGAATCATATGAGCATGATGAAAACTAGCTTGACAATAATTTCCATGTGTCCTCGGGAGCGCTGTCCTTTATATAAGAGTTTGTCCAGGCTTGTCCTTTGCTACAAAATGGATTGGGCCACCTTGCTGCACCTTGTTTACTTTTGTTACTTGTCACTTGTTACGAATTACCTTATCACAAAACTATCTGTTACCGATAACTTCAATGCTTGCAGAGAATACCTTACTAAAAACCGCTTGTCATTTCCTTGTGCTCCTTGTTGGGTTCGACACTCTTACTTATTGGAAGGACTACGATAGATCCCCTATACTTGTGGTTCATAAGTATACCATAGTTTTCCCGAAAAAAATAGTATACCATAGTTAAAAACTAAAATTATATGTTCTTCCCGTTTATTAGTGATATTTTTAAAATCGGCAACACAACTTATCCAGTTATGTGTCCGTATGCGATGGATTTTTTCAAAATAATTCTACCACGACCCGGGGTCGTCGGATATGGATCAATGCTATAGGGCTTTAAATTCGGTGCATTTACAAAGTTGACATGTGGACAGCCGTCGGATGCATGGTGCCACAAAGTCTGATGTCATACAAAGAAACAGTGACATGGAGTAATTGTGCCAGCCGATGGATTTTTTGGACAGCTCGTTTTTACAAACATATAAATTCAAAAAATAATACAATGCATGGACGAGGCAATGTAAAAAATCGTAGGTGAAAAGTAAAGTTGATCAATACACAGGTAGACAGGAATAAATGAAGCTTTTAATAGACCAGCAAGGTAGGTTCAAACAGTGGGTTGGAATATTTTATTTCATTGCAAATCGAAATTCACAATAAGTTTCCTTCACTTCAATGAACACTGGCCTACTAGTAAAGCTTCGGAATGAGATCCAGTGACTTGCTTGAGGCGAGTCACCAATGAATAGTAACTGTAACATTCTCCCTTTCTGGACCATTCGATCAAGAATCAGTGGTCAGATCAACATGAACAACACCCTCTAAAGAGTGCGCGTCTACAGTATGTAGCTACAGTGCATGTCTACAGGGACGTTGTCCTGTGTGTTGTACAATGATATCTGGTACAGTGCCTGATTTGGGTTGTTCAATTCCGATCCAACGGCCATGTGACATGGTGACTTGCTAGAGGCAAGTCACCGAATCTCTGTCCTAAAGCTTCATATGTAGAGCAGAGGCGTTTCTGGGGTCATAGCGCTTTGATCAAGAGACTAGCTTGAAACAGGGGTGCTTTAGCTTAACTTGACAATGAGAAGCATCTAACAGTGAGAACGAAGGTGGGAGAGCGAGATTGAAGGTAAGAATGGATCGGAATGGTATGATATGCAATTGTGAGGATGATCCATGTTTTTAAGAACTTTCAAGAGGAGGAAGATGACCGTTACAACGAGGAGGAGAATGCTGTTGTGAGGAAGAGAGGAACGTGCGCATTTACATCAGTTAGGTGCTTGGAAGTTGGAAGGGGAGGACAGAAACTCGTCTGGACAAGGACAGGAAACGCGTGCACTATTAGGCTGATATACGGACCAGTGAGAAATGAATACTAAATAAGAAGAGGTGTGAATACGAAGCAGCTAATATAGTGAGTGAGAATCCCGATGCTAGTGGATGGGAGCGATTGCAGTGAGCGTAGTCGCCGAGTGCTCCTATGCAATTTCCGTAAGATCACACATATCTAGGTAAAATAGATGATGTGGCAAACAATAAATGAAGAAAGAGAGGCATATGATAATATAGCTAGTCTTACTATTAGTATGAGTAACATCACACATCACACATATCAAGGCAAGATGAGTTTATAGCCTAATAAATGAAATGTTGCATGTTACAACACATATGTTATTTCCCACTATAGAGGTAGTAAGATAGGCATGTTACTAGTCTAAATTACTCCCGTTGTAGCTAGTCTACTAGGCGGTGCCGTCGTGCTCCGCTATCCCAAGCGTGCCCCTGTCGTCCTGTTCATCACCTGACCCTAGGTCTCACCACATAGATCTCCATGCTCATCCACATATTTACTACAGTACTGAGAGCTACTAGTACTAAAGAATGATGTGTTTAGGCTTGTCATAGTGGGGAGTATCATATACTAGTATCATGCATATGATACTAGTGTATGATACTACATCCATAGTGCATAGTATCATATATTAGTATCATAAGTGGTCTCATTTTATTGCCATGCATGACACATAGTAGCATCACATTTATTATGTTACGGTATTTACCTATGTTACTATAACCATCTCTCTCTTCTTTAATTAACTGCCACATAAGCATGTTTGTAAGTCCCAAGTACATGATACTACTTATGTTACCCCCACTGTGGCCAGCCTTAGAGGAGAGGAAGCGGGATGGTTCAGTATTGTTTGATGTTTTGATGCCTGACACGAGGTACTATTTTTCTCTATCGAAAACAGGGGATACTAGTAGGGACAGAGAGGATTCGTGGCACCAAGTCCTTCGCGTGTTCTTTTATTTTTGGCTTTCAGTTTTCAAACTTTTATACCTTTTGAACGAAAAGTCCAAATTAAGTTATGTTTTCATATTCATGTTTCTCGTGAGGGGGGCTTTCAAATAATAATCATTTTGAATATGTTTAGATGGATTTAAAATAATTGCTAAATTTCAACTCTTGAAGTTTAGTACGAGCGACCAATAAAATCATGATTTTTGTGCCTAGGACCGACAAAAAGGTGTCTTAAAATTTTATCAATGAAACAAGGTAAAAGTGAGAGAGAAACCACATGTTTCAGTTGAAAAATCGTAAGCTTCAGCAGCCAAAACTTAAAATTTGTTGTACCCTCATGCGGGACGAAACTACTTTGTGGATCGCGAGGCAATCGAACGGGCAGGCAGGCCATGGCAAGTCTGTGCCCCTACGAATTTCCGAGAAAGTAGGATCAATCTTTTTTTGCGAATACATAAAACTTGCGTATCAATTCATTGATAGTAGAAGTTAAGAGTGAATACAAGCGGTGGTACAACACATGACACGAATGCAGAGGCGTATACATGGTGCACCGAGAGGAGACATGGGATGCTCAACCCAGATAGAGACACAACACATCTAAACTCGTCGCCCTGGAGGCAACCCAAATCAAACCAACATGACGACCAACATCTCTAAATCTACTGTCGAGGACACCGCGAATAAACAAGGTAGCACCTTCACGAAGGAGCACGACGCCGAGACGCCATCGCCACCTGATCCGAATAACCATATCTAGGGTTTTCCCTGATGCTCGAAGAGGGGCATATATGAAGACCATGACAGCGCCTCCAAGAAGGGGACGGAACCCGCAGGCGTCGCGTTGCCATCATCGAAAGGTTGAGAAAGGATTTCTCCTTGGCTAGAGTCTGAGCAATCCCAAGCCATCGGAGCAAACTTCAGAGAAGAGAAAGCCAAGTAGTCAGTTTAGACTGTCATTGCAGGAAGAGGAGCTACGCCAACTGCCAAAGGAGGCATCGAACTTCGCCGGATGTGTGAGCTATAGATCATGTAGAATGGGGGATGGGGTATGAAGGTGGGCGAGGTTGGGCGGTTGGGTGGAAGGAGAGGTGGCACAGGGGAGGCGAAGGTGGCCAAAGACCCGTACAACCAAGGATCTGGAGAGGACCGTAGATCCAGGCCGTCAGGACCGAAGCGGCAGGGACGCCGATGCGCCAAAGGAGCCGGAATAAGATGCATCTCTAGGGACGCACCGAAGCCGGAGTCGCGCCGGGATGGACATCGGCCAACAAAGGGAAACTGCATGGAGTTTTGCGGAGGTACCAAGATGCCGCCAAGCCGAAGGAACTGGAAGAGACGCAGCTCACGCGAGAGGACCAGATCTAGAACCATGCTGGCCGACCATGGACATGGACAGGGAAGGAGCATGCAAGTCCAAGAAAGGCAGGGCCAAAGCCGCACCTGTAGGATGGGATGCGCGCGAGAGGAATGCACGCCAGCCGTGCTCCCGAGCGGGCTTGCTGCTAGAGCAGCCGCCACCGGGCAACCAAGCCACCGGGACCCGTAGCTCGGTGTAATGCCCCGAGACCGACGCTCCAGAAGACTTCCAGCTATTCCGAGTTTCGCAGTGTGTTTTATTTGCTTGTTGCATTGCATCATGTCATCTCTTGCATTGAATCATGTCATCATGCCATCATATCATTAATTTTTTATAACTCTTCTAAATAAATCGTATGGATTTTTTTCGATCCATTTAAATCGAGGGAATTCACTTGTGATTTCTCTTTATAACATATTAAAGCCTCTCAATATTATTAGAGAGCTACAGTAAATATTCCATTTTTGGAATTAACCATAACCCACTTGCAAAATATCCCATGCCTTTGTTATCTCAATTCTTGGTCTCCAACCTTGCCATAATTTCTTTCATCATTTTCCGGAGCTCCACCAAAAATCCGAACATTTTTGGACCTTCCTTTTACCAAGTCCTAGTTCAAACCCATTTGAATTAAATTCAAATGAGTTTGAATTTAAATCTTTCAATCGTGGCCTTTCTATTTTTCTTGGAACAAGTGTATTTTTGCGAGTTCGGAAAATAATCCCCGTGTCCAACTTCTTCCTCTAACCTCCTTTTCTTTCCTTTCTCATCTCTGTTTTTTCCCCTTTCTTTTAGTAGTGAGAGAGATTCCAGCCCAACCGGCCTCTCAAGGCCCAGCTGACCCCTCTAACCCTAGCCCGACCTCCTCTCTCTCGATCCATCCCTCCTCTCGTTCCCCCCTCCGCCGCCAGCCACTCGTCCCGCTCGGATCGTCCTCGATCCCCATCTCTCCCTCCTCTCGATCTCTCCCTCTCCCTCGCTCGTGCCCCCCATCCGCTCAGAAAGACAGAGGAGCAGAGCCCCGCTTCCTCGCG
>NC_041383.1:93476582-93500726 GCF_002162155.2 Triticum dicoccoides
GATCCCCATCTCTCCCTCCTCTCGATCTCTCCCTCTCCCTCGCTCGTGCCCCCCATCCGCTCAGAAAGACAGAGGAGCAGAGCCCCGCTTCCTCTCGCCTCCGCCTCCGCCCAAGGCCTCGCCCTTCCTTCTCCCCGCGCCCCCATTGCCACCCATCGCATCGAGCTCACCCGCAGCCATCTTCGCCGGCCGCCCGCACCACCGCCTCGCCCCTCTCAGCCTCCTGCGCCCGTGCCCCTCCTTTGCCTCGTCTATGTTTCCGGCCGCCGACAGCGAGCAGCTCCGTCGGAGCTCGTCCCCGAGCGCGCCCAACCTCCTCCCTCGCCCGTGGCCTCCTCCTCGTCGCCTCTGCGTGCGACCCTGCTCCCGCGCGCCTCCTCGGCCGCGCGACTCCTCCACCAAGCAGCCCGACGTGCCCCGTCGGTCGCCTGACCACCCCTTCCCTCGCCCGTCTCCGGCTAGGTCCGAGGCCTAGGGACCGGGTCCTCCTCATCTCGGCCATCCCCGTCGTCTGCCCCGCGCACCGCCCTGTGGCTTCGCCTCCCGCAACCCCGCGGCGTCGCCTCGCCCTTGTCCCGCGTTGCCTCTGCCAGCCCTGTGCTGCTGTTTGCATCCGCAAAGACCCGAGGCATGTGTGCTCCAGTGCCAGTTTCGGGGACGACGAGTACCTCTACGATGACCCTGGATGTCTACGAGCGTCAAGTACCACTACAACCCATGTTCGACTACGTGGATTCGCCAAGTACTACGACCACCGCGTTCCATTTCGTTACTGTCAAGGCCGAGAGGACGCCAAGTACCATGAAGACGAGGACCCGTGTACAACTACCGTCGACCTAAACAACTACGAAAACGTGTACAACTACTGTCGCCACGTGAACAACGACTTCCACTACGCCGTGTACGACTACTTCCCACGATGATCCGTGAACGTCTACCTCCACTACGGCCCGTGAACGACTACTTCCCTCGACGACTCGAACCGCTCCGAAAACACACGCTTCGAAGGTATAACGCCGAGACGACGCCCGTGACTTAATGCATGTGTTGAATGAGATGCATCGTTTGCTCCGTGATCGAATCGTCCTTGCAATGCCCCTCTTTTGTCGTGCCACCGTCCCGTGGGAACCCGGAAGTCGGGATCACCCCACCATCTTGCATGACTCGCTCACTTCCTTTTGCACCGGTATCTCTGTAAGCTAGCGGAACTGATATGTTGCCGTGGCATCATTTTCCGTTTCATCGCCGTGGCACCTTTTTTGTTCCGCCATGGTGACCAAATGCTTCATAACATGCTCATGTCAACATTTTCTTAAAAAAATGCATAAACTTGCATATGTCATCCGCATCATGATAACATCAATTAAAATGTTTAAAATTGTTGCTTGCTTTAAATTGCTAAGTAACATATGGGGATTTTCCGGAATTGTTATTTGTTGTTTCCGGCCTCATTTAAACTTGCCTAAATAGTTAGTTTACTTATGTTTCACCTCTTGCCATGGTTATCAACATTCAATATTGTTGGGTACATAAACGAGATCGAACTAAATAACTTGTTGTGGTGTTTCGTCAATATGCAACTCGTTGCATATTGAGCTCCACTTAATTTGTAGGATTGTTTGTGCACTTTCCCATGCCATGCATATTTAAACCGGACATGCATCATACTTGTTTGCGCATCATGCCATGTTTATGTGATGTTTGTTTACTATGTTGTTTGTTTCTTTCCGGGTTGCTTCTCTCGTTAGCTTCGGTTTCGTTCCGGAGTTGTGAGGATTCGTTCGACTTCGTCCGTTTGTCTTCTTCATGGACTCTTTCTTCTTCCTTGCGGGATCTCAGGCAAGATGATCATACCCTCGAAATCACTACTATCTTTGCTATGCTAGTTTGCTCGCTCTTTTGCCATGCCAATGCTACGATGCCTACCATTTGCTTGTCAGCCTCCCAAATTGCCATGTCAAACCTCTAACCCACCATGTCCTAGCAAACCGTTGATTGGCTATGTTACCGCTTTGCTCAGCCCCTCTTATAGCGTTGTTAGTTGCAGGTGAAGATTGAAGTTTGTTCCTTGTTGGAACATGGAGATGTTGTTCCTTGTTGGAACATGTTTACTTGTTGGGATATCACTATATATCGTATTTAATTAATGCATCTATATACTTGGTAAAGGGTGCAAGGCTCGGCCTTATGCCTGGTGTTTTGTTCCACTCTTGCCACCCTAGTTTCCGTCATATCGGTGTTATGTTCCCGGATTTTGCGTTCCTTACGCGGTTGGGCTATAATGGGAACCCCTTGACAGTTCGCCTTAAGTAAAGCTTCTCCAGCAATGCCCAACATTGGTTTTACCATTTGCCACCTAGCCTTTTCTTTCCCTTGGGTTCCGCAGACTCAAGGGTCATCTTTTTTTAACCCCCCCCCCGGGCCAGTGCTCCTCTGAGTGTTGGTCCGAACTAGAGTCCTGTGCAGCGCCCCCTCGGGGAAACTCGAGGTTTGGTTTTAGTTGTATGGAGCGCTCATCTGAGTGTGCCCTGAGAAAGAGATATGTGCAGCTCCTATCGGGATTTGTCGGCACATTCGGGCGGTGTTGCTGGTTTAGTTTTACCCTGTCGAAATGTCTTGTTGTACCGGGATACCGAGTCTGATCGGAGTGTCCCGGGTGGAGGTCTATTCCTTCGTTGACCGCGAGAGCTTGTCATGGGCTAAGTTGGGACACCCCTGCAGGGATTTGAACTTTCGAAAGCCGTGCCCACGGTTATGGGCAGATGGGAATTTGTTAACGTCCGGTTGTAGAAAACCCGAAGTTGACCTTAATTAAAATACATCAACCGTGTGTGTAACCGTGATGGTCTCTTTCCGGCGGAGTCCGGGAAGTGAACACGGTGTTGGAGTTATGCTTGACGTAGGTTGCTATAGGATCACTTCTTGATCATACTTTTATCGACCGTGCTTTGCCTTCTCTTCTCGCTCTCATTTGCGTATGTTAGCCACCATATATGCTAGTCGCTTGCTGCAGCTCCACCTCATTACTCCATCCTTCCTATAAGCTTAAATAGTCTTGATCTCGCGGGTGCGAGATTGCTGAGTCCCCGTGGCTCACAGATACTTCCAAAACCAGTTTGCAGGTGCCTATGTTACCGAACAGGTGACGCAACCAAGCTCAAGGAGGAGCTCGATGAAGATCTTGCCCTTTGTGTTGTTTCGTTCTAGTTGATCAGTAGTGGAGCCCAGTTGGGGTCGATCGGGGACCTTTGTCGCATTTGGGGTTCTTCTTTTATTTTGGTTCCGTAGTCAGACCTTGATTGTATCTGGATGATGTAATGCTTTATTCATGTAATTGTGTGAAGTGGCGATTGTAAGCCAACTATGTATCTATTTCCCTTATGTATTACATGGGTTGTGTGAAGATTACCTCACTTGCGACATTGCTTTCAATGCGGTTATGCCTCTAAGTCGTGCTTCGACACGTGGGAGATATAGCCGCATCGAGGGCGTTATAAGTTGGTAATCAGAGCCTTCCCCGACCTTAGGAGCCCCACTGCTTGATCATTTTTAGCGGCCGAGTTGTGTCTAGAAAAATATTTTGAGTCATTTAGGATTATATATATCGGAGAGTTAGGAATTATTTTTACTCCCCAGTCTCTTCAGCGCTCTAGTAAGGCATCCTGACGTAGAGTTTTGACTCTTCTCTTCTCAAATTTCACTAAATTTTTTTTAGGATCACGCGGGTATCTTGGAATCGTTCCGATGGTTTTATGATGAGAACATTATCTTGGTGCCTCCTGTCAGGGGTTTAGTGGAAGTGTCCCGGGGAGTTGAGCTCTGAGGTGTTGTCGCCATAATTTTATCGTTGCAGTTCTGGAATACCTGAGTTTAGTACGCCGACATCGAAAATCTCTTTTATGCAGTTCGTTGGTGAGATAACCCCGATAACCCAGTACTGAGGTGAGTACGGGAGTATTGCCATAACTTGTATAATGGATTTTTTTCGAAGGTTGAGGTAGATGATTTCCGAAGGTTTCTTGGTTATGTGTTGAAGGATGGATACAACTGGATGTAGGATTTGCTAGTTTTGGGTGAGATATTATGCTTCCCCTGTATCCCCAACACCTGATTGCATAACCGGAAAATTTTGGAGGTTTCATAGGTGGGTATTCAAGTAGCTCTTAGGACATCTTTCCGACAGATGTATGATTTGAAATTGGGGTTCAACGTCTAGTGGTCCGCCTATTCACGGTTGAATTTTACAGTGGTCTCGTTGTGTCTTAAAGAGTCCTTGGCTATGCCGACTTGGGGACGCTTCGTATGTCATGTGCACTGCCTTGTACATGATGGTGCTGTACGATCGAGCCCGTGTAGGCCCCACCACGAAAACTTCGGACGAAATCTCTATCATATGTTTGCTCCGGCTTATTCTGCAAGCCAACCCTTTGTTTTTGTTTTGAGTTGTGGTATTCGAGTTGCTTCAGTGTCAAGTGTTGATTCCATACCTTTCTTAAATGGTGTTCTCATACTCCAATGTAAATACCAATCCTTCATGATCATTGATGTTGTTATGTTAATCCTTTTTAATTGGTGTGCTTCTCTTCAAGTGGATCTGATCATTTCAATATCTACAATATCAACTCAAGTCTTCTCAACGGCGTTCGTTTCATCCATCTCCAGTTGCCTTTGTTTTTCCCACCCTCCCTCTCTTTGTTTCTTCGAGGACCCAGATTTCTTTATCAAGTATCCTTTTATTCTTGTGAAGTCTCACCATTCTTTTCCGTCAATATTCTTATCCGGTGATTCTCATGAAGATCGTAACGGAGCTTCAAGTTATCATTCTTTGTCTTTTCTCTTCTCCGGTGGATTCAAGTCAAGATTTGTCGATTATATCCCCTTTTTCTCATTTCAAATACCTTCTCTTGACGGTGCTCCTCATATTTATTCATTTCTCGCTATTCTATTGTTCCGGAGTGCTCAAGATATCTCGAAGATTCGTGTTTCCACTCTACTTTCATTCAAGTTCTTTCGAGGATGTTCCCTCATTCAAGCCATTTAACTCAACTAGTGCAGCCTCTCTTTTAAATCGTTCAACGGTGTTTTCTTTTGAGTGGGCCCTAACCCACAGGTCTTTTTCCAGGATCTTACCTGACTCTTCTTATTTTCCCGAAGGTATTCTGAAAATTCTTTTCGAAGTTTGACGTAAGAATGATTTATCATCAGTCAAATGTTTTCTCCAAGATCTTTCAAATTCTCTTCAACGTTGGCTCAACCTCTTCGTTTGGATTCTTCCAGAGTGTCTAAATAATTCTTGGTGGTGTTTCTCATCGTCATTCTCAGATATTGAAGACCGATGAAGACTTTTCCTCCATATCTATCCGCTCTCTCAGAGATTCGTGATTCTAGCTTGTTGCCATCCTCTCATAATTATTTGCGATTGTGAGATATTCTTTTTATCCATCCGGTGTAAATTCAGGAGTCTTTTCAGTTTGATTCTCTGAAGGCCATTATTTCGGGATTATTCATTCTCAGCTTTCAGTTATCACTCTCCAATTTTACCGGTGCATCAAGTGATCTCTAATCAGCTCGTGATCTCTGCGCTCTCATGTATCTAAATCCTCTCAAGCATCCTCGTTCATTTGCAAATTCTTCCGGTGATTCGTTATCTTTTATTCGTTCTTTTCAATTCTTCCTGTGGTTCGTTCCAGAGTTTTCTTCCTTCGTGTATCATATCTATGTATTTGTTATTTCAATTCTACCGGTGGTTCGTTGAAGACCTTCTCAAGTTTTGATATATCTCTTTTAATCCTTTCTACGAGAATAAGTAGTATGCCAAATCCGTTGATTGTCATCAATTTAATTGGTGAAGGATAAGCATAACATAATTCTTATTCTTGTTCATCCAAGTGATTAATTCTTTATTCCGGAGGCCCTTCAAATTCACGGTTTCATTTGTTTCATCTTCTCTTTTTCCCGGAGTTCCAAGCTCTAATTATCACGGAGATTCATTTAAATCATTTCAAGTCTTCACCTTGTGTTTCCATCTTCTCTTGCCTTCCGTTTGAGCATTCTTTTGTTTAACGGAGTTCTTCGGGAAGGTTCTACATGTTGGTTCATAAAGGATTTAATTTCTTCTTGAAGTGTTCATCAAGATTCTTTTCTAAGAAACTCAAGCTTTCTTCATATTGTAATCCGGAGTGCGTTCTTTCTATCATATTATTGGAGGTGGTATTATGCCATTCTTGATAATTTGAGTTCATGTTTCATGATTCACTTGTTGTAAGGATGAGATATTTTAAATCCATCATTTTCTTCATTGGAATTATCTTGGGTTATATTCCACCTAAAGCCTTCCCTAAGGTTTGTTGCTATCTATGGTGCTTATAAATGATCCAAGTTTTCTCCTATCCTCTTGGTGAAAGAAGTTTTTCATCGCCTTGGCGCTCTCATTCAAATCAATGGTTTCCTTTAGTGGCCATTTGTCACCTCATAATGTTGAGATGTTTCAATAAGTCCACTACAAGCTTATTCTTTTCGTTGTTGGTTTTCTAACAACTCCGTTCAATCCTTCTTTTTAAGGAGGCTCTTTCAAATTCAATTGTGATAGAAGTTGTTATTCTCTTCTCTGTTCTCTCGATTTCACTCTTTCATTTGTCCCGAAGGCATTGTGATGTTTTCTTTGACCCATTATATCATTTTGGAGATCATGTTCTTTTCCTTACTTATCCATTTAACCGAAGTGTCGTATTTTCATTCGAGTTCTCTAATTTTATCAAGTTTTCCCTCCTTCCTCAACTGGAGAGCTGTCTGAAATCTTTCTTACCCCTTGTGCCATTCTTTCAATAGTTCCGGAGGCAGTGCGTTGTTCATTTCAACAAGTATCCTCTCATCTTGTCAAGTTCATGTTCTATTCCTTCCATGTTCAACCGGAGTGATGCCCGAATTCTTCCCCTCTCATCTTGTTTTAACCAGAGTGGTTCCAATTCCTTCTTGTCCATTGTACTCGTCATTCATAGCTTTGCAACCTCCAAGGTTCACATGGTGTTCCTTGTTTCTCTTTTCTACCGCAGTGCTCTCAATTGTGTTTAACTCCGTTGTGTTCTTTCTTTCAACTTTTCAACCTCTCAAGGTTCTTTGATTTCACTCATTGGTCGAAGAAGCAACTTAGTTTTACCTCCTCTCTTCCTCTTCCGTTTCCCTCCGGTGCCATTCTAGATCTCGGGACGAGATCCTCTCGTAGTGGTGGAGTGTTGTAACGCCCCGAGACCGACGCTCCAGAAGACTTCCAGCTATTCCGAGTTTCGCAGTGTGTTTTATTTGCTTGTTGCATTGCATCATGTCATCTCTTGCATTGCATCATGTCATCATGCCACCATATCATTAATTTTTTATAACTCTTCTAAATAAATCGTATGGATTTTTTTCGATCCATTTAAATCGAGGGAATTCACTTGTGATTTCTCTTTATAACATATTAAAGCCTCTCAATATTATTAGAGAGCTACAGTAAATATTCCATTTTTGGAATTAACCATAACCCACTTGCAAAATATCCCATGCCTTTGTTATCTCAATTCTTGGTCTCCAACCTTGCCATAATTTCTTTCATCATTTTCCGGAGCTCCACCAAAAATCCAAACATTTTTGGACCTTCCTTTTACCAAGTCCTAGTTCAAACCCATTTGAATTAAATTCAAATGAGTTTGAATTTAAATCTTTCAATCGTGGCCTTTCTATTTTTCTTGGAACAAGTGTATTTTTGCGAGTTCAGAAAATAATCCCCGTGTCCAACTTCTTCCTCTAACCTCCTTTTCTTTTCTTTCCCATCTCTGTTTTTTTCCCTTTCTTTTAGTAGTGAGAGAGATTCCAGCCCAACCGGCCTCTCAAGGCCCAGCTGACCCCTCTAACCCTAGCCCGACCTCCTCTCTCTCGATCCATCCCTCCTCTCGTTCCCCCCTCCGCCGCCAGCCACTCGTCCCGCTCGGATCGTCCTCGATCCCCATCTCTCCCTCCTCTCGATCTCTCCCTCTCCCTCGCTCGTGCCCCCCATCCGCTCAGAAAGACAGAGGAGTAGAGCCCCGCTTCCTCTCGCCTCCGCCTCCGCCCAAGGCCTCGCCCTTCCTTCTCCCCCGCGCCCCCATCGCCACCCATCGCATCGAGCTCCCCCGCAGCCATCTTCGCCGGCCGCCCGCACCACTGCCTCGCCCCTCTCAGCCTCCTGCGCCCGTGCCCCTCCTCTGCCTCGTCTCTGTTTCCGGCCGCCGACAGCGAGCAGCTCCGTCGGAGCTCGTCCCCGAGTGCGCCCAACCTCCTCCCTCGCCCGTGGCCTCCTCCTCGTCGCCTCTGCGTGCGACCCTGCTCCCGCGCGACTCCTCCACCAAGCAGCCTGACGTGCCCCGTCGGTCGCCTGACCACCCCTTCCCTCTCCCGTCTCCGGCTAGGTCCGAGGCCTAGGGACCGGGTCCTCCTCATCTCGGCCATCCCCGTCGTCTGCCCCGTGCGCCGCCCTGTGGCTTCGCCTCCCGCAACCCCGCGGCGTCGCCTCGCCCTTGTCCCGCGTTGCCTCTGCCAGCCCTGTGCTGCTGTTTGCATTCGCAAAGACCCGAGGCATGTGTGCTCCACTGCCAGTTTTGTGGACGACGAGTACCTCTACGATGACCCTGGATGTCTACGAGCGTCAAGTACCACTACAACCCATGTTCGACTACGTGGATTCGCCAAGTACTACAACCACCGCGTTCCATTTAGTTACTGTCAAGGCCGAGAGGACGCCAAGTACCATGAAGACGAGGACCCGTGTACAACTACCGTCGACCTAAACAACTACGAAAACGTGTACAACTACTGTCGCCACGTGAACAACGACTTCCACTACGCCGTGTACGACTACTTCCCACGACGACCCGTGAACGTCTACCTCCACTACGGCCCGTGAACGACTACTTCCCTCGACGACTCGAACCGCTCCGAAAACACACGCTTCGAAGGTATAACACCGAGACGACGCCCGTGACTTAATGCATGTGTTGAATGAGATGCATCGTTTGCTCCGTGATCGAATCGTCCTTGCGATGCCCCTCTTTTGTCGTGCCACCGTCCCGTGGGAACCCGGAAGTCGGGATCACCCCACCATCTTGCATGACTCGCTCACTTCCTTTTGCACCGGTATCTCTGTAAGCTAGCGGAACTGATATGTTGCCGTGGCATCATTTTCCGTTTCATCGCCGTGGCACCTTTTTTGTTCCGCCATGGTGACCAAATGCTTCATAACATGCTCATGTCAACATTTTCTTAAAAAAATGCATAAACTTGCATATGTCATCCGCATCATGATAACATCAATTAAAATGTTTAAAATTGTTGCTTGCTTTAAATTGCTAAGTAACATATGGGGATTTTCCGGAATTGTTATTTGTTGTTTCCGGCCTCATTTAAACTTGCCTAAATAGTTAGTTTACTTATGTTTCACCTCTTGCCATGGTTATCAACATTCAATATTGTTGGGTACATAAACGAGATCGAACTAAATAACTTGTTGTGGTGTTTCGTCAATATGCAACTCGTTGCATATTGAGCTCCACTTAATTTGTAGGATTGTTTGTGCACTTTCCCATGCCATGCATATTTAAACCGGACATGCATCATACTTGTTTGCGCATCATGCCATGTTTATGTGATGTTTGTTTACTATGTTGTTTGTTTCTTTCCGGGTTGCTTCTCTCGTTAGCTTCGGTTTCGTTCCGGAGTTGTGAGGATTCGTTCGACTTCGTCCGTTTGTCTTCTTCATGGACTCTTTCTTCTTCCTTGCGGGATCTCAGGCAAGATGATCATACCCTCGAAATCACTACTATCTTTGCTATGCTAGTTTGCTCGCTCTTTTGCCATGCCAATGCTACGATGCCTACCATTTGCTTGTCAGCCTCCCAAATTGCCATGTCAAACCTCTAACCCACCATGTCCTAGCAAACCGTTGATTGGCTATGTTACCGCTTTGCTCAGCCCCTCTTATAGCGTTGTTAGTTGCAGGTGAAGATTGAAGTTTGTTCCTTGTTGGAACATGGAGATGTTGTTCCTTGTTGGAACATGTTTACTTGTTGGGATATCACTATATATCGTATTTAATTAATGCATCTATATACTTGGTAAAGGGTGGAAGGCTCAGCCTTATGCCTGGTGTTTTGTTCCACTCTTGCCACCCTAGTTTCCGTCATATCGGTGTTATGTTCCCGGATTTTGCGTTCCTTACGCGGTTGGGCTATAATGGGAACCCCTTAACAGTTCGCCTTAAGAAAAACTTCTCCAGCAATGCCCAACATTGGTTTTACCATTTGCCACCTAGCCTTTTCTTTCCCTTGGGTTCTGCAGACTCAAGGGTCATCTTTTTTTTAGCCCCCCCGGGCCAGTGCTCCTCTGAGTGTTGGTCCGAACTATAGTCCTGTGCAGCGCCCCCTCGGGGAAACTCGAGGTTTGGTTTTAGTTGTATGGAGCGCTCATCTGAGTGTGCCCTGAGAAAGAGATATGTGCAGCTCCTATCGGGATTTGTCGGCACATTCGGGCGGTGTTGCTGGTTTAGTTTTACCCTGTCGAAATGTCTTGTTGTACCGGGATACCGAGTCTGATCGGAGTGTCCCGGGTGGAGGTCTATTCCTTCGTTGACCGCGAGAGCTTGTCATGGGCTAAGTTGGGACACCCCTGCAGGGATTTGAACTTTCGAAAGCCGTGCCCGCGGTTATGGGCAGATGGGAATTTGTTAACGTCCGGTTGTAGAAAACCCGAAGTTGACCTTAATTAAAATACATCAACCGTGTGTGTAACCGTGATGGTCTCTTTCCGGCGGAGTCCGGGAAGTGAACACGGTGTTGGAGTTATGCTTGACGTAGGTTGCTATAGGATCACTTCTTGATCATACTTTTATCGACCATGCTTTGCCTTCTCTTCTCGCTCTCATTTGCGTATGTTAGCCACCATATATGCTAGTCGCTTGCTGCAGCTCCACCTCATTACTCCATCCTTCCTATAAGCTTAAATAGTCTTGATCTCGCGGGTGCGAGATTGCTGAGTCCCCGTGGCTCACAGATACTTCCAAAACCAGTTTGCAGGTGCCTATGTTACCGAACAGGTGACGCAACCAAGCTCAAGGAGGAGCTCGATGAAGATCTTGCCCTTTGTGTTGTTTCGTTCTAGTTGATCAGTAGTGGAGCCCAGTTGGGGTCGATCGGGGACCTTTGTCGCATTTGGGGTTCTTCTTTTATTTTGGTTCCGTAGTCAGACCTTGATTGTATCTGGATGATGTAATGCTTTATTCATGTAATTGTGTGAAGTGGCGATTGTAAGCCAACTATGTATCTCTTTCCCTTATGTATTACATGGGTTGTGTGAAGATTACCTCACTTGCGACATTGCTTTCAATGCGGTTATGCCTCTAAGTCGTGCTTCGACACGTGGGAGATATAGCCGCATCGAGGGCGTTATACTCGGGGAGGAGGATGTGGGCACCGCAGTGCCGATGGAGGGGAGGGGGCACGTCAGAGGAGACTCGGAGGGCCCGCGCAACCGCATTGGCCAGCCCTCCAGCGCCGTGGCGCGGGATGGGCGGAGGTGGATGGGGACGGGGGATTGCAAGACCTAAAGGGGGTGCATCGGGAAGAACAGCCCCGCCGCCAGCATCACAGGGCCCAACGCGGCTTCACCGGCCGGCCCTCCGGCGTCGGCGGCGCGGGAGTGGGCGGGGTCGGGGAACGAGCGGCGGCTGCTAGGGTTCCCCCGGGTCGCCTGAAGCAGGCGACCCGGGGGTTGGGCGAGGGTCGTTCCAGGATCAATCTTTTTGAAGACACAAAACATGTTTAAACTTCGAACATTGTTAGTTAGAGCATCTCCAGCCGCGCCCCAACAGGCCCCCAGGCGATTTTTTAGCGTTGACGCCCAAAAGTCGGCCAAATCGTGCCCCGAGGAGCCTGTTTTTGCCGGTTTGGGCCGAAACTGGCGCCGTTGGACCCAGCCCAAAACCGACGCGCTAGGGGCGCCGAGGCAATCGTTTTTGGCGCAAAAGAACGACAGGCCCACCAAGTCAGCGACCCCCGGCGCCTCGGGGAATCAATGCCAAGGCTGCCACCGGTCAGCCTTCCATTGATTCCTCATGGGCGGCGCGGGCGGCGCGGCGCGGCGACGCACCACCTCCCGCCACGCATTGATGACTACTACACAACCTTCTTCTTGTAGACATTGTTGGGCCTCCAAGTGCAGAGGTTTGTAGGACAGTAGTAAATTTCCCTCAAGTGGATGACCTAAGGTTTCTTAATCCGTGGGAGGCGTAGAATGAATATGGTCTCTCTCAAACAACCCTGCAACCAAATAACAAAGAGTCTCTTGTGTCCCCAACACACCCAATACAATGACAAATTGTATAGGTGCACTAGTTCGGTGAAGAGATGGTGATACAAGTGCAATATGGATGGTAGATATAGGTTTTTGTAATATGAAAATATAAAAACAGCAAGGTAACTAATGATAAAATTGAGCGTAAACGGTATTGCAATGCTAGGAAACAAGGCCTAAGGTTCATACTTTCACTAGTGCAAGTTCTCTCAACAATAATAACATAACTGGATCATATAACTATCCCTCAACATACAACAAAGAGTCACTCCAAAGTCAATAATAGCGGAGAACAAACGAAGAGATTATGGTAGGGTACGAGACCACCTCAAAGTTATCCTTTCTGATCGATCTATTCAAGAGTTCGTACTAGAATAACACCTTAAGACATAAATCAACCAAAACCCTAATGTCACCTAGATACTACAATGTCACCTCAAGTATCTGTGGGTATGATTATACGATATGCATCATACAATCTCAGATTCATTTATTCAACCAACACAAAGAACTTCAAAGAGTGCCCCAGAGTTTCTATTGGAGAGTCAAGACGAAAACGTGTGCCAACCCCTATGCATAGATTCATTGAACCCCCTAGTTGATCACCAAAAGATACATCAAGTAGATCATGTGAATATCCCATTGTCACCACAGATAAGCACGACAAGACATACATCAAGTGTTCTCAAATCCTTAAAGACTCAATCCGATAAGATAACTTCAAAGGGAAAACTCAATCCATTACAACAGAGTAGAGGGGGAGAAACATCATAAGATCCAACTATAATAGCAAAGCTCGCGATACATCAAGATCGTATCACCTCAAGAACATGAGAGAGAGAGAGATCAAACACATAGCTACTGGTACATACCCTCAGCCACGAGGGTGAACTACTCCCTCCTCATCATGGAGAGCGTCAGGATGATGAATATGGCCACCGGTGATGGATTCCCCCTCCGACAGGGTGCCGGAACGGGCTCCCGAGAGGGTTTTGGTGACTACAGAGGTTTGCGGCGGCAGAACTCCCGATCTATTGTGTTCCCCGATGTTTTTAGGGTATCTGGATATATATAGGCGAAAGAAGTCGGTCAGGGGAGCCACGAGGGGCCCATGAGGGTGGGGGCGCGCCCCTGACCCTCGTGGCCACCTCGAAGCTTCGCTGACGTCCACTCCAAGTCTCGTGGATTTGTTTCCATTCCAAAAATAACTCTCCCGAATGTTTTATTCCGTTTGGACTCCGTTTGATATTTCTTTTCTTTGAAACACTGAAATAGGCAAGAAAACAACAATTTGGGCTAGGCCTCCGGTTAATAGGTTTATCCCAAAAATAATATAAAAGTGTATAATAAAGCCCATAAACATCCAAAACAGGTAATATAATAGCAGGAATACTTCATAAATTATAGATACGTTGGAGACGTATCACGCGTACACACAGCACACGACGCCCACACCCTCCGACTGCTATGTAAGCAGCGCCTCCCCTCGCCTGTGGCCGCACGCCCGCCCACAGCCGCCGAGCTCTCTCTCCCCGTGCGCTGCCGCCGACGTTCCTCCCCTCTCTCCCCATGCCCAGTCACGACAATGGGCGAGAGGTTCCCTAGCGATGGGGCGGCGGCCAATGGCTTCGGCCGCCGCTCGTTACATGAGTGGGAAGCCTACCTGTTGTTCGAGGCCAACGTCCCGGCGCCTCCCGACATGCACGGCCGGTGGCGTCCCCATTCCCCCGCTGCCCGATGTCACCGCGCGCACCGACTACTTCGCCGACAAGGTCGATCGCGTGCGGGCGTCGCTAACAGAGGAGCTGCGGGCCCTCCCGCAGTACCCCGCCGGCAACCACGAGGCGTGGGCGGCGTACTTCAAGTGCCAGCAGGCGGAGTGGCTGGGCTCCACCAACGGGGCGCCGGTGGTGCGGGGGACCAAGAACAGCGAGGGTGGCCGCCTGTGGTGGGGCGCCCCGGCCGCACTCTCCACGCCGTCCTCCAGCACCTCGAGGGCGGCAACGACCCGCCGTTGACGTACCCTGCCGCCCCGGTCCCCCGCCGGAGCGGCGGCCAATGGATGCCGAGGAGGGTCGGATCCTCTTCTTCCTCCTCCCGCTCCTCCTCCCACTCCTCCGGGTCGTCGGTGTTGTTCGGCGTCAAGGCAGAGACCGCGGAGACGCCATTCGATCGGCGCACCCGCAGCGTCGGCATCGTCATTAACGAGGGCGGTCGTGCCTCCTCCTCGGCTCCTCCCCGCTCCGTCAAGCCGAAGACGGAGCCGGGGCTCGCCGCCGTGAAGATGGAGCCAGGGCTCGACAACGCAGTGGTCTTGAAGTGGGCGCGCGAAGACTGGGTGCAGACGGAGCTGGAGCGCCTCGCCTTTGAGCAGTTTGCCGCTCGGTGCAGTGGCCGCAACGAGGGAGGCGTCGTCGTCCTCGACGACGACAGCGACGATGACGCGCCGCCACCAGTCCGCCAAGGCGAACCCGGGCAGGGGTCCAGCAGGGGCGGCCGCGTGAAGGAGGAGAAGGACAACGAGCATAACGGCGGCGTGCGACGACGGCGACTTCGCTTCTCTCAGCGTGTTATTCGGCCTGTAGTCGCGGCCTTTTTATTTTTTCTAAGTATATTATCTATGTAAAAAATTATTTCAGTTCACCAAAGTAATGTACTGTTTCGCCGAATATTTGTCCAGTTCGTCAAATTTTAGCCAAATAAATATTAAAAAAAGTTTAAAACAGCCGCCTGGGACCGACCCTGGGGGCGTCGGGTGGGAACCCGATTGCCCCAGGCCGATTTTAGCGTCGGTTCGTCCTAGACAGCGATTTTTCGAGCCGCCTGGGGGGCCGACGGCTGGAGAGGCTCTTACAACATTACAAGCACCAAATCTCCATCACGAGAAAAAGAACAAGTACCACCATGCCTGCGCTATGAGCCACACACTGACACATGCAAATCACCAATTTTACCGCCACCCATGCGTCGCCCGGGAAACGGTAACATTTCGCACACACAAACAAACAAGTACTACCTACTCTCACCGGCCAGCGTAACACACGTTCCACACACTTCGATTCCTCATAAAGTACGAGACACACAGGATTTTCTTTATACGGTACGTTCTCCAACACCATCGATTTCCCACAACCGCATGGAAGATCTAAGCAGGGACTTAGAGCATCTTCAGTCACGTATCTTTAATTCGATCTCTCAAATGTCAGTGGATGTGCCCAGTCACCGGGTATATCTATTTTAAGCTCCTATTAGTCCTCCGCACAGTCACACTCTTTATTGTCTTCCTCATATGTCTGATCAAGTGCATCCTATTGGTGGAGATGTATAAAGAGAAAAAAAGAATGAGTAAAGAAAAAGAAATGATGGTCCATAGTGGGGCCGCATCCAACGTGGCAGACTGACCAGGCGCGTCCGCGAGCCCTCATGTCCTCCCCATATTTGAGATGGATATGAGAGTTCGCGGACAACCCGGACGTTTAGGGATGATATGAGGGGTCCGATTGGGTGACATTTTTCCTTCTCTCTCCTGTCCGATCACTAACCGGGCGCGTCCGTGGGCGTATAAAAGATCATTTGAGGTGCCCGGCTGTAGATGCTCTCAGTCTACACTGTTCAGTCACATCGGCGTCGATCTTTAGCTGACAAATACGGTGTGGTAACAGTAAACACATTAACGGTTCAAAAAAATATAAACAAATTAAAGTTTGTAACCACGTATCAATTCCTAGTTTCTTTTTCCTCTTAAAAGGAGCATTAGAGCATCTCCAACGGTGACACGTAAATTTCCTTCCGTATCCGTCCACGGACGAGGGACCAAATTGCGGACACGGATGTGGGAGCCGGTTATCCAACACTGTTCGCATACATTTTAATCCGCATTTGAACTAACCGGACGAAATTTATGCAAACCGGCCGATATTCATCAAAGTTTGGATAGAAAATAGCCCAAATCATTCATACATAGCATGCAAAATTAACTGTAGTACAACAATGTCTCAAATTCGACTAGAGTAACCGAATTTCCAACAAGTTTTTCATCAACGGATCATGTCGTCCCACACATACTCCCCCTTCAGCTTTATCCAACATTGTGTACGCAAATGGCCGTCCCTCTGTCCTGTGGTACATCATGGTAGCTCGTGCGGGCTACATAATTTTTAGACCAACATTGAGTGAACGAATCAACCAACTAGTTGAGCAAGACGAAGAAAAACTTACGGTCTCATCCTCCACCGCGTGCAATGGCCACCTTCCTCCAGCTGACAAACCATATTTCAAAAATTGGTGATGCTGGTTTGGACAGCGTATCAGCGATACGATGACGACATGATCTTGCGTTCTTGAATGATGTACATGTCATAGGACGCAATGTGTTGTCGTGAGTAAAATGATTCACGAACCTGCTGCGAGAAGGTCCCCCATATGCTCCTGCCTACGAAATCCACGGATACGGCAACCACACATCACACAACAACTCATCCTCCATGTTCGTACTCTAAAAAACGACATAACATTCAAAAATAAGCTAAATGACATTTGCCCGAACACCTGTCAAGCATGGTGTGCGCCATGGAGGTCGTCGACAGGGAGCAGAGTGTACGTATGTACAAACGGCTCCAGGGTGGACACAACCGTTGTAAAGGTGAGTTGACGCTTTGGTGCTAGTTACGGACGTCCGACAATGCCTCAGTGACGGTCGGAGACGTACAACAGCGGTGGCAGAGGTGGAGGGCGCGAATGCAAAGCAAGGGGGAGAAGGGTAGGAGTGGAAGGAAATGGGACCTGGAGCTAGTATTGGGTGGGTCGGGGGTGTCGCAGCCCTACGTGGCTGTTGTCTAGACTACCGCAACCCCCACCCCCACTTTGTCTCCAATTTGTGGGAAAAAACACGTCCAGATCGCTCGATGGACTTATACAGTCCCACGTTGTATGGCTTCCGCGGTCCAAACGTATGCGGGCGGTTTGAGGATCAGTGTTGGTGTCGGTGGGAAACGACACCTATGGGATCACAAGAATCCCTACTACGGTTGCGGGGCGCGGGGTTGTGAGAAGAGCAGGATTAGTAATCAGCACAAAGATCGTTTACCCAGGTTCGGGCCGCGAGGATGCGTAAAACCCTAGTCCTGCTTGGTGGATGTATTGAGTGTTCTTGAGCTCTCGAACTAGTTATGGGTGATGCGTGGTTCGAAAGAGCCAAATCCTTTTCCAATGCGCCAAGGGCCTCCTTTTATAGGCGAAAGGGGCTGCCACAGTGGCACACAGGTGGTGGAAAGGCCTACAGTGCTGCGAGCTTATCGCTCATATTATAGGACAAGACGCATTTAATGCGCGGCGTAGGTGTCCCTTCACTTTATCGGGGACGGGAGCGAGCTCCGTCCCATCCATCCCCGCTCCTCCTTGCTTCGACACGCGCCCTGGCCTGCGATGCATGCGGCGCCATGCAGGCAGGCAAGCAGCTGAGGTGGCGCAGTGGTGGAGTCATCATGAAGATCTGCATGCTGGCATGCGGGCGCGTGCTGAGTTGGCCTGGAAGCTGCATGTTGCCACGCAGGTGCCTGCCCAGCTAGTTGGGCTGGCAGCTACATGTGAACGGTGGTGGAAACTTGGTTGGTGCGGGCCTGGCAGTGGCCCCGCTGACGCCCTTGGCAAGGGTCTTGCCAGGTGGCCCGGCAAGGGTCTTGCCCGGTGGCCTGGCAAGGGTCTTGCCGTTGCGCGCTATCGTCCCCGACAAGAGATCCTTGTCAGGGGCCTTGTGGGTTTCCTCGGTAAGGATCATGTCGAGGGTCGTTGCCTTCCAATCCTCATCTGATCTTGGGCATTCTTTGTCTTCACAAAGATCTGCATGCCACCATGGAGGTGCCTCCTGAGCCCTGGCCCAACGTGGTTGTTGGCATTGGAGACCGTGGGCTCCAGGGTGGCTTGCTCCGCTAGCATGGGCGAGCTGCCCCGGCAAGGGTCTTGCCGGGGCTGCTGAGGCTCCCTCGGCAAGGGTCCTTGCCGGGGAAACCTGCTTCGTCCATCCGATCCCTGTGGCCTTGGTCCTTGACGTTGCTTTGATTGCTTTTGTGGCTTTGACACCTTCCTTCCCTCCTCTGCCCTGCTATGCGTGGCTTCGGCATGTGGCTCTGACTGCCCGCGCACAAGTAAGGGGTACAATTGAGTGCCCCTACTTTAGTACACCGACATGAGCCACCGGGCCTGGGCCACACATAAGCGCGACACGTTGTTGGGCCAGGCCCAAAACGGTGTGTGGGCAGACGGGGCGGTTTTCACCACGGTAACTGTTCCCACTACAAGAAATATGTCAACTTATGACCTTCTGTCAGTGACCCTCGAAGAATTGGTCATAAATTTATGACCATTTTAGACCAATTGGTCAAAAGCTGTTCAGGGGGCTCCAAACCCTAAACCATTGCGACCATTTTGGTCAGAAAGGTCGTAATTTCCTTACACAAAATAGTCACAAAGCAAACAGTGCTAGTCCGCTGCCTTATTTCTAGTTGTTAATGACCAATATAGATGGTCATAGCCTTGTAGATTGTGGTGGGTTGTGATGACTAGGCGCCATCTCATCAGTTTTGCCTCTGTGTCATGTCCATGTGGCAGTTTTTGCCCTAGGTTGTGAAGCAACCTATATTTCTATCATTCCCAAAATTCCCCAAAAAATCTCATAAATTCTTTGGGGCATATCTTCATCAAATATGTAAAAATCCTTCCTTGCCTAGTTCAAGACTAATTCAACAATATTCATTTTCCTATTCTGTTCACAACAACACTTTATGAAGGAAGTGCTATTTTTATATTCTTGATTGCCCTCGGAATTTTTGGGCACTCTTTCCTATATAAATCATTACCGCATGACAAAATTCAGCTCCATTTGCCTAGCAAATCTTCCTCGGCAAATTTCCAAAGTTTTTGTCCACCTAGAAGCATTGTGAAGGAAGTACCTTTTTTATATCTCTAAATGACATGAAATTTATACAGTTCCTTCATATGCCCAAATTATCACCCTCCTCCAAATTGTAGCTCAGTCAAATCATCCATGTGAGACCAGATTCAATTTATATTTTATGGCAAAATTGGCACATTGCAAAGCAAGTGTTATATAGACCCCTCCTATTACCCTCAAACTTTTTGGACACTCTTCCATACCCAAATCATTGCCACATGATAATATTCAGCTCAATTTTCCTAGTAAATCTTTCTCAGGAAATTTCCAAAGTTTCTACCTCGAGAGAAGCTTTGTGAAGTAAGTACTAGCTAGGCTTACCCAAATGATCTGAAAATTTACCAGCGCATGACCATACCTATGTAACTTACCTACACCAATTTTTAGCTTATTTCATTCATCCAATCTCTCTCACTAGTTTTCCCAATTTTTTGTCCATAGAAGAGCATTGTGAAGGAAGTACTACTTTGGCATGTCAAAATGATATCAATTTTCTACAATGCTTTCCTATGCCCAAATAACCATCCTCCACCAATTCAACAATATTTTTGTCTAGTGTGGTACTTTGCAAAGCAAGTACCACCTAGGCTCCTCCTTTTGAGGTGAAAATTTGTGAATACATTCTCCTTAGTAGATGATCATCCTCGGCCAAAACTCACGCCCATTGGCCATGTGCATTTCCCGTACCACAAATCAAACACTTGGCTGCTTAATCATGTTTGAGCATCGATCGGTCTCCTCGTGAGAATCTTATGTTGTGATTTTCTTCCTAGCACCTACCTGGGGAGTGCCCAACCCACTAGACATGCCTAGGCCTCACATAACACATGGCAACGCCACGGTCACGCGGTGACCACGCGGCGGGCATGCGAGCTTACGCTCTATAGTTGGGGCCCTCGGCCACCATCCAAACCTCGATGTTTCGCCATCAAACTATGTATTTCTGATTAAATAGATACTTATTTACCTAGAAATGATTTTTGGAAAAAATAAAGAGCAAACTATGAGGCAGCTGCAGTTCAAATTTGACCCGCTTCCAGCTGAATCAACGGGAATTTGTCTTTTTCACCAGAGGTGGATCAAAAAATTTGACACCCAACCATTTTGTCAATTGTGCATTAAATATGGCCTAGTATTTTATAAAATTGATTAGGTCCAATTTTGCAACAAATATATGGTAGGTCCTTCACAAAAAAAACTCATTTCAGGCACTCAGAAAATGGAAAATGGTTTTTTCGTCCAAAGAAAATGAAAACTTCCTTAGGCAACATTGTTTGCCATTCCAATATGCACCCTTGTGCATAATATGAGATCATTTGAACAAACTATGCCATGAATGTGGCCATAAGATTGATCATTTGGCTTGAAAGCCATGAATCTTCACACTTGATAGCTCATTTCTGAGAACACTTTTTTAAAATAATTACCGTATTACAAGTTTATTATTTTTCCTGGAAACTTGGTCACATATAATGACACAATGCGAAGGTTTTCCAATTTTTTTATTTTTTTTGAATTTTTTATGCCCGTTTCAAAATGCGGTCAAAACGGCGGGAATGACCGTTCCTAGCTAGTGGCTGAATCTTGGAGAACTTTTTGTATTTCTCTGATTAAATAGATACT
Source organism: Triticum dicoccoides (assembly GCF_002162155.2). Lineage (NCBI taxonomy): Eukaryota > Viridiplantae > Streptophyta > Magnoliopsida > Poales > Poaceae > Triticum > Triticum dicoccoides. Next base: position 93,497,512 of record NC_041383.1, read on the forward strand.
TATGTACCTAGAAATGATTTTTGGAAAAAATAAAGAGCAAACTATGAGACGGCTGCAGTTCAAATTTTACCCGCTTCCTACTGAATCAGCGGGAATTTGTCTTTTTCACCAGAGGTGGATAAAAACTTTTTACACCCATGTCAGGACCCCGACTCAATGCCACATCGATCTAGCATGTAACACCTCATATCACTTTGTGGCCTCACGCACGGTATTCCCACGGGTGTTGCCTTACCTTTGCCCGGGACCATTTGCGCCTTTTGGCACACGTATATGATAGTGTCGCTAGCATCCATATGATAAGGAGCCCGGGTTGACATGGCTAGTCGTAAACCAAAAGTGGCACAGACTTACAGGGACAGGCATCCATGACCCAGCATCGAACGTGTCGGTCATCAGCGAGTGAATCCAGGCTGTAGCACTGGGCTAGCAGGACTCCGGTGAACCGGGCTGTAGCGGGCTAACAGGACTCCGGTATTCATCGCGTGACATTTCCCCGAAGGGACAGACACAGGAACGAAGAAGGACACATGCCGGCCAGCCTAAGTGTTCCGGAGCAGTAGCAAGCTACCATGGCTCGGTGGAGACACTAGGAGACATTTCCCGGTAAGAGGGGCTACTAAGGATAAACAAATAGATAGTCGGATCCCACACATACCAAGCATTTCAATAACATACACACAATATGCTCGATATGTGCAAATACAACATGGTATCACAACATGACTCTACGACTCAAGTATTTATTCATTAGGCTCCGAGGAGCGAGATATTACAAACATGGGTCTCACGACCCAACATTCAGAGCATACAAGTCAAAGCACAAGCGGAAGCTAACATGTCTGAGTACAGACATCTACAAATGAAAAAGGCTGAGAAGCCTGACTATCTACCAGATCCTGCCGAGGGCACAAGATCGTAGCTGAGGTAACAAGCTAAATGTCGAAGTCCACGCGGAACTACTAGTGAGACTGAAGTCTGTCTGCAAAAACATAAAATAGGCAAACGTGAGTACAAATGTACCCAGCAAGACTTACATCAGGACTAACTACATATGCATCATTATCAACAAAGGGGGATGGTGGAGTTTAACTGCAGCAAGCCAGCTTTGACTCAGTGGCTAACCTAAACTATGATTGCAAGTAACTCTTGAGGTAGCGCACACGAGTCCACATATTCACCAACCAATACACCACTATGGATCCACTCCCGTCTCCCTACGAGAACGCCATCCATAGCACTCACGCTTATCTTGCGTATTTTAGAGTATCCACTTTCACTTGTCTATGAACTGTACAGACAACCCAGAAGTCCTTTTCCGCGGATGCGACTATTCAAATAGATAATGCTAACCCTGCATGGGTGTACTTCTTCACACACGCTCTCACCACTTACCGCCGTTTACACGACATGTACTCGGCAACCTTCAAGCGGAAGCCCAACATGGGTGTCGGCCACGGCCTACCTAAACACTCAAGTCTCTAGTCCAGGTTTATCGCCTATTCGGGTTCCATCCATGAGGAGATCCGGCTGGGGTTTCGCTCACAGCCCCAAGTGATGTGAACAGGGTTCCGAGACACCAAACGGGCGCCCGGTATACCCGGCCACGTGCCTACCGCATCACAGCCCACCCCTCCGGACAGCGCTGCCCACGGCCTCCAGCATTCTACAAACACCAGAAACTACTTCCAACTCCTGGACAGAGGACAAGGGTGATTAAGAAGCCGAGAGGGTCCATTGGTTTCGGGCCCAATGCATGGTAGTAGCTGAATCATGGATCACAAACACAGAACTCAGTTCCTGAGGACGGTTGCAATGAGACAACCCACCATGTACTCCTACATGGCCTCTCACCGCTACCTTTACCAAATCGTGTTCACACACTTAGCTCACACACAGTAGGACATGTTCACACACCTCTGATTCATCCCGGATGAATCAGACCTGACTCAACTCTAAGCAGTAGCAGGCATGACAAACAAACATGAATGAGTAGGCACAACAGGGCTCAAACAACTCCTACTCATACTAGCGGGTTTCATCTATTTACTGTGGCAATGACAGGTCATGCAGAGGATAAAGGGGTTCAGCTACCGCAGCAAGTAACAAATGACTCGTTGTTGTCCTAATGCAGTAAAAGAGAGCAGGGCGAGAGAGTAGGATTGTATCGGAATGAACAAGGGGGTTTTGCTTGCCTGGCACTTCTGAAGATAATATAGTTCTTCATCGGTGTCATCGAACTCATCGTCGGTACATCGTCTACTAAGAGGGAACAAAAACGGGCAAACAAGGAAGAACACAATCAATGCAATGCACATATATGATGCATGCTAATGACATGGCAACATGCTGGTGTTTTGAGCTAATGCAACTAGCAACACATTAAATGAAGTTGGTTTGAATGCAAGATTCAAATTCAAACTCCATATGTGATTATTCAAATGCCATTTAAATGATTTGAACTAAACAGTGAACAAAAGTTGTTCTAACATGCATGAAAATGGTACATATGGATAGATTGGATTTTTTTGATCATTTTTCATATATAAATTATTTCATTCTGAGCTACAGTTGAATTTCTATGATTTATTGAAGTTTAGGGCATTTTCTGAAATTTCCTGAATTATTTTAAAACCAGAAAATGATTTATGGCGTCAGCACCACGTCACTGTGACGTCAGCAAGTCAACTGGGCGCCCCAGGTCAAACCTGACCCGTGGGGTCCATTGTTCAGTGAGACATACACTAATCCCGCGTTGACTCGGGCTTTGACCCGCTGCGGGGCCCGCTGTCAGTGTCTAAGGGTGGTTTAGCTGGCAGGGTTAGCGCTAATGATGGCCACGTCGGCAGTCGCCGGAGCCTGGCCGGCGGCGACCAAAACGACGGCGGCGCTGCTCGGATTTGAGCTTCGAGCGGTGGTTTGGCGCGCTGAGCGCACCGGGGAGGAGCTCTTGCACTCGCGCATCTAATGGACCAGACGGGTGGTCACGGGGCAGCCGGAATCTCGCCGGCGACGAGCTTTGGCGGCGACCGGAGTTCGGCGGGGAGGGGAGAAGGAGCTACGGTGAACGGCAGGGGCCGGTGTTGGTCGCGTTCGGCTCCTGGGAGCTCGGTGAGCACGGAGACACGCTCAAAAATGGGCGGGGGCGACTATGGCCATGACAACGACATGGCACGGCGGCGGCAAGCTCGGCCGTGGTCGGAGGACGGGGCTAG